>NC_044550.1:105247719-105550219 GCF_007565055.1 Rhinopithecus roxellana | reverse complement strand
AAACATGGCGAAGGTCATTAAGCTGGTCGAACACATCTGGATTTCAAACCAAGACACATAGTTTGAAGAATCTATATGAATAAAAGCCCCATTTTTGAAATTAAAAAGTTCGGACAGAATCAGGTAAATGCAAATTAAAATAGTAACCAGACACTACTTTAAGTCGATCAGGCTAACAAGAAAGAAATTATGACAACACTCAATAACCGTAAGAATGTGGATCTCAGGAAACTCACAAACATTCTGGTGAAGTGAAGTGCGTGAAACCACCGTGTAGAGCACTTAGGCGGCGTCTGGTAAAGCTGGAAGTATGTGTGCTCCCAACGCCTGGCAGCTTCACTCTCGGGCAAACACCCGCGAGAAAGATTTCTGCACAAGTGTTTAAGAATGTGCACAGCGTTGCATGTAAAGGCAAAATATTTGAAACAGAGTAAATGTCCTTTGTCAGAATAAATAATTTAATTGTGTCATTGGCATATATGCAATAACATATAGAAGATAAAAGGAATGAAATAGAAGTACGTGTCTCATGCTTTTAGAGAACTCTCACACAGCTTGCAAAGCAATGGTAAAAGCAAATTACAGAATAATATGTACAGTAGGTATGGTACCATTATGCAAAAATTATAGTATTAATCACTTTATTGTTTTCAAAAAACACCCGGTGAAGACATAGGTACACTTCAGAAATGACTGTTATGGCTAATCCATGCTGATGGATGGCAATACCACAGTGATGAAATATCATAGTGATAACACGAGTGAAAAGAAAAAGTTAGAGTGACACGTTTCAATATCTTTCTAAATGCAAACTTTGTTATAAAGAATTACAATTTTCTAAAAGCTTCCAAATTGGAAGTTTCAGGTTTATCCATAGAGTTTTTTTTTTTTTTTTCTTTTTTCTTTTTGAGACAGGGTCTTGCTCTGTCACCCAGGCTGGCTGGAGTGCAGTGACTCAATCTCGGCTCACTGCAACCACTGCGTCCTGGGCTCAAGCAGTCCTCCCACCTTAGCCTCCCAAATAGCTGGGACTATAGGTGCACACTACCACACCTGGCTAATTCTTTGTATTTTTTGTAGAGCCAGAGTTTCACCATTTTGGCCAGGCTGGTCTCAAACTCTTGGGCTCAAGTGATCCAATGCACCCGCGTCGGCCTCCCAAAGTGCTGGGATTACAGACATGAGCCACCATGCCCAGCCAACTGAGTAATTAAAATGAATACTTATAACTGATATAAAAAAATATGAAGCTACAATCCAAAGAACTCATTTACCAAAGTGCTTCCTTCTAGGTCGATGTATAAAATAGTTCTCTGGGCCAGGTGCGGTGGCTCATGAGGGTAATCCCAGCACTTTGGGAGGCCGAGGCAGGTGGATCATGAGGTCAGGAGTTCGAGACCATCCTGACCAACATGGTGGAACCCTATCACTGCTAAAAATACAAAAATTAACTGGGCATGGTGGCACGTGCCTGTAATTCCAGCTACTTGGGAGGCTGAGGCAGCAGAATCACTTGAACCAAGGAGTCAGAGGTTGCAGTGAGCTGAGATTGCACCACTACAGATTGCACCACTACACTCCAGCCTGGCAACAGAGCGAGACTCTGTCTCACTAATAATAATAATAAAATAGTTCTCTGGCCTGGTGTGGTGGCTCACGCTTGTAATCCCAGCACTTTGGGAGGTCGAGACAGGTGGATCATTTGAGGTCAGGAGTTCAAGACTAGCCTGTCCAACATGGTCAAACCCCATCTCTACTAAAAATACAAAAATTAGCCGGGCAGTGGTGGCTTGCACCTGTAATCCCAGCTATTTGGGAGGCTGGGGCAGGATGATTGCTTGAACCTGGGAGGCAGAGGTTGCTGTGAGCCGAGATTGCGCCACTGCACTCCAGTCTGGGCGACAGAGTGAGACTCTGTCTCAAAAAAAAAAAATGTTCTCCAAGTTCTCAAATATTCCTAAACTCTGATTGATGATGGGTAGCAAAGAGAGAATGTATGTACTTCTAGCATGCTGACTGATTGTGTGTGCATGCATGTGTGTGTGTATTTAACATTAAGCTTCATCCTGGAAGTTTTTTAGTTCAATCACTCTGTGTGGTGGTGTGACTGTATAAATACCACTAGTACAGTGTCAGTTTTGATTGGTAGAATACAGAAGCTGGTTTGGATGAAATTACAATAGTCACTCAGCAAATGTGTGGGCTTGGTTCCAGGACCCTGACAGATACCACAGTCTGCAGATGCTCTAGTCCCTGGTGTAAATGGTGTAGCATTTGTGCGGAACCCATGCACGCCCTCCTGTATGCAGTTATTTCTAGATGACTTCCAATACCTAATACAATGCAAATACTATGGAACGCTTATACAGTGTCCATTTTTATTTGTATTGTTTTTTGTTATTGTATTGTTATTTTTTATTTTACCTTTTTTCAAATATTTGTGTTGAGAAGTTGGTCAGCTACACCAACTGTCCTTCAAGGGTAGCAGTGTGGGTTACATCTATTGACACTAAGCCTAGGATCCGCTGGCCACAGCTGCTGATGAGAGAGCATTTTACTTTATCAGAGAACCAACAAACTGCTCTTGAAAGGAGGGAATTACTTATGGGAGCATCTGGGAAAGCCTGGGAAAGAGAGGTGGGTTACAGACCTTCAGATGTAAGCTCCTGTTATTGGGAGGACTCTGTTGACTGCACACAGCTCTCCCACGGGACGTTGGCAGAAGCTGGAAGTACAGAGTGAAAGTCCAGCAAAGCATTCTGGCTTCTCTTATTGCAACTATTAATAATGATTCTTCAGCCAGGCGCGGTGGCTCACACCTGTAATCCCCGCACTTTGGGAGGCCCAGGTGGGTGGATCACAAGGTCGGGAGATCAAGACCATTCTGGCCAACATGGTGAAATCCCGTCTCTACTAAAAAATACAAAAATTAGCCTGGTGCAGCGGTGCGTGCCTGTAGTCCCAGCTACTTGGGAGGACAATTGCTTGAACCCAGGAGGCGGAGGCTGCAGTGAGCCACGATTGCACAACTGCACCCCAGCCTGGGTGACAAAGCGAGACTCTGTCTCAAAAAAAAAAACAAAAAAGATAATAAGAATAATGATTCTTCATTAAATAAATAACAATTTCTAGGACAAATGTAAAGCCTGCTGAGTCACTGTACAATGTGAGAAATCAGGACTCTCTTAGGAAAAGAGCGTCTATAGTCCCCCTATTAACAACCATCTATGGGTCTAGCATTTTCTACATGTGGACATTTCTACCACTGTGCTTGCCTTTTAGCTGACTAATTGCATTTCCTGGTCATTCTTCTTTCTGAATTGATTTCTAACTTTATTACATATTCCACCTTCTAAGAAATTTTTTTCTTTTCTTTTTTTCTGAGATGGAGTCTCCCTTTGTCTGTCACCCAGGCTGGAGTGCAATGGTGTGATCTCAGCTCACTGTGACCTCTGCCTCCCTGGTTCAAGAGATTCTCCTGCCTCAGCCTCCCAAGTATGTGGGATTACAGGCACCCGCCACCATGCCTGGCTAATTTTGTATTTTAAGTAGAGACAAGGTTTCACCATGTTGGCCAGGCTGGTCTCAAACTACTGACCTCAGGTGATCCACCCACTTCCACCTCCCAAAGTGCTGGGATTACAGGTGTGAGCCACCATGCCTGGCTAGAACTCTTGGTTTTCATTATTTCCTTGAATAGACCTGTAAGAGCTTTGTCGTCATCAAGGCTGCCCTGTTAATCCAACCTCATAGTCATAAACAGACAGCCTGGTTTTCCAGCCAACAAAGATGCATGCATTTGAGGGCTTTTGAATATTAACGTTGTGGAGCACCTCCTGGGGCTAATAGACACATGCACAGAAGACTTCTCCAGGCTCTTGAGTACAATTCTGAAGGCCTACATTTCCTTCATTAGCATCCTGCAAGACTTTCAGAATGTTGTATGAAGATGAATCTTTGTTTACCAAATAAACTTTGAAGTGATTTGAAGAATACATGAAGAGCTTCTTCTGAGCCAAATATTCAAGGTGTTTGCTTCTTGGATTCAAGGATGTCATTCATGTGGGGTGCTGAAGTTTCAAGTTTCCTTACATCTCATGAGCACAAGTGAGTGGAAGACTTTTCTCAATTCACTTCTTCATGGATGTTGTGCTAGAGAGTCACAACTACCTCTGCACATTGTGTATGACTGATTTCCTGATTTTCTTTTAAGAAAGATTCTAGCATTTGGAGGAAACAGCTCTAAGGGAAGCTTTCATAAATTCTTCTAATCAAGCACGGTGGCTCACACCTGGAATCCCAGCACTTTTGGAGGCCAAGGTGGGAGAGTCACTTGGAGCTGGGAGTTTGAGAGTGGCCTGGGCAACAAAACAGGACCCCGTCTCTACAGAGAAGAAACAAACAGGCCGGGCGCGGTGGCTCACGCCTGTAATCCCAGCACTTTGGGAGGCCGAGACCGGTGGATCACCTGAGGTCGGGAGTTTGAAGACCAGCCGGACCAACCTGGAGAAACCCCATCTCTACTAAAAATAGAAAATTAGCCGGGCGTGGTGGTGGATGTCTGTAATCCCAGCTGCTTGGGAGGTTGAGGCAGGAGAATCGCTTGAACCCGGGAGGTAGAGGTTGCGGTGAGCCGAGATCATGCCACTGCACTCCAGCCTGGGCAACAAGAGGAATACTCTGTCTCAAAAACAAACAAACAAAAAGAAACAAACAAGATTCCTCCCCCTTCCATTCCAAATGCCTTGTAGGTCTGCTGCTATTTACACACGCAGGAGAGAAAAGGCGGCATACATGAACTCGTATTGATGAGACCTAATTAATCTTAAAATGCTGGTTTACCTTCTTTGATATTGTAACTAGCAGGATAAAGTCCTTCTTTCTCCACAAGGCAAGGACTGCAGAGAAAGCTGGTGCTTATTCAAGAACTGAAGAGGTTCCGGACAAGTGACACAACTGTAGGCGACTGTCACTTGAGGGTTTTGTTTTTCTTCTGAAGTTGTATTAGTAGTTTGGTGCCAAGAACGTTTCACAACTAAGTTTTTGTTCTGTTTCTCCCTTCCCCGAAGTAGCTTTCATCATTCCTTTATTCTTTCTTTCTTTCATGTATGTTTTCATCAGTATTTCTCATGACGCACCGACTCCTTCGCAGGCACAGGCATAAAAGAGTTACAGTCTCCGATCGCAGAGCCACAGTTGTGTGGAGAGCGAGCGCAAGACCTGGGCTTGACCCAATACAGCCGTAAGGCTTGGTAAATATTTGGTTAATATTATCCATGTCCAAAACTAATGTAAAACCTGATAGCTTTGCTGCTTCTACAATAGGATTATGAAGACTGATGGTAGGACCTATTTAATCTTTACTTTTGCTTCTCAATATCATGAGAATCCTGTCAGACTCTTGTTAGAGAATGAAATTAATTAAAAACACGGAGTTTTAAGAGTCCTTAGGGAATCTTCAGGCAAAAAAACAAAATCTGTTTTTTATAGTAGTGGTTTCACCCTTGCCCTTTAAGTGGTATCTATAATTCGGATTAGAACGTGCAGCCAACCATTGTCTAAACTGAGTGTCTCTTGTTAATGGAAGTAGCATCTCTCTGTCTCAAGTGATAATTGAATGAAGAAAAGCACAAACTTGACTCTATGAAATTCTATGAAAAAGTTTTCAACAAATAAAGCATATCGTTCAACTTAAGGGAACTCTATGAGGATTGAGTTTTTGAGTAGATTAAATGTTACCTGGGAGAATTAATGAAAAATGTATCACAAGAAGAAATCCTGCTTTGGCAAGTCGGCCCTAATTTACATCGTCTGTTTCCTGTAGACCTCCTCCTGGAACTGACCTGGGGCAGGTGATAACTGACCCTGCCGCCAGCTGTTCATTCTCTTGTTCAGAAATCCCTAGAGGAATGTCCAGGGCACCCATGGATCCAGTGGCCTGTCCCACATAACGATGAGTGTGATCATATGCTACCTTTAAGTTATTTGCAATATTTTCACGTATACATGAACCTCCTTATTGACTACAAATTATTTAAGGTCAGGGACAGCTACTTTGGTCTCTTTTATACCTCACTTAATACATTTCAAAAAGCCGACTGAAAACAAGGCTAGGTCAGAGCATGGTGGCTCAAGCCTGGAATCCCAACACTTTGGGAGGCCGAGGTGGGTAGATCACGAGGTCAGGAGTTCGAGACCAGCCTGGCCAACATAGTGAAACCCCGCCTCTACTAAAATTACAAAAATTACCTGGGCGTGGTGGCGGGCACCTGTAATCCCAGCTACTCAGGAGGCTGAGGAAGGAGAATCACTTGAACCTGGGAGGTGTAGGTTGCAGTGAGCTGAAATCATGCCACTACACTCTGGCCTGGGTGACAGAGTGAGACTCTGTCCTCCACTGGCCAAAAAAAAAAAGGAAAGCAAGGCTAGATGTTCAATATTCAGAAAAATGATTTTACTTTTAATTTATGCTTTCTTTTCTTCTTTTCAGCCTTTTTCTTTTTCCCAAATCTCAGGAATTCGTTAAAGTTTATTATTTATGAGCTTAAGTCAAACTTTTACCAGCTCAGCTATTATACTGAATAATAACTTAATTAAAAGCTTAAATCATCTCAAAAAATCATGAAAGATGACAACTATTCCACAGTTAAGGGCATTTTAAAATAACTGACAAGATAGAGGGCCAGAAGTAGTTTGCAACTTTGATCAATTCTCCCTTTATTTGCTTAAAAGTGGGTGTCAGACTCATTATAATGCTTTTAGAAGGTTGGTAATAATTGATATTTGATTGTAAAAAAATACCTTGTAAGCAATCTCATTTTATTCAGAAAACAATAATTGTCTGGAAATTCAATTTAATGCTATGATTATAGTCAGAATGCTTTATTTGAAATCATAGACTCAATAGAAATTAAGATTTCACTTTCATACATTCATTTTTTCCTTTAAAAATAAAAGCTCTTCCTAAATATAATGAAGCTATTACAGAAGAGATGGGGGTAATCAATTTCTAATATATAACACCGTGGCAATGAAATGAACTATAATTTAAATAAAAGCATCTTCTGTTAGATCAGCAAAAATGCAAAGAAAGCATTTTACTAGCATCCCATTTCTCTCACAGTCAGAAAGATGAGGCTAATGAACAGACTATAAAGGTTAATAGCAATCTCATTTTCTTCTATTTATTCTCTCAAAACATACTGCCATATTTTGACAAAGTCTTCTTGCCCCTTGAAAAAACAATTTCAAAGTAACTTTAGGAAACCAATCAGTTTCTCCAGACAAGAAAACTGTATGTTTGGTTAAAAAAAAAACAATTCATACCTTGGATTAATTTGATCGGATTTGTAACACTGAAGAGCACATGACACTTAAAACTTTTATAATCTCTGAACCTCAGTTCATAATCTAAAGAAGTTTGGAGTGTCAGACCAATAGTACATGTGAGGACAATGGCGTGATTATTGAAGTGAGCGAGATTGCCCTGGAGCTCGTATGCAATGCGTTTTAGAGGTTTGTTTATTTTTGGCAGAGATAAGAGGTCACAGTCTTTTTAATGCAATTTTTTGTGGCTTCTCTAACATATTTTCCATAGTGACTATTCCAAACCTCCACTCCTCATGAGTTTTCAATTGCATGTTTCTTCCGTGTTTAGTTTTTTTATTTGGAAGAATATACATTATTTATTTAGGACGTTACTAAATTTCCCCCACATTATTCTTTTTTTTTTTTTTTTTGAGACAGAGTCTTGCTCTGTTGCCCAGGCTGGAGTGCAGTGGCGCGATCTTGGCTCACTGCAAGCTCCACCTCCCGAGTTCACGCCATTCTCCTGCCTCAGCCTCCTGAGTAGCTGGGACTATAGGCACTGCCACCATGCACAGCTCATTTTTATACTTTTAGTAGAGATGGGGGTTTCAGCATTTTGCCCAGGATGGTCTCGATCTCCTGACCTTGTGATCCACCCACCTCAGCCTCCCGAAGTGCTGGGATTACAGGCGTGAGCCAACGTGCCCGGCCTGTTTTCTTTCTTAAAAACAATATTAGAGTGGGGTAGAGGGAAGAGCAGAAATTTGAGGGTCTGCTGAACTTGTCTAACCAAGTCGGTAATTCAACCTTGTAAGCTTCAGTTTTCTCATTTTTAAAATGGGCATGGTGGGCTGGGTGCAGCGGCTCACGCCTGTAATTCCAACACTTTGGGAGACCAAGGCAGGAGGATGGCTTGAGCCCAGGAGTTCGAGACCACCCTGGGCAACATGGCGAGACCCCCTTCTTTTTGGGAGAGTAAGGATTAGCCAGGCTCAGTAGTGTGTGCCTGTATTTCCAGCTACGTGGGAGGCTGAGGCTGGAGGATCTCTTGAGCTGAGGAGTTCAAGGATTCTGTCAGCTGTGATCACACCACTGCACTTCAGCCTGGGTGACAGAGTAAAGGCTTTTCTCCAAAAATATAAAAACATAAAAGGGCACATAATGATACCTACTTCACTGGATTGCTGGATGATGCCTTATATAAATGCTTAGTAAAATGTCTCCATATAGCTGGTGCAAAATAAAAATAAAAAATTTTTTATTTAAAAAGGAATCTCTGCATTCCTTTCTACTCTTTTCTTTTGCATCTTAAATCTTTCTCCCTGGTTTCTTCCTCTGGGCCTTCAGTCGCACAGCAGCCTTTCTCCATCCTCCTTATTTGATTCTGATCCGATCAAAAGCCGCCATCCTATCTTGCTGCCTTCCTTCTCTGGCATGTCAACAGCCACTGCCTCGATTTCTTCCTCCTTGTTTTCTATTCATTCCCTGCAATGTATCCTCTTTCCACAAAACTCCTCAGAAACTGCACTTTCAAAGGTTTCTAACAATCTATTAAATGCCACATTAAATGACCTTTTCTCTGTCCTCTGACTCTTTAATATCTGCAGAAGGGGAATACTCATACCTTCAGGGAGCAATCTTCTTTCTTGATGAATGCAGCTCTCCTTGGAATTTGTGGTTATTCCAGACAATGCAAAATGCACATATATATATATCGTTACAATAGCAATTTCTGTCAAAAAATGTTTTCAGGGAGGAAATGAACCTGCGTTTTAGTACAGAGCAGGTACTGGCCTAGTAACATCATTTTTTAGATGATTGAACTCCTCAAATTAAACTCTATTTAATTATCAAAGTAGCAAGTACGTTTTCCTTAGGAAATTACACAGTGCAGCAGTGGACAGAGGTTTTTTATTTTGTTTTGTTTTTAAATTTCACCTTTTCTTCTAGTCTTGCTATATAGTCTTGATTCATCAAATAAAACACTCAGGTCAAGAAATGTGAAACTCTGAACTTGGCTTGGTCATAAAGCTTTTCTCCTCCCAGGTCAGGGCTTCCGCAGCCTGGAAGCCCTGTGAAAGGGGGTCTGCTTGTCCCCCCACGTCTTTGCCTCGTGCATTTCTTTCTCTCCTCCTTAGCGAACGGGAGCTTCAGCTGCTGCAGCACAGGTGGAACGGTGGGCAAAGTGGGAGAGGCCAGACCTGACAAACCCAGAGGCAGCAGCACAGAAACCTCCTCAGCCCCATCACCACTTGTCAGCCATTCCCTTTATCTCTACAGCTTCTGGGCTAGCTCCAGGCCCCAGGTCACCAGCTCCTCAACTAAAAAGCATGCAGCTAAAAGCAAGCTCTCCACTGGCCCCCTCTCCCTCCAAGTTAGAGGACAGGAGGAGGGAGCACTGCCCTCCCCGAGGAATGACTCGGGGTTGGTAACTCAGTGTCACTCTCTAGAGAAATAACGGCACGGATAGTCTCCTCCTTCCTGCTCAGATCTCTGAATGTCCTTGGCCCGACTGAAGAGTCCAATAGCTATGGAGAAGGTGCTTAAAAACTCCCTTTGAAAATCTGCACACATTGACATAGCATCTCACTTGGGAGCACCAACATAATTGCCTTTTGGTACCTAGCAAATCATTACTTTAGAAACCTGTAGCACATACTCACATACATATACTCACATACACACTCACATACATATACTCACATTCAAATGCTCACATACATATACTCACATACACATACTCACATTCATATACTCACCTACATACAATCACATACATATACTCACATACATGCACTCACATATACACACTCACATACATATACTCACATTCAAATACTCACATACATATACTCACATACACATACTCACATTCATATACTCACCTACATACAATCACATACATATACTCACATACATGCACTCACATATACACACTCACATACATATACTCACATTCAAATACTCACATACATATACTCACATACACATACTCACATTCATATACTCACATACATATACTCACATACACACTCACATACATACACTCACATACATATACTCACATACACCCACTCACATACACATACTCACATACATACAATCACATACATATGCTCACATACATGCACTCACATACACATACTCACATACATATACTCACACACACACATACACATACTCACATACATATACTCACATACACATACATACATATACTTACATACACACTCACATACATACATACACACACTCACAAACATACTCACACACACTCACATACACATACATTCATATACTCACATACACACACTCACATACATATACTCACATATGCTCACATACATATACTCACACACACTCACATACATATACTCACATATACACATACACAGACTCACATACACGCACTCATATACACACACTCACATACACACACTCACATACATACACATACTCACATACATATACTCACATACACATACATACATATACTCGCATACACATACATACATATACTCACGTACTTATACTCACACACACACACACACATACATATGCTCACATACACACACTCACATATACTCACATACACACACTCACATACATATACTCACATACATATATGTGGACATCTTTCCACCTTAGGATGTTCTTCTCTTCTTATTATTATTCTTTCAGACGGAGTCTCACTCTGTCACTCAGGCTGGAGTGCAGTGGCACGATCTCGGCTCACTGCAACCTCTGCCTCCTGGGTTCAAGTGATTCTCCTGCCTCAGCCTCCTGAGTAAAATAGCTGGGACTATGGTGTGCACCAGCATGCCCAGCTAATTTTTGTATTTTTTAGTAGAGACAGGGTTTCACCATATTGGCCAGGCTGGTCTCCAACTCCTGACCTCGTGATCACCCCGTCTCAGCCTCCCAAAGTGCTATGATTACAGACATAAGCCACTGCACCTGGCCTATTCTTAATTTTTTATAAGGGACCATACTGGGTCTCAGAGATGTTAAGGATCTTGCCTAAGTATACACAACTAGAGAAATTTGTAAATGTGGGCTTTGACCCTATATCTGCCTGATGTCAAAGCCCACGTCTATATCCTATCTGTGTATCTCTTTCCTGCATTGATGTAGTATCTCTCAGCTTCTCAAAAATTGCCCCAACCTCCTAAGCAGTGTAGATTTAGGTAAAGTTTACAATTTTTGTTTAAATGTTACTGCATCTCCAGGGCAGGACCATGAATATTGACAAATTCACAGGAAGTACGTAAACCCGGCTAGTTACAAGTTATGTCACCTATACACATACGAAAGAAGGGCGAACAGACATGGCTTCTGCCCAGGAGAGGTTGTGGACCGCTGGGTTTCTCATTCATTCATTTCTTCACTTACCCAACGAAGGCAAGGGAGCACTCTGCCATAGTAATGAACAAGAAAGACAAAGTCTATCATCGAGTTTCTTCTTTTGCTGGGAGAGATGAATACACACAAGAGTATTCAGGTTGTAACAAAGTTAGATGTCTATAAATCAAGCTAATGGGGATAATATGTCAGTGGGATGTTGAAGGAAGCCTGAGCTCCTGCGTGAGGGGAGCCAAGGAGCTAGTCCTGTGAAAAGTCAAGGGAAGAACCTTGCGGTCAGGGGTGCACGGGAGCCGCATTGAGACTGGATACACGTGGCCCCACTTAACAATTGTTGGAGGGTGCGTTCAGGTTCTGGGCTGCTGGCAGCCCATGGTGGACCCCTGGGCTGGAGCCTCAGGGGGTGCCTGCATTGGCTTCCATCATGTAAATCTCCTGTGGCTGGGCGCGGTGGCTCACACCTGTAATCCCAGCACTTAGGGAGGCCAAGGCAGGAAGATCATGAGGTCAGAAGTTCTCACCAGCCTGGCCAGCACGGTGAAACCCTGTCTCTGCTAAAAATACAAGAAATTAGCTGGGTGTGGTGGTGCGTGCCTGTAGTCCCAGCTACTCGGGAGGCTGAGGCAGGAGAATCGCTTGAACCCAGGAGGCGGAGCTTGCTGTGAGCCGAGATCACACTATTGCACTCCAGCCTGGGTGACAAAGCAAGACTCTGTCTCAAAAACAAACAAACAAACAAACAAAAACGCAAAAAAGCTCCTGAAATATGGGGTAGGGGTGTCCACAGATATCCTCTTCCCTGTGCATCCCACCACTGCCCTGGGAACTGCTCCATTCACCCCACCCCTTCACCATCACACCTAGGTAGGAAGCCCGCCCTTCTCTTTTGTCTCATGTCATACTTAACAAAAGTTTTCAAGGCCCGATGATCCCCATGTTTCAGACGAAAATCCAATGCTTGAAGCAGGTAGAGGGACAGGCTTTCCCGACTGGATTTCTGATTCTACTTGCTTGTGATTTCAGACGTAGTGTCTATAGAGACTTACATACTGTGCCTGGCAGAATTCTAAGATGGACCCCCAAGATTCCTGGCCCCTGGAAGCTCCTTCCAGTTATTCAGTCAAATACTAACCTAGTTACTGCTGGGAAGGGAGTGTGAAGATATAATGAAGGGTCTAAATGAGTTGATTTTAAGACCAGGAGATTATTTGCATGGACCTGACCTAATCACATGAGCCCCTCTAAAAGAAGGGAACAGAGAGAAAGTCAGAAATGTCCTCCAGCTGGTCTGAAAGAGCCAGCATTCACATACATGCTGCCCATGGGGTGGGTCATGTGGCAGGAAAGGTACCAGCCTCTGGGGCGTAAGAAGCATACCTGGCTGACAGCCAGCAGGAAAATAGGACCCACATCCTACAGCTGTGGGGAAATGACCCCATCGACGCCAGGGAGGTTGGAGCAGGAGCGAACGCCCCAAGGGAGTACCACACCTGGCCAACACCTGATTTCAGCCTGGTGAGACCGGGAGTAGAAAATCCAGCTCCACTGTGCCCAGACTTCTGACCCACAGAAACTGTGAGGGAACCAGTTTACATTGTTTGAAGCCACTATTTGTGATAATTTGTTACACAGTATTAGAAAATGAAAACAGGCCAGGCGTGGTGGCTCACACCTGTAATCCCAGCACTTTGGGAGACCGAGGCAGGCAGATCACCTGAGGTCAGGAGTTTGAGACCAGCCTGGCCAACATGGAGAAACCCCGTTTCTACTAAAAATACAAAAAGTAGCCAGGCGTGGTGGCGGCGCCTGTAATCCCAGCTACTAGGGAGGCTGAGGCAGGAGAATCGCTTGAACCCGGGAGGTGGAGCTGGCAGTGAGCCAAGATTGCACCACTGCACTCCAGCCTGGGTGACAGAGCAAGACTCTGTTTCAAATAAATAAAGTATAAATAAATATATACCACCCTTGTTGTAATGCTTGTGCCCACAAATCCCTTTACTATTTATCAGGAATGCACATTTTATTGGACCACACGCATATTTTGAGTTCAAGGCTCCACTTAAACACTGACATGTTAACTGTCCTGCCATCCTCCAGACAATGCTAGCATTCAGCATACAAAAGATAATCTGGCAGCACAGACATAGATTTCTTGTTAGCCTGCAGAATTATAAGCATTTAGCTTGATAACCTGCAGAATTATAAAATGGTAAAATATTAGATAATTCTGAGTAAAGGAGCAGCATCAAAAACATGTACCGATTCCGTGTGTCTTTATTGGCTGTATCCATACAACACAATGCGAATCACTCTTTGGCAAAGAAGCGATTCATTTGACCGTTAGAAGATACCGGCTTCAGATGGAAAAACTATAGATTTCACCTAAAAATCAAATACAGCTCATGCATCATCAGAGTGCTGAAATGTAAAAGATGTGTTTTATACTGATGTTCACTTTGGGGGGGCTAAAATGGAGGAGCTTGCCAGTGTATCCGTAGAACGTTGGAAATATACTGGGTGTTACTGTTAGGAAATAGCATCTTTCTGAAGGTTTTCCTGAGTTGCTTTCAGTAGCAAGTGAGTACAAGGAAACATTGCAGCCGGGCAAGGTGGCTTACTAATCTCAGCATTTTAGGAGGCCGAGGCGGGCGGATCACGTGAGGTCGGGAGTTCAAAACCAGCCTAACCAACATGGAAAAACCCTGTCTCTACTAAAAATACAAAATTAGCTGGGCGTGGTGGTGCACGCCTGTAATCCAGCTACTCTGGAGGCTGAGGCAGGAGAGTTGCTTGAACCCGGGAGGCAGAGATTGCGTGAGCTGAGATTGCACCACTGCACTCCAGCCTGGGCGACAAGAGCAAAACTCCATCTCGACAACAACAACAACAACAGAAAACACTGGCTCCTGTTTCTGCCATCAGAAATTGGGAAGAAGCTAGGAAGATTTTCTGGGTAGTGTGGGCTGGGCCATGTCCACGTAGCAAAAAGGAAGCCGACCTTTGAAAATTATGTAGCTCAGGTGACCGAGGAAGCCAAACCAGATAACTCAGACTCAAAATGAATCGCCTCTAGAGTAATTTGTACCGCCAGTTCATCGGTGCTTGCACAAAACAGTTATTATGAAATGCAGAGTTCAAAGCTCAATAATAAATATCTGCAGGATATTTCCGTGATCATCGATGCCACCTTTGTGCTGGCGAACGTGGAATCTTCCAGGACCTAATCATGCACTAATAATTTCAGCCTTCTCTTGAATGTGATTTAACCTAGAAAACAAAATGCTAAATGGAAAGCCTTATTCAAACCGAAATTTTACATGATGGAACTGGTCCATTTTCTCTGACTGTGCACTTACACATTTTAGCATTGTACTTTGCTGAAAAGTGCCTTAGATGTGTTGGAGTCAAAGGTGCTATAGAAGTTTATTTGTATTGTACTCCAAGTAAATGCATTCTCTCCAGACTGCAAGCTCAATAAGATGGATGAGTTTCTCGAACTCATTTAGTGCCTTGTCTATAATAGTCCCATTACCAAGTCCCCACGTGACTTGGCAACTTTTCATCAGGGGTGGCCTCAGGACTGAATAAGCAAGAAGAAAATACAGCTACTCGCCTTGGCACTCCATGTTGGACCTGATGCTCCTGGCAGGCTGTGATTGAAAGTAGGTCTTACTGCCTGGCCCTCTGAAGATGCCTTTTCTGAAAATGTTATACTTTGAAAAAGCACTTGCACATTACAACTGAAAAGGCAAAGCTGAACTCAAATATCGAGTTCTGCATTAAGCTTTAAGATTGCCTCTGGATTTCCGAACCAGTTAACTCTGTTCCCATTCTACCTGGACGTTTTAATGGAAAACGGTTTTGGCTGGTTTCCTGTACTTTGTGTACTGCCCAAGGGATAATAGCTTGACATAGGCAAATAACAACGGAGAGAGTTAACCCTAAGCTGAGGTTCTGTGTTTAAGCTGCCAAAAAAAATGGCTTAATTAGATATGGTTCACTAGAATAATTTTTCTAGAAATCTAAAACCTTTCTTGCATAAAAATTCAAGCCCAAAGAGGCTTCTGCCATAAAGAAAAACAGTATGGACTTTCATATGGCTTGTGAGGGAGACATACACAGCTGATCAAATGGATCGGGCTGAACCAGCTACTAGGTGTACACAGACTGCATTGAAATGGGAGAATTATCTTGACTCTGGCAGTCAAACGTGGCCAGAGCACCACTTGATCTGCTCACATGTCAAGTTGGTGGAGTGAACTTGACTGGGCTACGGTCCCTGGTCCATACATCCACACAGTGATTGAGACGGCCTGAATCTGGTATCCACGGACGAATTCTAAAGCATCTGTAAATCCCCTCAAAAACAGAAGCAAATTTTTGTATCTGTGCACAAATGTGGGCTTTTGTGGGAATTAGGTGCTTAGCTTTCATCTAATTCTCAGACAGGATAACTGACCTTCAGAGTTTAAATATTTTCTGATTTTTCGTGACTCTAAACACAGACATAATGCACTGTTTTCCCAGATGAGATATCAATGCTCGTTTTTGTCCTTTGTTCCGTTGCTCCTTCAGTCTTTCCACGTTCACCTGTATTATCCTCCCTCATCCCAGCTGTCATTCCAGGTAACCCATAGTGACACCCTGATGTGGATGATTCTGTACTTTTCTCAATACTCACAGTATCACACGGAAAACGTGCATATTTATATTAATGTATAGGCATACATTTGAATTTATAGAGTATTTCTGGTCATCGTTTAAAAATGTGTCTTCTATTATATACACTCTGTATTTTATTTTTCTTATTCTGTAGTCTGTAATGAAAATCTGTTTAAGTTAGTATAGAAACCAATTTATTCCTTGTTTTGGCTGCGTGGTATTGAGGGCACAGATGCGACATTACAGTCGTGTGTTGCTTAATGATGGGTATATATTTGGAGAAATGTGTCCTTTAGTAGCAGTTTTGTTATAGGACCATCATGGCGTGTACTCACACACACCTAGATGGTAGGGCCTACTACACACCTGGGCTATATGGCTTACCTATCGCTCCTAGGTTACACACCCGTACAGCAGGTGACTGCACTGAATACTGTAGGAGACTGTAACACAATGGTAAGTATTTGTGTGTTGAAACATGGCGAAACATATAAAATGTGCAGTAAAATTGTGGTATTATAATCTTATGGGATCACGGTTATATATGTAGGTGGGCCCTCCTTGACCAAAATGTCTGTAGTTAGTCAGTCTCTGCTTTGGTGGGTGATCACTTTTCTTCGTGCTGTTATTTTGTCAGTATAAACAATGTTTCAGTAAACATCATTGCACGTATATCATTAGCAACCGTCGTTCTCATTGTTTTGGCAAAGATTCCTAAAGATGGCATCCCCAGGAGAAAAAGCATGTTCTAAAATTTAATCATGCCGGGCGCGGTGGCTCAAGCCTGTAATCCCAGCACTTTGGGAGGCTGAGGTGCGCGGATCACGAGGTCAGGAGATCGAGACCATCCTGGCTAACACGGTGAAACCCCGTCTCTACTAAAAAAATACAAAAAACTAGCCAGGCGAGGTGGCGGGCGCCTGTAGTCCCAGCTGCTCGGGAGGCTGAGGCAGGAGAATGGCGTAAACCCGGGAGGCGGAGCTTGCAGTGAGCTGAGATCCGGCCACTGCACTCCAGCCTGGGCGACAGATCGAGACTCCGTCTCAAAAAAAAAAATAAAATTAAAATAAAATAAAATAAAATAAAATAAAATTTAATCAATGCAGTCAGACGCAAAGCTCATATGATATCAGCATTAGGTAAGAATACACTTTTACTGGTCGGGTGCGGTGGCTCACACCTGTAATCCCAGCACTTTGGGAGGCCGAGACAGGTGGATCACGAGGTCAGAAGATCGAGACCATCCTGGCTAACACGGTGAAACCCTGTCTTTACTGAAAATACAAAAAATTGGCCAGGCGTGGTGGCGGGCGCCTGTGGTCCCAGCTACTCAGGAGGCTGAGGAAGGAGAATGGCAGGAACCTGGGAGGCCAAGCTTGCAGTGAGCTGAGATCATGCCACTGCACTCCAGCCTGGGCGGCAGCTAGACTCCATCTCAAAAAAAAAAAAAAGAAAAAAACCTCTTTTACCTTTTCACAATAGGTTTAATGCTTCTTTTAAATTTTTGCATGTATAGGTGCTATAAAATAGTACTTGTGGGTTTTTTTGTTTGTTTTTTTTTTTTTTTTTTTTGAGATGGAGTCTCGCTGTGTTGCCCAGGCTGGAGTACAGTGGCATGATCTCGGCTCACTGCAACCTCTGTATTTTTGGTAGAGATGGGGGTTTCACCATGTTGGTCAGGCTAGTCTTGAACTCCTGACCTCGTGATCCACCTGTCTTGGCCTCCCAAAGTGCTGGGATTACAGGTGTGAGCCACTGCACCTGGCCATAATATTCGATTTTTAATTTAATTTGCATTTTCTGCCTACTAGTGGGTTTAAACATCTGGTAAAAGATCTACTGGTCATTTGGAATTGTCTTTTTTTTTTTTTTTTTTTTTTTGAGATGGAGTCTCGCTGTGTCCCCCAGGCTGGAATGCAGTGGCCAGATCTCAGCTCACTGCAAGCTCCGCCTCCCGGGTTTACGCCATTCTCCTGCCTCAGCCTCCCGAGTAGCTGGGACTACAGGCGCCCGCCACCATGCCCGGCTAGTTTTTTGTATTTTTTAGTAGAGATGGGGTTTCACCGTGTTAGCCAGGATGGTCTCGATCTCCTGACCTCGTGATCCACCCGTCTCGGCCTCCCAAAGTGCTGGGATTACAGGCTTGAGCCACCTCGCCCAGCCTGGAATTGTCTTTTTAGGATTTTCCTATTCTCATCCTTTGCCCATTTTCCTATTGGTTTCTGTTGTCTTTTTCATATTAATTTTAGAGCTATTTATATCTTTATCATAGGTTATTAACTATTTAGTATCATCTGCAGAAAAAAGTACTAAAATTATTTTCCAATATTTTAAATTTGCATGACATATTTTGCTGCAATTTTATTTTTTGGAAATACAATTAAATATGTCTTTTATTGCTTTTTTCCTCTTTTTTGGAGACAGAACCTCACTTTGTTGCCCAGGCTGGAGTGCAGTGGCACAATCTCGGCTCACTGTAACCTCTGCCTCCTGGGTTCAAGTGATTCTCCTGCCTCAGCCTCCCCAGTAGCTGAGACTACAGACATGTGCCACCACACCCAGCTAATTTTTGTATTTTTAGTACAGACTGGGTTTCACCATATTGGCCAGGCTGGTCTCAAGCTCCTGACCTCAGGCGATCAACCCGCCTCAGCCTCCCAAAGTGCTGGGATTACAGGCGTGAGCCACCGTGCCTGGCTGGGTTTTTTAGTTTAGAAATTTTCTCCAACCCCTGGAATAGTTTTATGGCAAATTTTTAGGATAAAAGTCTTTGTAGAAAATATGTGGAGAGTGAAAGTGTGGGTGAGAAGACTTTTTACCTATTTATCATAAGGGCTTAATCTGTAAAATGTGTCATTTTATTAAATATTATAATGACTTGCAAAAAGTTTTATCCCAAATTTACTACCACTGTCAAAAAATCACCATAAAAATCTTACATATGCCTTAATGAAAATGAACGCTTCACCTCAATACTGGTTAGGGGTTCCCAAGGGTGCTGTGATGTCTTGTGCTGACATTTTAAATCCTACTGAGGCCAGGCACAGTGGCTCATGCCTGAAATCCCAGCACTTTGGCAGATGGAGGCAGGAGGATCCCTTGAGCTCAGGAGTTTGAGACCAGCCCGGGCAACATAGTGAAACTCTGTTTCTACAAAAAACAAAAAACAACAACCCGAAAATAGCCAGGAGTGGTGGCAGACACCTGTTGTCACAGACTATCAGGAGGCTGAAGTGGGAGGATAGCTCAAACCCAGGAGGCAGAGGCTGCAGTAAGTCGAGATCATGCCACTGCACTCCAGCCTGTGCAACAGAGAGAGACCCTGTCTTTTTTTTTTTTGAGACAGAGTCTCGCTCTGTGGCCCGGGGCTGGAGTGCAGTGGCCGGATCTCAGCTCACTGCAAGCTCCGCCTCCCGGGTTCACGCCATTCTCCTGCCTCAGCCTCCCGAGTAGCTGGGACTACAGGCGTCCGCCACCTTGCCCGGCTAGATTTTGGTATTTTTTAGTAGAGGTGGGGTTTCACCGTGTTAGCCAGAATGGTCTCGATCTCCTGACCTCGTGATCCGCCCGTCTCGGCCTCCCAGAGTGCTGGGATTACAGGCTTGAGCCACGGCGCCCGGCGAGACCCTGTCTTATAAATAAATTACTTAGTTAATTAATAGGCCACGCTAGGTGGCTCACGCTTGTAATCCCAACACTTTGCGAGGTTGAGGCAGGCGGATCACAAGGTCAGGAGTTCAAGATCAGCCTGGCCAACACGGTGAAACCCCGTCTCTACTAAAATCACAAAAATTAGCTGGGTGTGATGAGGCATGCCTGTAATCCCAGCTACTCAGGAGGCTGAGGCAGGAGAATCGCTTGAACCCAGGAGGCAGAGGTTGAAGTGAGCCGAGACTACACCACTGCACTCCAGCTTAGGTGACTCTGTCTCAAATAAATAAATAAATAAACCTATTGCGCATTTGTTTATCATCACCCCTGTTTCCCTAGCAGCTTAGCCCTCCGTATGTCTTAGTGTTTGCTTCTGCCGGGCCTCTGGGGATACAATTTAGAAAGTATATTCAGTACCTTTACTCCAGAATTCACATAGCAGTGTGTGTTTGCTGTGGTGGAGAAAGAAAGAATTCTGGCCTCTTAAATATAAACTTCCACAGAGGATCACCCATGCAACGGAGTGGCCAGCATTCCCTTCATTCACTAACATTTTCACAAATTCGATAACTGACCCTCACGCTTTGTTGTTATTGTAGCTCTTTGGATCCATGTGGGAATTTGTGTAAGTCTATATCTTCTGAGAATAACAGATATTTTGCTTGTAATGAATGGCAATGTATGAAATCCATTGTGCAAAGCTTGCTAAAAACAATTGTTTATAAAATTTTTCTTTAAATGTTGAACAGAAAAAAAAAATCACAGAAAATTGTATTACTTTCTTTCTTTCTTTTTGGGGGGGGTGCGGGAGACTGAGTCTCACTCTGTTGTCCAGGCTGGAGTGCAGTGGTGCGATCTCAGCTCACGGCAACCTCCGCCTTCTGGGTTCAAGCGATTCTCCTGCCTCAGCCTCCCAAGTAGCTGGGATTACAGGTGCCCACCACCACGCCATCACACTCAGCTAACTTTGTGTATTTAGTAGAGACGGGGTTTCACCGTGTTAGCCAGGCTGATCTCGAACTCCTGAACTCTGGTGATCCACCCATCTTGGCCTCCCAAAGTGCTGAGATACAGGCGTGAGCCACCACGCCCAGTCCTCTTTCTTTATATCTGCATAGATACTGACAATCTCATTTTCCCTCATTTTGGGGGGCTTAAAAAATAATGACATGGGAAATATCAAGTTACTGAGAAAATAAAAACAGTTCAGAAACGTAGCCACAGAGGAAGGAAATGCAATTGCTGTCCAACTGAGGAATACCAAGGCTAAGGCCAGCGATTGTTAAAGCTTTGTAGCGGAAGGCTGAAGAAGAGTTTTAAGACCTTCGATTCCCCCTTTCCTTTGAAGACATCAGAATGAACACAGACTGTTTTGTTTTAGACCCTAATAAAGGCGACACTTAAAAAGCTGTATAACCACAGAACTTAGGCTTATTCCTGGGAGTGCAAATGGGATACAGCAGTATTTAATGCCTTCATTACAATAATGCCAAGGTCAAGGACAGCTTGACTTCTGGATATTCCCCACCCTTGTGAAATACTACTTACTGCAGTTTCCGAAGCTATATGATATGTACTATGGGCATTCACAGGCCAGCCCTTCTAGCATCATTCCCATAATTGGAGCCATAGTCTCTTCCCAAGCCTCAGATGCCTGGAGATACTGCCACTGTCCTCAAAGCTGCCTGAAGGAGCAACGTCCCTGCCACTGTTCCATGCATGAGGGTGCCAAGGCCATGCCAAGGTCTCTCCAGGGCTCCACCTCCTTATGCTTCCCTTGACGGCAGGGCTGTGAGCACAACTTTCTTGCAGTGATAGGCAGAGAGACCCTCTGCCCTGCCAGGCTGTGCTGCCCGCTGGGTGCAGACCCAGAACACTGGGATCAGAGTCCCACAGGGCTCTGCTCATGTGCCTGTAGCTTCCTCAGGACTCTTAGCTTCAGATTTTCTACTGACATCAGCTTGAAAAAATAAACTCTTCACTTGAACAATTAACAGTTTTTTTGTTTTGTTTTGAGATGGAGTTTTACTCTTGTTGCCCAGGCTGGAGTGCAGTGGAGCGATCTCAGCTCACTATAACCTCCACCTCCTAGGTTCAAGTGATTCTCCTGCCTCAGCCTCCTGAGTAGCTGGGATTACAGGCATGCACCACCACATTTGGCTAATTTTCTTTTTCTTTTTGTATTTTGAGTAGAGATGGAGTTTTATCATGTTAGTCAGGCTGGTCTGGAACTCCTGACCTCAGGTGATCCGCCCACCTCAGCCTCACAAAGTACTGGGAATACAGGTGTGAGCCACTGCGCCCAGCCAGTTCATCCCTCTTTAAGTGAGTTACTACATGAACGGCACTTAGAACAGTGCCTGGTAGCAACGAGCATTCAGATAACTTCAGCTCCTGCTGTTCCCTTTCTCATCTAACTCTGTGTAGGGATCCCTGCCCATCCCACCCCTGCTATTCTCTCATACAAGCGTTATGTAGAGAAAGAAGACTCAGCTAGAAGGCCTGGCTCTGAGATGCATCATGCCAGGTCAGTTCTGGTATCCAAAGGTCTCTCTAGTCTTTCCCACATTCCTGGAACTACTGGAAAGGGATCCCCTGTCACTAGGTAGCACACACAGCCAGGAAGTCATGGTGCAGGGGTTAGATTACAGCATCAGGCGCTCTGTCCAGGCCATATGTTCATGGGGTCAAAATACCCGGCTGTGGTATGGCTCAAATGGCAGGTCTAGACCAGGATCCTGCAATGAGCGTTGTACCGTGATTCAGCAATACGGATGCCAGGGGCGGAAAGCTGTGATCCCTTTCCTCACCTATCATAAGGGTCATGGCTGACATTCCCATCGCAAAAGACAGGTTAACCAGAGAGATGCGTCACAAACTTATTTAATCAAATTTTTATGTGACACAGGAACCTTCGGAAATGAGGATCCAAAGACTCAGGAAAAACCATTTTTATGCTTCAGTTAGATGACGAATGGACAGCTGTGTAGCAATGTGATTGGACAGGAGGGTCTGATCTAATGCTAATAGACTGAGGGGAGAAAACCCATGAGGCCTGTCTGTTCAGACTCTTCCTGGCCTCTTTGTACAGTGCTCCTTCCTCCTGGTGTGGGGCAGGACCCTCTAGAATGAGGGTCCTCAAGGAAAGAGAGAGAGAACGATCATTTTAGGTTTTATGGCTGTCTTTTGGGGAGAGAGGTCCTAGTTTGTATGACCTGCCTTGGGGAAGAGGAATTCTGGTTGCTGTCACTCGCTTTGGGGGAGAAAGAGCAGTGGGAGGCAGGAGGACGGGAGAAGGTCAGAGAGCGACTTTGCTGCTGAGGCTGCTCCTGAGGCTTTCCAATCTCCTTTAGTTCAACGTACTCCCAGGCCAAGCACAACAGTTGCGGGATTGTTTTCTGAGACCTGTCAGGACAGAAGACCCAGTCCCTGGTACGGCGTCATCCCTAGATCAAAAGACTGTAACAGCGTTCACTCATTCCAACCGGCTCAAATGCCAGTCCTGCCTCTTACTTATGTGTGACCATAGCAAGTGTTCTAACCTGTTTGCTCCTCTGTAAACAAGGGATGTTAACAGTGACTACTTCAAGGGGTTGTAGTGAAGATTAAATGTATGTTATGTATGTAACATGGTGTAACGGTGCATGGCATGTTGTGAAAGACTAACGTGTTAACATGTCAAGTATGACAGGGTCTTACAGAGAGTGGGGATGCAGGGCAGGTGAGAGAGCTGCCAACATGAGTCATAGGATAAAGGTCTGGATGGAAGAGGGGGCAGAAACTTTGTGGAATGCTGCAGTTGGGCAGCACTGCAGTTGGGGGAGGCCAGTTCACAGGGGGACCCAGGCAGCAGTGCATTTCCTGCATTAACCATGTTTACTTAAGGAAAATCTTTATTTTAGGCACCTGCTGATGTGAACCAAGGTCCCCTCACTGAGCCCTTCCTGCTCCCCATCTGAACTTCAGACAGGCCCTGCCCCCAGCTCCTGCGGTTTGTACTTCCTACCTCTGCGTTAAGCATGCAGTTCTTGCACCTGCCACTAACCTACTACATACTTTGCCCATAGGACGTGTTTATTGACTGCACATAAGCTCCATGAAGAGAGGATTTTGCATCTGATTTGTTCACGGTTTTGTCACTGTCATCATCAGCTGTATAATGGATGCTGGCACAAAGTAGGTGCTCAGTATGTCTTCACTGAAGAGCAGGTGCTCAGTACATCCTCATGGAAGAGCAGGTGCTCAGTACGTCCTCACGGAAGAGCAGGTGCTCAGTATGTCTTCACAGAAGAGCAGGTGCTCAGTATGTCTTCACGGAAGAGCAGGTGCTCAGTATGTCTTCACCGAAGAGCAGGTGCTCAGTATGTCTTCACCGAAGAGCAGGTGCTCAGTATGTCTTCACCGAAGAACAGGTGCTCAGTAAGTCTTCACCGAAGAGTAGGTGCTCACTATGTCTTCATTGAATAGCAGGTGCTCAGTATGTCTTCATGGAAGAGTAGGTGCTCAGTGTGTCTTCACTGAATAGCAGGTGCTCAGTACATCTTCACGGAAGAGCAGGTGCTCAGTATGTCTTCACTGAATAGCAGGTGCTCAGTATGTCTTCATGGAAGAGTAGGTGCTCAGTGTGTCTTCACTGAATAGCAGGTGCTCAGTGTGTCTTCACTGAATAGCAGGTGCTCAGTATGTCTTCGCTAAAGAGTAGGTGCTCAGTATATCTTCAAGGAAGAGTAGGTGCTCAGTATGTCTTCAAGGAAGAGTAGGTGCTCAGTATGACTTCATGGAACAGTAGGTGCTCAGTATGTCCTCACTGAATAGCAGGTGCTCAGTATGTCTTCACTGAATAGCGGGTGCTCAGTATGTCTTCACGGAAGAGTAGGTGCTCAGTATGTCTTCACTGAATAGCAGGTGCTCAGTATTCTTCACTGAATAGCAGGTGCTCAGTATGTCTTCATGGAAGAGTAGGTGCTCAGTATGTCTTCACGGAAGAGTAGGTGCTCAGTATGTCTTCATGGAAGACTAGGTTCTCAGTATGTCTTCATGGAAGAGCAGGTGCTCAGTATGACTTCACTGAATAGCAGGTGCTCAGTATGTCCTCACTGAAGAGTAGGTGCTCGGTATGTCCTCATGGAAGAGTAGGTGCTCAGTATGTCTTCACTGAATAGTAGGTGCTCAGTATGTCTTCACTGAAGAGTAGGTGCTCAGTATGTCTTCATGGAACAGTAGGGGCTCAGTATGTCCTCATGGAAGAGTAGGTGCTCATTGTGTCTTCACTGAAGAGTAGGTGCTCAGTATGTCTTCACTGAAGACTGGGTGCTCAGTATGTCTTCATGGAATGCTTGGCTGTGTGAATTAGTGGGTGAACTGTGACAGAACTCTGAGTCATCTTAGGGAGGCACAACTATGCCCCTTGCTGGAAGAATCAGGGGAGGGCAGGTAAGATAAATGCACTCCTCTTTGGAGAGGGCTCATCTGTCAATGGGAGAGACGCCATTTAGTTTACCATATTTCTTTTCAGCTCTCTCCACCCAGAGTTAAACAAGCTGGTCCTCACAGCCACCATCCAAGATTCCAAGTTTCAACTGCCTCACCTCAGGTGTGATGTCTGTGGAATATTGAACCTGAAACGATAAGCCTCCAAGCCTAAACTTGGAAAATGATGATGGCTATCACAGGAAATTACATTCTCAATGGAACATGATACAGAGGAAATTAAGTCTGTCTTGCTGCCTTGACACATAGATACCACCAATATCTCCTTTAGAAAATGTGCACTTCTAGGCTCTAAGCTGTATGAGGGCAAGCAGCATATCTACACCATTGTGACTTCAGCACCTGGTCTCTTTCACTGCTTGTTACATAGGAGGTGACAGGAATGATTTGATTAATGAATATATGCATTTTAGTGAGTCATCTAATTCAGGTGGTATATTGAAAATAGATATTTCTTTATCATAGCAGGCTATTCGTGGTAAAAGCCTGGATTAGAAATCAGAAAGAAAACTTTGGCTTTAGTCAAACCAGTTATGAGAAGTTGACTAAATTCCTTAGTCTCTTCAACACTTTTGTAGTATGTGGTATAAATGAACCATAGCATTATAGTTCATAATTTAAGATGGAAAACATCACTTATTTTCGTTCCTTAAATGAGCCAGAAAGTAAGTGACCTGAAGCATTGAAAATTATTACATTTGTTGCATAAATGGTATTTTAAAGAACCGTTAAATAGTTTATCTGTAAAGTAATTTCTGTTTTACCTACAGAGTGTAAAAGTAACGTGAATTTTGTAAACTGGGAAATGCTAATAAAATGTAACCTGTTATATTACATTTCAACTTTATTTATTTCTCCAATGATTAGTGCAATTGCAGAAGTTTTGCTTTAATACTCTCTCAACCTTTTCGTTTTGTTTTGTTTTGCCTTTAATACTTTGACTTTGTTGCTTTCTGACTACCACAGAGTTAAGTTTTTCTTTTTGCTATTGTCCATATTAAATTTTGATGAACTCTCTGTGTAGCCGAGGTTTTAGTGGCTCCTGGGTTGTTACAGTTAAATACTTTAGGGCGAACACTTTATAGGATACGCTTATTCCAAGTGAATAACTCAGTAGGAAGCTCATTTCTGCACATTTCTTTACTGCTTGCTCATCTAGTGTGACAAATGCCCTTTCAAAAGATTCACAACACTGAATGCTTTTGATCTTGGGCGAGGTGAGACCAAATTAGCTCGAACCGCAGATTCTGAATATTTAATGAAGCATTAATGAACAACCAACAAAATACAAAACATACAGTTTGGTGTTTTGACAGACCTCAAACCAAAAAACTCGTTTTAAATTGCTGCAGTCTTTTCATTTCCACCATTACTTTTAAAAGTCTACCAGTAATTTCATCATAAACCCCGTTTCCAGAGACATTCTCTTTGGCAATAAAAATTAATTCTGATTTAAGAAGTTTTTTCATGTTGCTGTAGTATATCACACAATTATAGTTTCTAAATTCATATGACTCTAGGGAATATGAATCTGCTAGCAATTCCACCCCCCTTTTTTTCTCCAACAGTATGGAAGACAAATGACCAGAGAGATTTTTAAAATTTTTCTTTCTTTGGGGCTATACAAAATATTTAATCAGTGACATCGTTTGTTACTCTGGGCATATATAAAAACTTGATATGCTTTCTTAAAGGAAGTAACAACCTGATAATAATTACTTTCCTGTGTAAGTCTTATTTATAAAAATAAATTCAAATTATTAATATAATGCACAAGAATGAATGCATTTTGCATAACTGGGAGATACTACTCTAAGCTTGGATGTTTCTGATCCAAATCCCTACATAATTTGTGCATATGTTAGTAATGGTAATGCTAGCTCCCGTAACAAAAAAATCCTCACACAGCAACAGTTCATTTGAAGCGCATGAAGCAGTCCTGGATGGGGGTGTCTATTGGGGGGCTCTCTCCTATATAATTGCCTAGGCAGCTGGTGTGGAAGAGACTGTCATCTTCAAAGACTGACATAATGACCTCAAAGATTGTCCTAATTGCCTTCATCCCTAGTACCTGGAAGAGAAAACGAACATGGGTGAGCGTGCTTGTGAGTTTTATAGACAAGATCTGGAAGTGGAACATGTCCCTTGCAATCAGATGCCATTGACTAGAGCTCGTAGCAGCAAGGGAGGCTGGGAGATGCAGGCTCATTTCTTACATAAAAAGAAAATGGGCCGGGCATTTTGGGAGGCTGATGAGGGAGGATCACCTGAGGTCAGGAGCTCGAGACCAGCCTGGCCAACATGGTGAAACCCCATCTCTACTAAAACTACAAAAATTAGCCAGGAGTGGCGGCAGGCACCTGGAATCACAGCTACTCGGGAGGCTGAGGCAGGAGAACTGCTTGAACCCAGGAGGTGGAGGTTGCAGTGAGCCAAGATCACACCACTGCACTCCAGCCTGGCCGACACAGCAAGACTCCATCTCAAAAAAAGAAGATTATTATAATATGGTTTTGTCAAGTAGATCATTTCAGAAATCGTGTCTCCAATGACCTTGATAAATCAAATCTTTATTTTTAGCAAATTCATTAAGACCAGAAACAGACCTCGGAAGTCCTGGAAGCTGCTCCATTTGCTTCTAGGGCCTGCATGTCACCATGATCCATTAACCTCCTCTGTAACATTAACGAGTGGCTTCTATGCATCAGGAATAGGGGCACGATGATGAATAGGAGCTTACGGTCTCGTGAAGTGACGCACACATGACACCGTCACCGTCTCCCACTGCAGAACTGGTACTACATACGATCATTGCAAAGAGAAAAGTGAAGGACGCAGGGAGGGCTGCCTAACTTCAGCAGCGGAACTGAAAATCAATGCGTGAGTAGACGTACTGGTGGGAATGACACCTAGCTTGGACATCTAGCTTTGACTGGCGAAAGATTCTCCGTCCTGGGCCCGTGCATGCTGAAAAATGCACTGCAGTCATCCTAAATTCACTAACCCAGCCAGATAGGCACTGGCTCTTCCGTAAAAATTAAATATTCATCATAGGCAGAACTATTTTTGAAGCTCGAAATGATAATTCCTAGGGAGAACTGTAATTGGCATTTCCATCGAGCTCTGACACTGCTCATCTCTTTCTCTCAGCTTACAGAGTGGGGCGTGATTAAGACGCTCTCCCCATGGTTCCAAATTCTACCCATCCAGTCACCAGTGACAAGCATAGAGGTAAGAGTGGCCACAAGAAATGCTAAGGGACCATGGCCAAGCTGGTTTTAGGGGTAGCCTTATTATCATCCCTATTATCCTTCATATCTTGGCGATACCAGACAGTCAATAAAGACTTCAGGCTACCTCTCCTCCCCCCTCCCTTCTTCTCCACAGGCTATGCTCCAGGCCCCTTCTCTCAGCCACCAACTCGTATTCCATGATATATATATATATTTTTTGTCACTGCGTCTCATCAAAGGTTTTCTTTCCTGTGTCCCATAGCTTGGCACTTACTAGAGAGCTAATAGTCTAACCTAGCTGCAGCAGTATACTTGCATAATAAAGGATGCCTCAGAAAGCACAGGTTTTCAGTGCTCCAAAGTCACTCCACTAGTAGAGATCTTAGAAAGCATGGATTACTGGTGGTAAAAGTAACTGGGATGGAGATCATTTTAGTGCCTTTGGTAGACAGACTCCGAAAACAGCCTCCTGTAATCTCTACCTTCTGGTATTTATGCCTTTGTAATCTGCCCTTGCAGGTGGACTGTAAGTAATAATTCAATTCTAAACCGATACATATGGCAAGATAAATGAAATGCTACTTACGTGGTTAGTTTACGAAAATCCAAGATTTCCAGCTTGTTAGCAGGCTTTCTCTCCTGCCTTCTTGGCTTGCACGTTATAATGAAGAAAGCTGCTGTGTCAGAGGGGCCCACATGGCAAGAAACTGAGGGTGGCCTCTGCTAGCAGACAGCAGACACTGCAGCCCTCAGTCTAGGAGCCCACAGGGATTGAGTGCTGCCAAAAATCACTGAGTAAGCTTAGAAGGGAATCTTTCACAGTTGAGTCTTCAGATGAAACTGCAGACCTTTGGCTGACGTTTTGATTGTAGTCTTGTGAGAGACTGAGAAACAGGACACTGCTAAGCCACACCCTTATTTCTGACACACAGAAACTGTGAGTCATTAATGTGTGTTGTTTTAAATGGCTACGTTTTGGTGTGATTTGTTACTCAGCAATTGATAGCTAATCCATGCCTTACACTGCAGCATTGAGATGGCTACAGACTCTGCTTACTTGGGAGTGATCTCCTAGAGGCAGGAACAGTGTCTTTTGTGTTTTAACATCATTACTACCTAAGAGTAAATACTTGTTGATTGAATTTATGAACAAATACATTTGTGTATGTAAAGCCACTGGTCTCCAGTCCTCCGTACTGTTTTTTGGACAAAAGTGTGTTCTTATGGTCTCCTTTTGCTTGGTGGGAGCAGGTGGAGGGGAAAGGCTGGTAATTCCATTGTGTTGGCAAAGCTAAAGGGATATGACCATATGGTCTTGTGTGTCTTCACACCAGGTCCTGCCAGAGTCGTGGCCAGGCTCCTGTTGAAGCTGTTCTGCAGGCCTGTGTCCTTCAAAAACTTCTCCACCCAGCGAAGTTCTTCACTGTGTAGTTTTTATCAATTGAACTGTCTTTTACAATTCCAGAAGCACTTTATTGGCTGTATATATCAGTGTTTTATCTGCTGAATTATGTATTAATTACAAAGCTTTATCACTCTATAAATGTATTCTATGTTGTATTATATCAAAGGAAAAATTGTAAATTCACAGACACAGTAAATGTGCGAGTGTAAAACCTGGGGCCTGTGCTTGTGTTACTTCATGTTTGTTGTTAAGCAGTTAAATTCTAAAGCCCACTCTGCTGATGTTGGTGGAGTATGTAAATGGATAATAATGAATAATAATGACAAAAATCAATTGCTAGGCTTTAGGGCTTGCCATACGATGGAAGCTCTTGATATTTTGAAATGAGGGTATGCAAGAATGAAGCAAATTCAAACTGATGTGTTTGCTTTCAGCATGAAGAATATGAATTAGAAAAATCTGGAGGTGGAGAAATGGCATTTACTGCCTCTCTCTGAGGTTAACATTCATTCAGCAATAAACCACTCCGTTGTAGACCAGATGTCTGGAGGAACTGAGAGATTCTCGGATTCCCCATGCATGGTGTGGTCACATGGGTTTTGTAAGATTCTTAGCCCTTCTATTGTTCTTGTATTTTGTACCTGTTTTGATAGGTAGAATATAAGAGTAAAACATCCAATAATTATTGGCATCAAGGAATTGAAATATTTCCTAAAGTAGAAAAGCTAGAATGCTCTCTGGGGGGTTAATTTAAATTACAGTTTTAGTTTTTTTTAAACCTGTAATCTACCTAAAGCAGGTGTTTGTTTTGAAGATAATAGTTTAAAAAGTCTTTTCTCTGTGCATCGTAATCAGGGTAATATTTGAGTCATATTATTTTATATGGTGATTACTAGCCCATTACATGAATGTAACAGAGACCAGATATGTATTGTTTTTTATTATAGATTTAACTTTGATATAACAAGTTTTGAAGAAAGAAGAGGGTTGCCAATTATTTTTCTCATTGAAATTGAACATTTAAATTTCCAGTACTTAATACCATGAGAGCTGCATAATGGCAAAAGAGCTTCATTATTCACCAGAAAGAATCTAGAGAGCAGAATAATACATCCCTTGAAAGGATAATTACTTAAAGAGAATTAGTGCAGATTTTGTCTCTGAATTGGGGATAGCATTAGAACTTAACTCATACGGCTGGAGTGCTAGATGATAGTTGGTATTAATCAAACGGGGGTTATAAATTGCTGAGAGCAGGGCTAGGCACGCAGTCATGCCTCGCTCACTTCAGATTCAGTTCTTCTGCACAAGGGTCCTCATCTTGCTCATGCGATACTCCGATACACACAATTACACCTCTGTAGCTCATCTGATCTTCTCTACGAACGCTTGAGTTCATTTTCCAGGATTTCTGTAACAAAATACCACATGTGTGTGGCTTAAAACGTCAGAAGTGTATTTTCTCACAGCGTTGGAGGCCAGGAGTCCAAAATTTAGTCATCAGCAGGGCCACGCCCACCCCCCAAGACTCTGGGTAGAATCCTTCCTTTCCTCTTCCTAGCTCCTGGTGGTGAATGTCAATTGGGGGTGTTCCTTGACTCACAGCCACGTCACCCTAATCTCTGTTTCTGTCATCCCATAACGTTCTCCCTGTGTGTCTCTGTCTTCTTATAAAGATACCAGCTAATTGGACGAAGGTCCATCCTACTCCAGAATGACCTCATTTTAACTAATTACATCTGCAACGACCCGATTTCCAAATAAAGTCACATTCTTAGGTACCAGGGTTGAGGATTTCAGCATATCTTCTTGGCAGACACAATTTAACCAGTAAGAGCCCCCATCTGCTGACAAATTTTTTAAAGCATATATAAAAACTATAAAGTACTTTTGGGGCCAGGCACAGTGGCTCATGACTGTAATCCCAGCACTTTGTGAATCGGAAGGGGGAGGATTGCTTGAGTTCAAGAGTTTGAGACCAGCCTGGGCAACATAGTGAGACCCTGTCTTTACCAAAAATTTTTAAAAAATCGTCCAGGAATAGTGGCATGCACCTGTAGTTCCAGCTACTTGAGGGGCTGAGGTCTGCTTAAGCCTAGCGGGTTGAGGCTGCAGTGAGCCATGATTGCACCACTGCACTCCAGCCTGGGTTACAGAGTAAGATGCTATCTCAAGAAAAAAAAAAAAAAAAAAGGAAAAATACGAAATATTTTGTTATAATAAATACAACCCTTCGCAATGATGAAAACACCCCCTTTTTGTAAAAGCTCATTCTCTTTGGGTAATTACATAGTCTCCCAAATACTATTTTCTGCTCTTACTCTTTTTTTTTTTTTTTTTTTTTTTTTGAGACAGAGTTTCACTCTAGTTGCCCAGGCTAGAGTGCAGTGGCGTGATCTCGGCTCACTACAACCTCTGCCTTCCGGGTTCAAGCGATTCTCCCGCCTCAGTCTCCCGAGTAGCTGGGATTGCAGGCATGTGCCACCATGCCAGGCTAATTTTGTTTGTTTGTTTGTTTGTTTTAGTAGAGACGGAGTTTCTCCATGTTGGTCAAGCTGGTCTGAAACTCCTGACCTCAGGTGATGTGCCCGCCTTGGCGTCCCAAAGTGCTGGGATTACAGGCATGTGCCACCACGCCCGGCTAAGTTTGTAATTTTTTTTTTTTTAAGTAGAGACGGGATTTCTCCATGTTGGTCAAGCTGGTCTCAAACTCCTAACCTCAGGTGATCTGCCTGCCTCGGCCTCCCCAAATGCTGGGATTACAGGCGTGAGCCACCGCGCCCAGCCTCCTCTTGCTCTTATAAAAGAGATGTCAGGTATGTGGTAATGTGTGCCAATGAAGGAGGGGTTCTCAGAGCTGTGTGGTGTCTTCTAAGACAGCAGTCCCTGCTGCAAAATGGCTGGTCTGGATGGAACCGCAGACTCAGGTCACTGAGACACAAGTGGTTCTGTCTGTTACTTTAGGGTGGTATGCGATATATGTATATATTTATTTATGTTATTTAATAATACAATTTTATGTTGTAACAAACATATAAAATTACCATTTTTACCATTTTAAAGTATACAATAAGTGTCATTAAAAACATTTACAGGCCAGGTGCGGTGGCTCACGCCTGTAATCCCAGCATTTTGGGAGGCCGGGGCACGTGGATTACGAGGTCAAGAGACGAAGACCATCCTGGCCAACATGGTGTAACCCTGTCTCTACTAAAAATACAAAAAATTAGCTGGGTGTGGTGGTGTGCACCTGTGGTCCCAGCTACTCAGGAGGCTGAGGCGGGAGGATCGCTTGAACCCAGGAGGCAGAGGTTGCAGTGAGCTGAGATTGCGCTACTGCACTCCAGCCTGGTGACAGAGTGAGACTCTGTGTCAAAAAACAAGGGAGCAAACAAAAAATCCTCCTAGTGAGCATGAAACGGCAGCACACTGTTGTGATTTGCATTTCCCAAGAGATCAATAATATTGAGCACATTTTTATAACTGTTGGTCATCCGTGTGTCTTTTTTTTGAGAAATGTCTATTCAGATCTTTGACTCATTTTTTTAATTGGGTTGTTTGTCTTCTTATTGTTGACTTATAAGAATTCCTTATATATTCTTGATATTAGCCCTTTATCATATACAGTATTTGCAAATCTATTTATTTATTTGAGGCATGGTCTTACTCTGTCACCTGGTCTGGGGTGCAGTGGCATGATCTTGGCTCACTGCAACCTCTATCTCCCAGGCTCACGAGGTCCTCTCACCTCAGCCTCCCAAGTAGCTGGGACTACAGGCGTGCACCACCATGCGCAGCTAATTTTTTGTATTTTCAGTAGAGATGAGGTTTCGCCATGTTGCCCAGACTCGTCTTGAACTCCTGAGCTCAAATGATCTGCCCGCCTGGGCCTCCCAAAGTGCTAGGATTACAGGTGTGAGACACTGCACCTGGCAGTCTGTTCACCTTTTGATAATGTCCTTTAATACACTAAAGTCTTAATTTTAATAACATCCGATATGTCTATTGTTTGTCTTTCGTTGCTTGTGTTTCAGTGTCATACTGCCAAATACAAGTCATGGATATATACTCCTATGTATCATTTTAAGAGTTTTAAGCTAATAACTGTTAAATGTAGATCTTTGATCCATTTTGAGTCAATTTTTGTGAGATAAAAGCTCAACTCTTTTCTTTTGCATTGGGATCTCCAATTGTCTCTGCAGCATTATGTTGAGGAGATTCTCTCTTTTCCCATTGAATAGTCTTGGCTGTCTTGCTGAGAATCAATTGGCCATAGATGGATGATTTATTTCTGGACTCTGAGTTCTCTTCCACTAACTTATATGTCTATCCTTAGGTGGTGGGTGATACTGACCACTGGAATGGTGACTCTGGCTATTAGTCTCCACTCCTAAATCCACATAAACTGCAGTCTCTTCTCCCATTCTCAGCCATCAGTCCTCACAGTCTGTTTGCATCTTTTTTTTTTTCTTTAGACAGAGTCTTGCTCTGTCGCCAGGCTGGAGTGCAGTGGCACGATCTTGGCTCACTTCAACCTTTGCCTCCCGGGTTCAAGTAATTCTCCTGCTTCAGCTTCCCGAGTAGCTGGGACTATAGGCGCCCGCCACCATGCCCGACTAATTTTTGTATTTTTAGTAGAGACGGGGTTTCACCATGTTGACCAGGATGGTCTCGATCTCTTGACCCCATGATCCACCGGCCTCAGCCTCCCAGACTGCTGGGATTACAGGCATGAGCCGCCACTCCCGGACTGTTTGAATCTTTTTTATAAGAAAGTATGTATTTTTTTTTTTTTTTTTTTGAGATGGAATTTCCCTCTGTTGCCCAGGCAAGAGGGCAATGGCTTGATCTTGGCTCACTGTAACCTTTGCATCCTGGGTTCAAGTGACTCTCCTGACTCAGCCTCCCGAGTAGACTGAATTACAGGTGCGCTCACCGAGCCCAGCCAATTTTTTTGTATTTTTAGTAGAGGCTGGATTCCACCATGTTGGCCAGGCTGGTCTCAAACTCCTGACCTCAAATGGTCCACCCGCCTTGGCCTCCCAAAGTGCTGGGATTAGAGGTGTGAGCCATCGCACCCGGCCAAAATATGATATTTTAGATTCATCTATTTGTCACCTTTTGTAACCAACTCTTCGTCCTTTGTTTCAGCATATAGAGATGAGCTGGGATCTAAATAGAACTGCAGCCTCCCTCTTGTCCTATCTTGGGAAATTGAGCTGAAAATCCAGAATGCCTTGTTTTTCCATTCCTCACTGGATGTTTCTAAAGATTTGACTGCCTTTAGAACAATGACATTTTCCTCCTGTTCTGCTTTCTTCTTTTCCTCTCATCACTTTTCCTACTCCACAACCTGCCAGGCAGAGTGGAAGATATGGATGGAATATTTTTAATTTGTTTAGAGTGCTTATATGAGTGTGTAACAGTTTAGATTCTAGCATAGGAAACTGACTCTGATATTTTCTAGTTGTGTGTCTTGGAACAAATTATTTAACTTCTGTTTTCCAGTCTTTAATGGCAAACTAGTATTAATGAATTTGGTGAAAATATATGAGCAGTAAATGATTCCATACATGTAAAGTGCTTGGAGGAGCTCTGGAAAATGGTAAGTACCCCATTACATTAAGCTGAATGCAACTGAACTTCATAACCACACCCAGGCTTTGACTTACCTTCCTCTTGACTCCAAGGTATTCATTGTCCAGTTTAATTGGAAGACAGGGTAAGGGTAAGAGAGATGAAACAGCTAACTATAAAGGAAAACTAAATCAGGAAGTTACGTAATCAAGAATACAACACTGTTCTCCATAGGGTCTGGTGGCAAGCAGGAAAAGTACAAAGAACCAAGAAGAAGTCATAGAGTCTAGAGTCATGGGAAAGGCTGCGCTGATACATTCAGAGGGACATCAGTAAAGGGAAAGGGGGAAATAGTCATAGACCACCTAATAGTATGGTCCTACACGATTGTGTAGAGAGCTGAACAACCACCTAATAGTATGGTCCTACACGATTGTGTAGAGAGCTGAACAACCACCTAATAGTATGGTCCTACACGATTGTGTAGAGAGCTGAACGACCACCTAAATAGTATGGTCCTACACGATTGTGTAGAGAGCTGAACGACCACCTAAATAGTATGGTCCTACACGATTGTGTAGAGAGCTGAACGACCACCTAAATAGTATGGTCCTACACGATTGTGTAGAGAGCTGAACAACCACCTAATAGTATGGTCCTACACGATTGTGTAGAGAGCTGAACAACCACCTAATAGTATGGTCCTACACGATTGTGTAGAGAGCTGAACGACCACCTAAATAGTATGGTCCTACACGATTGTGTAGAGAGCTGAACGACCACCTAAATAGTATGGTCCTACACGATTGTGTAGAGAGCTGAACGACCACCTAAATAGTATGGTCCTACACGATTGTGTAGAGAGCTGAACAACCACCTAATAGTATGGTCCTACACGATTGTGTAGAGAGCTGAACAACCACCTAATAGTATGGTCCTACACGATTGTGTAGAGAGCTGAACGACCACCTAATAGTATGGTCCTACACGATTGTGTAGAGAGCTGAACGACCACCTAAATAGTATGGTCCTACACGATTGTGTAGAGAGCTGAACGACCACCTAAATAGTATGGTCCTATACGATTGTGTAGAGAGCTGAACGACCACCTAAATAGTATGGTCCTACACGATTGTGTAGAGAGCTGAACAACCACCTAATAGTATGGTCCTACACGATTGTGTAGAGAGCTGAACGACCACCTAAATAGTATGGTCCTATACGATTGTGTAGAGAGCTGAACGACCACCTAAATAGTATGGTCCTACACGATTGTGTAGAGAGCTGAACGACCACCTAATAGTATGGTCCTACACGATTGTGTAGAGAGCTGAACGACCACCTAATAGTATGGTCCTACACGATTGTGTAGAGAGCTGAACGACCACCTAAATAGTATGGTCCTACACGATTGTGTAGAGAGCTGAATGACCACCTAATAGTGTGGTCCTACACGATTCTGTAGAGAGCTGAATGACCACCTAATAGTGTGGTCCTACACGATTGTGTAGAGAGCTGAACATTTTCTATTACCTCATGGTATCATAGCTGTCATAATGTTGTATCAAAAAGCATTACCTTTTCTATGTTGAGACATGCTTATGTACAAAAATATTTGCCATGTGTCACAGTTACCCACAGTGCTGAGTACAGGTTTGTAGCCTGGAAGCAATAGGCTGTACCACGTAACCCAGGCGTCTAGAGGCCATACCACGTAACCCAGGTGTCCAGAGGCCATACCACGTAACCCAGGCATCTAGAGGCCGTACCATCTAGGTATGTGGACACTCTGTGAAGTTCACACAAGGACAGAAACTGCCTAATGATGCATTTCGTGGAGTGTGTCCCCATCATTAAGCAATGCATGAGTGTATATGGTGTTGAAGTTTTCAACTTCTCGAAGTTTGCAGTTAAGCAAAATTTATAAAATAAGAACTTTTCAACTCAGGTGCATTATCTATGCAGTATAAGCAGCAAATAGTCGAGGTTTCAAATAGCAAACTCAATTGTCAATATTTTAAATGTTATACACATTTGTTTTTGTCTCCATTCAAACCCAATGTTTTGAATTAAGGAAGACTCATTAAAGTTGGAAAAAGTTCTAAATGATTTGTCAAATATATTAACATCAACTGTGGTGAATAAGAAGAATTATATCTTTATTTGTTGTACAAAGGGCCTTAGAATACCTCAGTAGATGCAGTTATCTGGAATTGGAGTCACATCTAAGTTTCTCTTCTGAGGAACTTGCTTTTTAGGAGGGCTTGTCCTAAAGCCCTCATTTAGCCACATTCTAAGACTTTTTATTTGAATTCCAGGAGTACTTGTAATTGTAATCAGATGCCTGTGTGATAGTAAGAACTCTGGGTTTTCATTAGTAGTATCAGGACTTTCTTTCAGAAACAATGGTATTTGGAGTTTGCAAAGTAAAGACTGAAGCCTATCTATTCAACATTACGTATGATACTCCCCCATCTTCGTGCTTTCACTGTGGTCTCAAGACACAAGCAATGCGACATCTTAACTTATATAAAAGGATGGTAAGGAGCATTGTTGGGAAAAATGGAAAGGGAGTAGCTGCTGCAAATGACTGTGACCTTAATTTGGTGACTCTTCGGAACAGAGATCTCCTTTTATCTTCTTTTTATATTACTTGCATTTTGAGCAACTACTTAGCACCTGTCCATGAGGACTGAAAACTCTTGGCTTAACACTGAAGACCAGATTTATGCATGACCCATATCTCTACTTGGGGAAAGCTGGAAAGTGTCCGAAGATTGTTACTGGGAGGCTCTGTTTGATAGCTAAAAAAAAAATTCAAGCTGCATATTGAAGAGTTGGGGAGAGGAAAATAAAAACAACAACAAAAAACCCCTAAAAGATACAAAATATTTAAAAAGGAATAGAAAGGAAAAGAAAAATGCAGGCTGCAACCAGTCTAGAACATTTCCTTGTTCAAGAGTGTAATGGTCATTATCACTATCAACCGCAGTAGCTATGGCTCTAAATACCTCACTTAACTAGGAAGTTTAATCCAAATGTTTGTGACCCCTTTATTAAGCCAACTTAGAAGCATCCTCTTGAACTGGAAGGATTGCCAAATAATATTGTAATTTTTAGATTGAAGGAAAGTTTGCATACAATCGTTTCCTTATATTGATCTCAAGGTACATACTAGATGGTCAGTGCAGGTTTGTTTATTAAATGAGTGAAAAACAATACATAAATTGATTTATATGCATTGGTGAATAGAAATAACTATATGGATATGTCAATACAGCATGCCAGACCAGGTGCTGTGGCTCACGCCTGTAATCCCAGCACTTTGGGAGGCCGAGGAGGGTGGATCACCTGAGGTCAGGAGTTTCAGACCAGCCTGGCCAACATGGAGAAACACTGTCTCTACTAAAGATACAAAAATTAGCCGGGCATGGTGGTGCATCCCTGTAATCCCAGCTACTTGGGAGGCTGAGGCAGGAGAATCGCTTGAACCTGGAAGGCAGATGTTGCAGTGAGCCCAGTTAGCCAAGATCACGCCATTGTACTCCTGCCTGGGCAACAGAGTAAGACTCCATCTCAAAAAATAAAATAAAATAAAATAAAATAAAATAAAATAAAATAAAATAAAATAAAGCATTCCATGTACTCCTCAAATAGAAGGCAAACTTTATTTAGTGTCAGACAAAATGAGCTACATTACTTCTTCTCTTGATTATTCTGTGTGCAAAGATGTAGGAAGAAGCTATTTTTGTCTAGTTCAATCTCAAGTCACAGTTTGTTTAATGCACTTTGTCTCACAGCTATGTGCTATTTATTCTGTGTATTAAATTCTTGTAAACCACGATGTGACTCCTCAACTAAGAAAAATACAGCATGAAATCTCTAGTGCCTTTCTCATTTCTATGACTACAAGATTCCAACTCTTCACATTTTTCTCTTGGAAAATATTCACAATATTCATATTTAGCTATTTGTATAAAAAATAGCGCAGTCTCTCTTGAGAGTTTCAATCAATATTTTTTAGCTATAAGTTTCCAGGAATGAAATCCTTTACTTAACAAAAAATGTTTTCAGGATATTATACCAAGTTACGTGAACATAAATTTCATGGCTAAGTCCTGGTGGTGCAAGAGACCTCAGACAGTCTCCAACTCAATTCCCTCCTGGTTTAGGGAAAGAAACCACAATAAAATAACTGCATTTCCTTAGGTCACATTGCTGGCTGAAAAGCTAATGCATTTAAAATGAAAATCTAGAATGGTACGTTTTGGGATTATTTATTATTTCTATGTTTAATAATTTCCTGCCTCATTTTTGCCTTTGTCTACCCAAGCATTTTATAAACAAGAACATATGCAATAAAATATTAAATTATAAATGAGTAAAAACAGAAATATAAATAGAAAGTCAAAACCAAGAAAAAGCAGAATATAAAATGCATCCTGAGGTCAAGAGTTCGAGACCAGCCTGACCAACATGGCGAAACCTGAGTCTACAAAAAATAAAATAAAATAAAATAAAAAACTAAAAATAATAATAAAAAAAAGGAAGGTTGGGCGTGGCGGCTCACGCCTGTAATCCCAGCACTTTGGGAGGCCGAGGCGGGTGGATCACAAGGTCAGGAGATCGAGACCATCCTGGCTAACACTGTGAAACCCCCATCTCTACTAAAAATACAAAAAAATTAGCTAGACATGGTGGTGGCACACACCTGTAGTCCCAGCTACTCGGGAGGCTGAGGCAGGAGAATCGCTTCAACCCAGGAGGTGGAGGCTGCAGTGAGCTGAGATCGCACCACTGCACTCCAGCCTGGGCGACAGAGCGAGGCTCCGTCTCAAAAAAAAACAAACAAAAAAAGGAATTATTGTCTACACAGGTGCTGCTCCCAAACTGGTTTGCTGGAACCTCGTGCAGGGCCATTGCGGTTCCTCCTGCCATCGCTCACCCTCGCTTCTCTCCTGCAACTGCTCTCCTGAGGGCTGAGCGTGGGCTGTTTCAGAACTTTATGTGTATGGAATATAAAAGGATGCTTCCTCTTTAGCTGGGCTGCTTTTGCTGAATAGTGTGCTTTTGGGGATCATCTGTAGCGGTTGTTCGTTTTCATTTCTGAATAATATTTCTATTGTATGGGGTATCTAACAATGTATTGACAGTATCGTTGACGAACATGGAGCTCTCCTCCAGTTTCTTTTATCGTTGCGCATAATACTATTATGGATAATTTTTGTGCATGTCTTTGGGTTCCCATTAGCACGCAACTCAGTTGGGCATATCCCTAGGACTAGAACCGGTGAACCACAGGAAATGTATATTTTACTTTGGTAAACAATGCCAACATTTTCCAACATACATGCTGCGGTGTAGGAGATTTAGTTCAACCCCATGCTAGGCAGCACTTGGTATGACTTTCTTTTAAATTAGATATTCTGGTAATGGTATTACATTGTGGCCTTGGTTGACATTTTACTGATCCCTAATTAAGTTGAGGCTTTTCATGTGTTTGCTGGCAGTCTGCCCAAGACAGTTCCGGTTGGCACTAGCTGTCGTGGTAAAATAATCAACCGCTCCTCTTTCCACTTCCTGAAGTGCCCCTGATTGGCCATTTCGGTCTTCTCTTTGGGGACTAACCAGGTTTGTGTCTTTTGTTTATTTTTATATAAGGTTGTCTATATTTTTCTTACTGATTTGTGGGAATTTCTTGCATATTCTGATAATGAATTTTCAGTTATATTGATGACATGTATCTTCTCCTACTTTGCAGCAGGATCTTGACAAACAGAAGTTTTTAATTCTAATTCAAGTCTAATTCTCAGTAGTGATTTTTGTGTCCTGTTTTTGTCCACTTTATGGACACATGATATTTTTCTATTTTCTTCTCCCGTCAAATTGAGGTCTTGTATTCTGCTTACGGCTAATGTAGAAGGTCAATACTAACTTTTTTCACATTGATTTCCTATTTATGTCCACTTATTAGAACAGTTTTTCCCCACAATACCATCTTTGCTACACATTGAATATCTATATCTATGTTCTGTGTGTGTTTTTATTTTTTGATCACTCTCTTCTGTTCCTGTGATCTATTTATTACTCTTTCACCAATAACCCACTGATTTTAATAGTTGAACTTTAAAATAAGGTCTGATTTTCAGTCCTATAAGCCTTCCAACTTGTTATTCAAGATTTTCATAGCCGTTCTTGGCCTATTGCATTGGGCATTCATATTTTAGAATCAGTTTGTCAAGGTGCACAAAAAAGGCTGAGCTTCTCATTGGAGTTGCTGTGAAATTTGTAAATCACACTGGAACATTGATATTTTGCAGTACTGGGTCTCCCAGCCTAGAAACAATGTATATCATTGCATTGATTTCGGTCTTCTTTAATATTTCTCAATAATATTTTGCGGTTTTCAGAGAAAAGATGTTTTATGTCTTTATTTTTAAAATTATTTATTAATTATTATTATTTTTTGAGATGGAGTCTCACTCTGTTGCCAGGCTGGAGTGCAGTGGCGCGATCTCAGCTCACTGCAACCTCCACCTCCCGGGTTCACGCCATTCTCCTGCCTCAGCCTCCTGAGTAGCTGGGACTATAGACGCCCGCCACCACGCCCAGCTAAGTTTTGTATTTTTTTTTTAGAAGAGATGGGGTTTCACCATATCGGCCAGGATGGTCTCGATCTCTTGACCTCGTGATCCATCCGCCTCAGGGTCCCACAGTGCTGGGATTACAGGCGTGAGTCACCACACCCAGATGTTTTATACCTTTTTTTAAAGTTCACCATAGACTGCATGTATGACGGCAGTCCCATAGGATTTTAAAATACTGTATTTTTGCAGTACCTTTTTTATGTTTAGATTATTTTAGATACACAGATACTTACCATTGTGTTACAAGTGCTTACAGTGTTCAGTGCAGAAACCTGCTGTGCAGGTGGGTGTGTAACCTACGAGGAACAGGCTGTACCACACGGCCGAGGCGTGTAGTAGGCTACACTACCTAGGGGTGTGTAAGTGCACTCTATGTTTGCACAATGATGAAATTGTCTGACAGCGCATTGCTAAGAATGTATCTTCATTGTGAAGTGGCACAATTGATATTTTCAATGCTATTTTTAATGAAATTTAAGAAGATAATTTTCTAATTGTTAAGTGCTGGGATACAGCAGTCACTTGGTTCTGTGTAATAAGTGATTTTGGAGAGGTTACTGGATATGTCAACCTCTCCAAAATCACTTATTAATTACATGGTCATCTGTAGAGCCTTTTGCTTTTCTATGCGTATAAGCAGTCAAAGTTAAGCATGCCAATACCGGGAGCTTGAAGAGTGGGTGTTGGACTGGAAGGGTCTAAAGACGAGCTGCCTGCTGCCGGATAGTGCATGTTTCAGGAAGTTCGCCTGCTCTCACTGCTCAGGAATCCACAGCCCCTGGCGTGGAGGGTAGAATAGTCCTGTGCACCTATTATGGTGATGGGATTAATGACCTTGAAGGGAGCCAGCAAGTGCTCAGCACTGAATTCCTTTATGACACACGGACCTGCATTTTCTGTTTGAATCATTACAGAGAAAATATTATTTCAGTGGAAAGCTTGAGATTAAGCAACTTCTGTTGTTTGTGTTTATTTTAAGTAAATAGAACTTGACAGAATGTTTTACTACAGAGGCCCAGTAACTACCAGACTAGTAAATAAATTTCATGACCATCACTACAGGAAAGTCTAGAGTCTTTGAATGAAAAATTGTCATTTTTACAATGAGAAGCAAGAATTTTGAAACATTAAGTCACAATTTTCCACTCTATATCATCAATCAACTGCCTAATTAATAAATAACCTTTTAAATGGTTTGGACTTCATTGGTTAGAATCACTTATACAAATGGCAAATATTAATGTGAAATTAGAGCTGGTGAGTAAGTAGTTATGAATAATTTGATAGATTATAACCGCCCTTTTGTAATATTTTAAATCACTCTTATTGCAGTTAGCAGACTATAATTGTCAGAGCATTTGCGTACTACTTTAGTTAACACATGGGCTGTTTTAAAATGAAGTGTTTTTGCTCTTATCCTTCCACTGGAATTAATGGATGATGTCAAGTATTTGCTTTGCTTCTTACCATTGTATTGATTTTATCACCTGATTGTATACTGTACAACATAAACAAAATTATTGTTACTATTTTTGCCATCAATAAGAAATTGACTTGTTTTTAAAAAATCTAAATGCTTTTTAAAACTAGCATAGAGGAAGAAAATATACCTAATGAGGCCTGCTCACTTGGAACCTGCTTTTTAGAAAGCAGCACGTAGGGTTGAGACGAGCTGCCGTGACTGGAATTTGTAATCTTACTCAGCCGGTATTCAAAGGCAGTAAATGTGAGGGGCTACTGAAAGCAATGAACTTAATAACCACATACCAGAGAGGACATTAGCTGTAACATTACAGATGAATGCAGGCTGCGATGTAACTTTGTGTCTTTGCTTTTTAACGTAAATGGAAGCCCTGCGAAAATCCGTCTGGTGAGCACATGCGAGCTGTGGACTCCAGAATGAACAGATCCTGTGTTAACCCCACTGGTTTGGTGCATGATGAAAGGAAGGATAGATTCATTGCGTTTTCAGTAAAGGACAGGATGACATGTAAATTCAGTGTCAGATCTTGATATTTAGCTCAACAGTTAAAATATTTCCACAACAACTTCAGCTCTCAGAAAAAAAATGTAATCCTAACATTTCCTTCAATTAATCTAAATTCTTCTTTAAGATAAATATAATTTAAACTTGCTGTAAAAAACGATAGGTACTTGTGTGAACACTGAATCACTCCTATTTTAAAATTTTGTAAATTTTTGTGTCTTGTTATTTATAATCACTTTAAAATAACTATAATTGTTTTTCTCAAGTTTTGACACATTATAGCTACTTTAAACAACATTCAAACTTTACTGTCAGGTAATTTTTGTAAAATTGAATAATATACAATATATGGGCTCAAGATATTGATTAGTAAACTAAATGATTGTAATTCTGGTTACTGGATTTATAATGAGATGTTAAGTTGCTTCTTTGGTGTTTAGTGAGACTTCTGCGTTCTGCATGTGGTATAATATAGGTCACGTGTCTTAATTTTATTGATAGGTTTCAATACCTCTGTTTCTTTTTTTGCCTGCTCGATACACAATTTTCTGAAAAGGATATTTTGTAATCTCCAACTACAATTGTTGATGTCATCATTTCTCCCTACAATTTAATTGTTGCTTGATACACTGTAATCCTACAGTTAGTTCCATATGTGTTTGTGGTAGGCATGGTGGAGAATCTGTTCTATTATTTCCTGAAATATTTTATACATATTTAACATTCTTTTTTCTAGCATGACATTTTTACGGTAAAATCTTTACCAGATACTGAGATTTCTACCCCTGCCTTCTTTTGGTTCATATTACCTTTGTCTCTCTTTTTCCATCCTTTGAGCCTCAGTTATTCTGGTATTGATATCTATCTCTTCCTTTTCCTTAATTAGAAAATATTTTAACATATATTTCTGTCCTACGGTCTACTAGTCTACACCCCCACCCCAGCCATAACATATTGTCTTCATTTTAGTTTTGGGTTAACTTGAATACATTTTCTTTCATTTTGTCCTGGCTTTATTTTTTTTTTTTTAGACAACAATTTAAAAAATAACTTCTTTCCATATTACTGCGAATAACCTCTACTTTCTATATCACTTACAACATACTTGAATATTTTCTTCAATTTCTTTAGCATACTCTTAAGTACATATCTTTCCATTGAAAACATTTAAAAGACTGTATGCCTGAGGATATTTTTATTACGATCTTACAAATAATGGACTATTTAGCTGGGTAGAAAATTCTAGCTAAAATGATTTTCCTTCAAAATGGTAAAAATGGCTTTCCATTATCTTTTTGCATTCAATGTGTTGGTTTGCTCATTTGTAGATGGTCTTTTCTATTTAAAAGTTTTTTGAAGTTTGTTCTTATAGACAATATTTTCAATTTTCCTAGAATTTATCTGAGTGTGCTTTTGCTTTTTATTTTTATTTTTTCATTTCAGTTGGTCATCTGTGAGCTCTTTTACTTAAGATCATTCATCTTTCTTGAATTCTGAGAAATTCGTTTCCATTATTTCTTATATACTTCCTCAGCTTCATTTTTATTTCTCTGCTCTTGAGACTCATAATCTGGATGCTGGCACATTTATTTCTAGCCTGTATTTCTCTTAGATTTTCTGTCTCCTCTGTGTCCTTTATTGCTGCCCTCTGGAAGGTTTCACCACTTAGCTTATGTCTATCCCACTATTTCTATGAACCATTTCTTCTTCATTTCAACTGTGACATTTTTCAGGCTTACATTTTTACCTGGAGATGCTTTGCACCTGTTTGATATTGCTATTGCCCTCCCTATCTCATAAGCATATTTACCATGCTTAGCTTCCTGATCCGCGTGTTCTTGTAATTATGTTTCTGATGCATAGATCGCCTCAAGAATCAGTTTTGAACTTCTCCTTTCTTATTTTTTCTTTTTCTTTTTGAGACAGAGTTTTGCTCTTGTTGCCCAGGTTGGAGTGCAGTGGCGCAATCTCAGCTCACTGCAACCTCTGCTTCCCGGGTTTAAACAATTCTCCCACCTCAGCCTCCTGAGTAGCTGGGATAACAGGCGCCTGCCACCATGCCTGGCTAATTTTTTTGTATTTTTAGTAGAGATGGGGTTTCATTGTGTTGGCCAGGCTGGTCTTGAACTCCTGACCTCAGGTGATCTGCCCGCCTTGGCCTCCCAGAGTGCTGGGATTACAGGCATGAGCCACTGCACCTGGCTTGAACTTCTCTTTCTATCTATTCTCTTTCTCTGGTGATCTCATTCTGCTTCATGGCTTTAAATATTATTGTTATGGCAATGATTCCCACACGTTTACCTCCAGTTGGAACCTCTCACTGAGTTCCAGACTCAGATATCCCACTGCCTATTTCCTATCTCTGCTGTCTGTATAACAAGCCTCTTCAACTTCACTGTCCCAGACTGACATCCATGCATTCAGCACACACACCAGCTGACCTGTCATCTTCTCCATTTCAATGAAGATATTTCATTCTTCCAGTTGTTTAGAACAAACATCCTTCTACCCTCCACATTCTTGATTCCTTTCTTTCGTACACATTCTGCATCCAGTTTACCAGAAAGCCGTTGGCTTTACGTTCACAACATATCCAGGATGTGACCACATTACACCACTCCACGGCCTTATCTCTGACCCAAACCACCACCTTTTGCCTGGGTTGGCCCAGTGGCTGGTCTTCTTAGTGTCCTTTTGCCTGTTTCTACTCAACACAGCAGACAGAGGAGATCTTGTTAGCAGGTAGACCAGATCCTGTCAGCCTTTCTCTCCAAGCTGTCTAACAGCTTTGTGTCTCACTCATGGTGACTGTCAAAGCCTCACTGTGGCCTACTGGGCTCTACATGACTCTCGTCCCCCTTTACCTCTGACTCAGCTCTCTGACTTCAGCCTCTACCTCTCTCTCTTCCTCACCCTGTTGTGCCCGCATTAATCTTACTCCTCCTCAATATGCCAGACGTCTTTCAGGACTTCTCTCAAAAATCATCTTTCTTCCCTCACCCCCATCTAAAATTTCACCAGCATTGTTGACCATTTTATATCTCCCCTCCCTAATTCACTTTTCTTTCTTAGCATCCATCACAACCTAATATTATATATACCTGTTTATCCTGTTTATTAATTAAGATACATTGACATGCAGTAAAATTCTCCCTTTTTCGTATACAGTTTTGTGTGTTTTGACAGATGTATACAGAAGTTGAAATACCACCACAATAATGATGTAAAGCAGTCTCATTGTCGTAAGACACTGCCAGACTCTTTCTCAAAGTGGCTGTACCATTTTGCATTTTTATACAAAACATGTGAGTTCCAGGTGCTCATCACCAACAGCTGCAATTGGCACTGTGAGGTTTTTTTTTTTTACTGTTCTAATTGGTATTTAGTAGTATCCCATGGTTTTAATTTGCATTTCTGTAATCATTAATGATACTGAGCATCATTTCACGAGCTTGTTTGCCACTTTGATGTTTTTCTTAATAAAGCATTTGTTTGAATATTGTGCCCATTGTCTTACTTAGGGTTTTTGTATTAAATTTGAGAGTTCTTTATATGTTCTGGATGTAAATTCTTTATCAGAGAAATGATTTGCAAATGTTATTTTCCAGTCTATAGGTTGTATTTTTACTTTTTTTTTGACAGAGTCTCCTCTGTCTCCCAGGCTGGAGTACAGTGGCACGATCTCGGCTCACTGCAAGCTCCGCCTCCCGGGTTCACGCCATTCTCCTGCCTCAGCCTCCCGAGTAGCTGGGACTACAGGTGCTGCCACCACGCCCGGCTAATTTTTTGTATTTTTAGCAGAGACAGGGTTTCACCGTGTTAACCAGGATGGTCTCGATCTCCTGACCTCGTGATCCTCCCACCTCCTCTCGTGACCTCCCAAAGTGCTGGGATTACAGGCATGAGCCACTGTGCCCAGCCTGTATTTTTACTCTTAATAGTAATTTTCAAAGAACAGAGATTCTTTCCTTTAATAAAGTTTATTTATCACCTTTTTCTTTTATGGATTTAGTCAAAGTTCAACCACAAATGTAAACACAGTAGAAAATCTATCTATCTATCTATCTATCTATCTATCTATCTATCTATCTATCTATCTATCAATCATCTATCTTTCTTTCTATCTAGATCATCTGTTCTCGATAGCAAGGGAGAAAGAGATTTATTACAGGAAATTGGCTTACATAACTGTGGAGGCCGGCTAAGCTAGCTCAGTATACGTAGGGCAGACAGTCATAAAGACGAAGCCCCTCATCAGGTTGAACCGTGGACACAGGGGGCAGCATTTTTACCGAATTTCTTCTCTCCCATTGTTTATTCCTAGTATATAGAAATCTGATTGATGTTTGTACAGTGACCTTGTGTTCTGCAACCTTACTGAAGTCACTTCTTTTGTTCTAGCAGCTTTTTTTGCAGTGTCGCTGGGATTTTACACGAAGACAATTACGCTGCCTACACATTGTGACGCGTTTCTTTCTTTCCAGTCTGCACGCCTTCTGTTTCTTTGTACTCACTTACTGCGCCAGCTAGGACCTCCACCGTCACGTTAGCTTGGAGGGGCCTCGTGTTGTTATTTCTCTTATGTATTGACTTCCCCCGTTCCTCACCAGTGTTAGCACCACAGGGCGGGATGTGGAGGTGGAGGTGGGGCTGTTTCTTTTTAGGATTCTTGGCTCTTTCTCCAGTGCCAGTAACAATGCTTTAGTCAGCAGTCAATAAATATCTGATCTTTATTACGCTGTTCAGTTTGTTTTCTTTCTCTTGAGGGAGTTTTAGTTCTTGTTGTCTTGGCATTTGGGCCTGTGAACACATATTTGCACGGTGATACCAAGTCCTAAAGACTAGACCCCGCCTAGGTGGGTTTAGGAAAGAGAGGGAGGGCGAGGCCCAGCGTGGAGAGTCCAGGCCCCTGGAACTGTGGCGGACTATTGCCATCTGCTGCCACTGCATCCAGCACACCACGGCCCTTGGGAAGAAGTGGTGCTGGAGGAGGCCCCACCTCAGGGGAAATGCACCAGTCTGGGGGCTTGGAGGAAGAGGATGGAAGGGAAAGGTCTAAGAGCAGGTGGCCATTCTCGCTGATTTTCGCCCCAGCAAGGATTTCCTAAACCTTCACGTTACCCCAAGGAAGCCTGCATAGGCGGTGTGGGCTGTCCCTAGCGTTTTTGCAGCATAGGGTCATGCGGGAATCATTGAAAAGCATTTTCTTGCACCTTTTGACTGCTCCATCTGGCAACTGTGCCTAGGCTACCACCTTCAGCCTTCCACCCGCCTCCTCCCTCCTCCCTGCTGCAGCTTTTACTTTCCTCGGGTATTCTCTCTCTTTCCTTTTCTTTCTTAATAACTTTTTTTTTTTTTTTTGAGATGGAGTCTCTCTCTGTCACCCAGGCTGGAGTGCAGTGGCATGATCTCGGCTCACTGCAACCTCCACCTTCCCGGTTCAAGGGATTCTTCTGTCTCAGCCTCCCAGGCAGGTGGGATTACAGGTGCGTGCCACCACGCCTGGTTAATTTTTGTATTTTTAGTAGAGACGGGGTTTCACCATGTTGGTCAGGCTGGTCTTGAACTCCTGACCTCGTGATCCGCCATGCCTCGACCTCCCAAAGTGCTGGGATTACAGGCATGAGCCACTGCGCCCCGCCTTAAATAACACTTTTAATTGCAGGAAGTTCCAAATCGATGTGCAGAGAATATTCTCAAGCCCCCATATCCCCTTCCTCCCAGTTAAACACTATTTGCTCGTGGCCAACACTGCCAGGCTCCTGATTGATGCTGAAAGCCACCTCCCGGCATCACGTCGGTAGTGATTGTGTATCGCGTCAATTTAGCAAAGCTGCTACTGCACTTCCTAGAATTCCTTCTGCTGCACAGTTCCAGGTAGCCTGGCCCACGGGAGAGAGCTGCGTGAGGTCCGGAAGGCCGCAGCGCGCTGGTCCAGGTTTGTTTGATGCGAGAGGGTCGTTACTTGTCTTCTGTCACAGGCAGGACGGGCCTTGCAGCGGCCCGTGGTCTGTGAGATCCTCCTTCGGCTTCTCTGATTTCTGGTCCAGGCCAGGGTCTAGCTCCATGTGAAATGTCATCTTCTCCTGAAGGCACCTGCGCATTGAGGGTGAAGCTTGAATGTGGGGAGAGATGAACGCGGCTGACAGCTTGTCCTTGTGTGGGCTCTGGTTCCAGTGTGGTCCCTCTTCACCCGCTGTACAGCATGTTCCCTGCGCATTTACCTGCCTGAACACTCAGTCTCCAGCACCAGCAGCAGCAGCAGCAGCAGCCGCAGGTAGACGGTGTGACCAGCTCCCCTAAGAGCAGAAGGTGGAATCTCCAGAGTAACAACCCCTTATTGCTTAGCTCTCCTAGAGGTTCTGCTTCTCTAACTGAACCCTTACTGGAAAAATACCATTACATCCACAAATATCAATATGTATCTCCGAAAAATACAGACTCATTTAAATAACGAAACCTGCATGTCCTTTCCTAAAACACACACAAAATTAAAAATGACTGGAGTCTCTTCCACCCTCCTACACACACTTTGAGAATCTATTTTCCCAGAACTGATCTTTGGGGGAGAAACTCATGTAACTCCCATCTTCCTGGCCCACTGAAATATACCATCTGATGAAATTCTATTCGCATATTATTGTTTTAAATACTGGTATCTTCGATAGAGGGCAGATTTCTTGTAAAAAGATAAACTATTATAAATTATTTGTGAAAAGCATTGGCTTGTCTAGAATATCTTTTGATTGTCTGTTTTATAATCACTTTTAAATGTATTTCTTTCTTTCTTTTTTCTTTTTTTTTTTTTTGAGACAAAGTCTTGTTCTCTCGCCCAGGCTGGAATGCAGTGGCACGATCTGGGCTCACAGCAACCTCTGCCTCCTGGGTTCAAGCGAGTCTCCTGCCTCAGCTTCCTGAGTAGATGAGATTACAGGTGCCCGCCACCACGTCTGGCTAATTTTTGTTTTTGTTTTTATTAGAGACAGGGTTTCACCATGTTGTCCAAGCTGGTCTTGAACTCCTGACCTCAGGTGATCCACCCACTTCAGCCCCCCAAAGTGCTGGGATTACTGGCGTGAGCTACCATGCCCGGCCCCCGGCCCTCCCTTCTTTTTTTTTTTTTTTTTTTTGAGGCAGAGTTTTGCTCAAACTGTTGCCCAGGCTGGAGTGTGGCGGCACAATCTTGGCTCACTGTAACCACCGTCTCTCAGGTTCAAGTGATTCTCGTGCCTCAGCCTCCCAAGTATCTGGGATTATAGATGCCTACCACCACACCCAGCCAGTTCCTGTATTTTTAGTAGAGACGAGTTTACTATGGTGGCCAGGCTGGTGTCAAACTCCTGACCTCAAGTGATCTCCTTGCCTCGGCCTCCCAAAGTGCTGGGATTACAGGCATGAGCCACCTTGCCCGGCCTAAATGTGCTTATTTCTTAATGATATTAGAAAGTTCGTATATTAATGTGTTGGCACAGAGTATGCACCTATGCTAGTATAGGGACAATTATTGTGATGGATATAATAAAAGTCCTATTATTATTAGGGAATCTAATCTGTTGGTATTGGTGAAATTTCTTGATAAAATATCCTGGATTTTACTCCACCACCCATTAATATTTGACTGAATTTATGAGCCACTAGAAAAGTAGGTAGATTATATCTGAACCTGTGGACATAATGATTGTGAATCTGTTTAGCATTGGAAGTGACTTTTGAGCAAGTCAGATTATAATTGCTAACTTGGGAATCAATTGATCATTGTTCAGGGAGGTTCGTGTAAGAGGTCTTTCCATAATCAGAAACGGAAGTAGTCATTCTCCCAGCATTTGTTTATTTTTGTCAATACTAGTAACACCAAATGATGCTTTATAGCAAAAATAAGTAAATAAAAGATAAAATACATCCTTTTTGGAATTTGAAGAGAGTTTTAAAGTTAGTGTCCGTGGTTGAAATAGCAATCACAAAGGAACTGAGGAGGAAATTAAGGAGCAGGTCAGAGATGACATTAAGGTTTTGGTAATAACTGAAAATTAGAATCTTTGCCCTACAGGAAACATTCCCGTACACAAGCAGAAAGACGCTACACAAAACCCATTTGCTGTTCCACATGCGCACATCTGCTAACATAATGTATTTGGTTGCCAGTTACCAGGAATAGCTTTTTGTTTGTTTGATAACCAAAATGTGATGATTACTCTGAATTAAGGCAGGAGAGAAGCTTGTTGGTTTAGGTTTATGACAAAGACGTTGGTGTTAGCAGTTAAGGCCCAGGCTCCTAACTTATATTGATAATTCTTACCTTTTCTATGTGTGGTGAGGAGATTCTTCCACAGTCTTAGAACGTAGCACAGGATTACAATGCCAATGTGCTGACTATAATGAACACTCATTTATTTTTCACCAGAAGAAGGGAAAACAACTTTTCTGAGAAATATTTGCTGGAAGCCTAGAAATTAAAATCTTCTGGGACAAAGTAAGATAATTATTTTCCTCCAATATGCAGACTTGATTATATTTCTAGCCTTATTTAAATGTATGAAAAATCAGTCATATTACCAATGATTATTTCAAGTTGTTCCATTTTTCAGTTAAACTGATGTACAATAATTATTACAAGAGTGGCACCATTACCACAGTTAAAATTCATAGACTCTTCCTGTTTGCCTGAACATTTCTAAGCATATATTTTAAAAAATAAAACTATTCAAATTTTTGCTACAAAGATTTTTTCTAATTGATTGTCTTGTTTCTGTATTGTAAAAGCATTCTGAAAAACATATTTTAGACTTTAGGTAAGTTTAGCTGTATATTCTGTTATTTACTTATTGGCAAGATGTTTAAAAAGTTGGTATTTCAGTTTTATTGAAAGATAGCATGTGCTCTTGTTTTTTGAGACAGAGTTTCACTCTGTTGCCCAGGCTGGAGTGCAGCGGCACGATCTCGGCTCATGGCTAGCTCCGCCTCCCAGGTTCACGCCATTCTCCTGCCTCAGTGTCCCGAGTAGCTGGGACTAAAGGCGTGCACCACCACATCCAGCTAATTTTTGTATTTTTAGTAGAGACGTGGTTTCACCATGTTGGTCAGGCTGGTCTCGAACTCCTGATCTCATGATCCACCTGCCTCTGCCTCCCGAAATGCTGGTATTACAGGTGTGAGCCACTGCGCCTAGCCCACGTGTGTTCTTTAATAAGTGAATAAAGCAAACACAATATGGTTTTTGGAAAGACATATTTGTTTAGTTTGTAAATTAACTTACATGAAAGCATTGCTTAAATGTCCTAATGGCAATGTAAAAACTTCAAACCCATGTAGTTATTACATTTTTCCATAAATATTTAAATTATATTAATGTATAATATCCAATGCCCAATCTGAGAACATTTATATGTAACTGAATACAAGCATTGAAAACGCTTTTGCAATAAAGTAAAAAAAAAAAAAGTTTTGCACATTTTCCAAGGCTAAAGAACACTTGTCTAGAACTGGGGCAGACAATGTTTAGAGGTGCAGGGGAATACATGTAAAACTGAGTTGTAGTTGTCTTAGGTTTTCCATCCTTCCTCACTCAAGACTGGGGGAATTGCAGCCACTTGATTGACATTTATTTGCAACACACTATTGCAAGGGAAATAAAGAGTTTAGTTGGACTGACCTTTCAGTTTCACAGTTGAATCTATTGTTGCTCACATGGTATGTCTCCAGTTTATGATGTGTCCTGTTCTTCCAGGTCCTAACGTAGGATCCCCAGAGAAAAGCAAAGTCAGGCCAGGCGCGGTGGCTCACACCTGTAATCCCAGCACTTTGGGAGGCCAAGGCGGGTGGATCACGAGGTCAGGGGTTCGAGACAAGCCTGACTAACATGGTGAAAAGACGTCTCTACTAAAACATGCAAAAATTAGCCAGGCGTGGTGGCGGGCGCCTGTACTCCAGCTGTTTGGGAGACTGAGACAGGAGAATTGCTGTAACCCGGGAAGCAGAAGTTGCAGTAGCTGAGATCACACCACTGCACTCCAGCCTGGGTGACAGAGCAAGACTGTAAATCAGTTGTTCCCAAACTGATTTACTGGTTATATTTCATAATTACAAAATGTTATTAAATATTATGCAAGTAGGCCGGGCGGGGTGGCTCACGCCTGTAATCCCAGCACTTTGGGAGGTCAAGGCGGGTGGATCACTTGAGGTCAGGGTTTGAGACCAGCCTGACCAACATGGCAAAACCCCGTCTCCACTAAAAATACAGAAATTAGCCAGGTGTCGTGGTGGGGACCTGTAATCCCAACTGCTTAGTAGGCTGAGGCATGAGAATCACTTGAACTCAGGAGGCGGAGTTTATAGTGAGCAGAGATTGTGCTACTGCACACCAGCCTGGGGGAGAGAGTGAGACCCTGTCTCAAAAATAAATAAATAAATAAATAAATAATAAAATGAGTGTGAAAAAGAAAGTTGTTTCTATACCAGCTAAGTAAAATGCATTGGAAATATTTGATGAAGCAAGTAGGTAAGAAAATCATGAGTGGTGTAGAAGGCACATGTTACAAAGGAGGGTCAATCCCCAGATGGGTTCTGCATTCACATTGCTTCTCAAGTGGCTCCTTTTCAAAGGAAGCTAAAGTTGAATTCATAGATCAAGAATTATGATTTTAGTTTAGGTCAGAAAAATAACACCTATTGCCAGTCAGAATCACATATGCAAAAGTCCTCAGCCCTGTGGCAAATGTTTGGCAAATGAATGCAAATTTGCTTGTTTTGAGTTAAAATAACATGTTTAGGAAATGTAGATACATATTTTAAAAATAATCCATTTAACCACAGATCTTGATAGTTTCAAATAAAACTATTTCTCATATTTACATAAATAATTGAGACGATCTGAATTCTTATAACTTAAATGGCAAAAGAAGTAAATCGATTAGAAATGTGTGAACAAATGAATGGGTGTAATGAGTAAATGTTTCTATTCCAAATTTCAAACTTTGGCAGGGTATAGTGGTTCATGCCTGTAATCCCAGCACTTTGGGTGGCTGAGGTGGGCAGACCACCTGAGGTCGGGAGTTCGAGACTAACCTAGCCAACATGGTGAAACTCTGTCTCTACCAAAAATACACAAATTAGCTGGGTGTGGTGGCACACACCTGTAATCCCAGCTACTCAGGAGGCTGAGGAAGGAGAATTGCTTGAACCCAGGAGGTGGAGCTTGCAGTGAGCTGAGATCGTGCCACTGCACTCCAGTCTGGGCGACAGAGCGAGACTCTGTCTCAAAAAATAAAATAAAATAAAATAAAATAAAATAAGTTAATTTCAAATCCGAATTTTAAATTGTTATTTTCTATAGGGACAATATAAAAAAATGCATTGCTTCTGGTATGGTTGATCGAAATTTGAATTTCAAAAAGAATTGTTTTTGAGACATTCTAAAAAAAAAATAATTTTGCATTAGCTTTTTTAAAGAGGACCTCCAAAACTGTACAGCCTGGGCTGAAGTTCACTGTTGTAGTCATGACTTATTACAACTTGACCTCCTGGACTCAAGTCATCCTCCCACCTCAGCCTTCTGAGTAGCTGGGACTATAGGCATGTGCCACCACACCTGTTTAGTCTTTTTAGTTTTTGTAAAGATGACGTCTCACTATGCTGTCCAGGCTGGTATTGACCTCCTGGGCTCAAACAATCCTTCCACCTCGGTATCCTAAAATGCTGGATCAACAGGTGTAAACCATTGTGCCCAGCCTAGAAATAATTCTTTTAGCTTCTTAACTCTTTATTGGTAATGTGAAATTTTTAGGATTGTTGTCAACGTTTGGAAAACTTCTATCAAGTTGCTTTTGCATAAGAACTGTAAGATTCGGTCGGAACATTTTTGCAGGGTTAGTGACAATTCTACACGTCTCGTAGTATGAGACAGGCGACGATGTGTGACCTGAAACGCTGGGCTCTGAAAAGCACGTGAGTGCTCCCGGAGTCACGCGGCTACGCCTGCTGATTGTAGTGTTGTCACAGTGCTTCATAGTTGCAAGAATTCAGGAAATTATGCTTCACGTGATTCCTTTACAAGAAGAAATCATAAATGGGTTTATATTGCTTATAGTTGGCTTTTTTTTTTTTTTTCTGAGATAGCATCTCCTTCTGTTGCCCAGGCTGGAGTGCAGTGGTGCAATCTCGGCTCACTGCAGCCTCCGCCTCCCGGGTTCCAGTGACTCTCCTGCCTCAGCCTCCTGCACAGCTGGGATGACAGGCATATGCGACCACACTCAGCTAATGTTTTAATTTTTAGTAGGGATGGGGTTTCGCCATGTTGACCAGGCTAGTCTCGAACTCCTGAACCTAGGTGATCTGCCTGCCTCAGCCTCCCAAAGTGCTAGGATGACAGGCGTGAGCCACCGCGCCTGGCCTATAGGTGGCTTTTGGAAGTGGCTTATGCAATAGATGGTCCTGAAGCTTAAGTTGGATTAGATTCACAGCTGACCTGGCTGGAAGAACTAATCATTCAGACAGGTGAGGGAAGGAACTGGGTCCAGAGGAATAACAGCCAAAGAAACCTCATGTTTTCACGGTGAAATATTCACTCATGCTGTGGGCCCCAGTGTCTATAATTCTGCGCTGCTGTGGATGGTCACACTGCACTCCTTTCCACTGTGTGTTCTCAAGTGTCATTGCTTATTGATGTTTTCATGGTTATCATAACCATAAGACTACTTTAAATTACACAGTGCTTTTGAATTTTGAGGAATGTACACACACACGCACACACGCACGCACACGCACGCACGCGCACGCACGCGCACGCGCACGCACACGCACGCGCACGCACGCGCACGCACACGCACGCACGCACACGCACACACGCACACGCACACGCGCGCACGCACACGCGCACACACGCGCGCGCACACACACGCGCACACACGTGCACACACACACGCACGCACACGCACGCACACGCACACACACACACACGCGCACACACACGCGCGCACACACACACACACATGCACATGATCTCATTAGTTTTTGCTTTGTTGTTACATCCCCATCAGGCAAGTGGAGTAAGTAGGGTTGACTCACCCAGGGTCACCGGTTTTAACCGGAACATTGTGATACCACATATTCAGAGTTTGCTCCAGGCTGTGCCAGGTTCTTTTCTGTATCGTATTTATGACAGTGTGATACTTGAACACATTCATGAGTCTGCTGGCATTTTAGGTGAGTTAATGTGAACCCTGCCACAGACAACCTCCAGTCGTAGCGATCACAGCAAATGCTTCTTTCTCAGTCTAGTATCTTCAAGGCCAGTGACGTCTTCTGATGGGATGGCTCTCACCCTTCCTGAGGGCCCAAGCTGCTTTTGTCTCGTGGTGCTGCCACCTGAAACGCAGTCTCCAGGAGAGTGAGAAGGCATCCAGGAGAGGGCAGCACACAGGCATCAACCCCGTGACACAGGTGGCCGGGGTCACCTGCTACAGTAGTGGTCACATGGCTGTGCCTACATGCAGCAAAGCAGGGAAACATATTCCCTGGCTTGGCAACAACTTTCTGTGCAGGGAATAAGGAAAAAAGGTAGTTTATTTCAAAAATCAGTTATTTCAGTCAAGTTTTTAAAAAGACAAAGCAAAAAGAAGAGACAAATTATACCTAGTTTCTTCTTGGCTCCCACACAGAAACCTTACTTTTAAGCTCTAACCATGAAGAAAGATCTTCAGGATATGAGACTAAAAAGACATTCAGAGGGTAGAGTACCCACATAAAATTATTTTATATTTTCCATATCCATATCTTGTGTGAATGCATTTGTGTTTAGTAACCTGAAATATAATTATAGATTTCTATTCTAATGTATATTCTAAGTTAACCCCCATATATTTTTAGAAACATATTATCAAACATTTTGAATTCATTCAAGAGCACTTTTTGTTTTTTTATTTTTTCTTGTGTGTTTTTGTTTTGTTGCCTGTAGTATTTCAGAATACCTTATGGGACACGCATCCCTTTCCAGGAAGCTGCAGTTTAGTGGGCAGATAAACCACATTCATAAATTCAAACGCAGTGGGAAATGCAAAATGCCTGAGAGATGCACGTAGAGTACGTGGGAAGTTTGGGAAGGAGGAGCGGGGCGGGGGGTTTAAAGTTGAAAAACTTTGGTGATAGCAATATATATTTGGTATATATATACACACACACATATATGTGTATATATATCTCCTCTAAAATACATGTAGTGGATATATTTCTATTTCCTATATACATATAATAATAAATAGAAAAATATGTTGATAAGCACAGAAATTATGTATTATGAAGAGTTTCAAAATAGTTTTTACTAGTTTCGTAAATTACTATTGCCTTCTCACTAAGAATTTAAACTCCGTAGAAATATTTCAAACATTTAAAAATTCAAAATGATGGCAATTAGCCCGGCATAAACAAATCTGTCCCTTGTCCCTTGAAAGTGTCATTAGATTGAAAAAAAAAAATTGAAAGTGTCATTAGAGCTCCTGTCTAATGAAGATTGTGGCATCAGTACAAATAGGAATACTTATAGGGGAACAGTTTGCTACACGGTAATGTTCAAACACAGAGACAAAATGCGAGGGCCCGAGTTGTATAATCAGATGTGCTGCAACTCCACGGGGCACTGCTTAACAAGGTTGCTTTTTGTTTTTGTTTTTCCTCGGTGTGGTTAGCAAATTAATTGACTGGAGAAAAAGCACATTTGGAAGCAAGCTAATGCGCACGGCATGCAAAGGCCCCGTCTTCTGCACCTGCCTGTCTCTCCCCAGCTCCTGCTGCCCGGAACTCCCCGCGATCCCAGATCAGCCTGCGCTGCCTTCCTCCTTCCCTGTCCCCGGGACGCCCGCCTTGTCACCGCGCACGGTGCACTCCCGCCAGGGCCGCTCACGCCCTGATTTCTGTCCCGGCTCTCCTCCCCTCCCGCTCAGTAATCAAACAGGCGATGGCTGAGCACCGGCCAGGTGTGCAGCGCCCCAGGCTCCAGGCCTTGCTAAGCGGGCTGGCCCCGCGCCCGAGGCTCAGTGGAGTGAGGGGCAGGACTCGGTGGCCCGCACCGCCACGACCAGCTCCTCCGCAGTAGGGCCCCTTGCCCTCCGCAGTAGGAAACAGGGATGCCCAGGCCCCACCTGCACATGCCACACACGGACGTGGCCTCCACGCGGCCCTGGCCCTTTCCATTTCCCAAGGACTTGCTTCTGGTTGGCTCAGCCCCAGGGCGCCGGATTCCCCTGTCCTCGCGCTGGCCCGCGGCCAGGCTGCTCCTCTGGCTCGCAGTGTGTCTCGTAGCTTGCTGCTCTGCTGTGACGGCCACCGTGCACCTGTCGGTGCCGTGCTGCAAGGCGCTCTCCCTGGGCCTGGGCCATCGGTCTCTGCTTCACCTCACCTCAGGGGTGGGCCCGGAAGGCTTCCTCTCACCTGAAGCTAGGCTGTGATTTTCAATGAACTCTTCAACACATTTATGGAGTCCCTACGACAAGCTCGGAATCGCTCCGTGTGTCAGAGATGCAGTGGTGAAAAAGAGAAATGAGTCTTATCATCCAGCCTGTGTGTGGACAGAAAGGATTTAAAGCCCGGCCCTGTTGTGCCTCGTTGCTCCAGGAGACATTTGCTGAGTCAAAAACAGAATTTGCCTTTATTGCACCTATCATAGGAATAAAAACATTTATTCTGTATTTGCTATGAATCAGACTCTCTGTGAAGGTTATATAAATTAATTTAATCTTCTAAAAGTCCCACAAGGTGGGTACTCATGCCATCCCATTTTACAGATGAGAGCACTGAGGTTCCGAGTGGTTTAAGGCCACTTGAGGGGTTAAAAGGGCCAGATTCAGTGTTTCCTCTTAAGCAGTCTTCCTAGGTCCTTTCTCCAAGTCACTGCCTTCATGGACAAGACAGAAGCACGGAGCTGTGAAACATCGAGAGGTGGCCAGAACAATTTCCCTTGTGCTGGGAAGGGAAAGTAGGCTTGTGAGCAGGGAAGCCCTACATGCCACATTCTGGTGGTGCCTGCGAAGTAGACAGGACCCCAGAAAAAACATACCAGGCCCAGGACAACTCCAGGCTGTCAGCTTCTCACCACTGGCCAAAACTGTCATATCACACGTGGCACAGAAACAACCATCAGACACAAGGGTCCTCCTCATCTTGAACCATGCAGGTGTCAGTGGTGAACAATGAAGCTGAAGAATAATGGTCTTCTCTCATTTATTTAGGTGGTCACAACTGGGTTCCAGTATGAGCCTTTGAGGAGAAGAAAGCCCTATAATTATGTCCACAACTGGTGGGTTTTGATCTAACTAAGAATGAAGCCACAAACCCTCAGGATGAGTTTTACAGTTCTTTAAAATGGAGTGTCTGGAGTTTGTTCCTTCTGATGTTCGGACCTGCACCAAGTTTCTTCCTTCTGCTTGGGTTCATGGTCTCCCTGGCCTCAGAACTGAAACTACAAACCCTCCCAGTGAGTGTTACAGCTCATAAAGGAGGTATGGGTCCAAAAAGTCACCAGCAGCAAAATTTATCGCAAAGAGCAAAAGAACAACCCTCCCACAGCCCACAACAGGACAACAGAAGATAACCACTACGTGCTAGGCTGCCTGCTTTTATTCCCTTATCTGGCCCTACCCACATCCTGCTGATTGGTCCATTTTACAGAATGCTGATTGGTCTACTTTACAGAGAGCTGATTGGTCCATTTTGACAGAGTACTGATTGCTGGTTTTACAATTCCTGAGCTAGATACAGAGTGCTGATTGGTGCATTTACAATCCTTTAGCTAGACACAGAGTGCTAGACAGAAAAGTTCTCCAAGTCCCCACTAGGTTAGCTAGATACAGAGTACTGATTGGTGTATTTACAAACCTTGAGCCAGACACAGAGTACTGATTGGTGTATTTACAAACCCTGAGCTAGACAATAGAGTGCTGATTGGTGCGTTTACAATCCTTTAGCTAGACACAGAGCACTAGACAGAAAAGTTCTCCAAGTCCCCACTAGACTCAGGAGCCCAGCTAGCTTCACCTAGTGGATCCCACACTGGGGCTGCAGGCGGAGCTGGCCGCCAGTCACGTGCCATTGGCCCTCAGTCTTCAGCCCTTGGGTGGTCATGGGACTGGGTGCTACGCACAGGGGGCAGCGCTCGCTGGGGAGTCTTGGGCCGTGGGGGAGCCCATGGTGAAGGGGGTGGAGGAGGCTCGGGCATGAGCGCTGCCCCATGGGGAGGCAGCTGAGGCCCGATGAGAATTCGAGTGCAGCACCTGCGGGTCAGCACTCTTGGGGGACTCAGCACACCCTCCGCAGCTGCTGGTCCGGGTGCTAAGCCCCTCACTGCCCTGGACCTGTGGCTTCGAGTGTGGGGACCCACTGAGCCCACGCCCACCCTGAACTCGCACTGGCCTGCAAGCTCCCGGCCGGCTCCCACCTGCGCCTCTCCCTCCACATCTCCCCACAAGCAGAGGGAGCTGGCTCTGGCCTTGGCCAGCCCAGAGAGGGGCTCCCACCATGCAGCAGAGGGCTGAAGGTCTCCTCAAGCGCCGCCAGAGTGGGTGCGTAGGCCGAGGAGGCTCTGAGAGTGAGGGAAGGCTGCCAGCATGCTGTCACCTCTCATAATGTTTGTACTTAAATGTCCTGACATTCCCAGAGAATGGAGGCTCAGAATGAGGATTGCTTTCTTTAAAGACATAAATAAATGGTCATGTGTTGCACACTGTATTTATGGTTTGATTCATAGCTACAACACGACAAATGTCAATGAATACAGACCCTGCCTGTGTCAAGGGGTGTGCTATTTCCTCGATGCACTGGGGTGAATAAAAAAGCCTGACTTGGGCCGGGCGTGGTGGCTCATGCCTGTAATCCCAGCACTTTGGAAGGCCGAGGTGGGCAGATCATGAGGTCAGGAGTTTGAGACTATCCTGGCCAACGTGGTGAAACCCCATGTCTACTAAAAATAAAAAATTAACTGGGTGTGGTGGCACACACCTGTAATCCCAGCTACTTGGGAGGCTGAGACAAGAGAATCGCTTGAGCCTGGGAGGCTGAGGTTGCAGTGAGCTGAGATGGTGCCACTGCGTTCCAGTCTGGCAACAGAGCGAGATTCCGTCTCAAAAAATAAAATAAAATAAAAAAGCCTGACTTGGCTGGGTGCGGTGGCCCACGCCTGTATTCCCAGCACTTTGGGAGGCCGAGGTGGGTGGATCACCTGATGTCAGGAGTTCCAGACCAGCTGACCAACATGGTGAAACCCTGTCTTTACTAAAAAATAAAAATAAAAATAAATAAAAAAAATTAGCCGGACATGGTAGCACATGCCCATAATCCCAGCCACTTTGGGGGCTGAGGCAGGAGAATCGCCTGAACCTGGGAGGTGGAGGTTGCAGTGAGCCGAGAACACTCTACTGCACTCTAGCCTGGGCAACAAGAGTGAAACTCTGTCTCAGGAAAAATAAAAATAAAAAAAAAAACAGACAAAAAAACCCTGACTTAAGTCCACAGTTGATGGGCAAAGCCAATACTAAGTAAATACAAAATTTTAAAACTACAAATTGTGCATTATAAGAAAGTAGGATGCTCTGAGAGGAGGTAATGGGAAGGATCCACCAGGACTGGGGTCAGGGAAAGTCCCTTCTGAAAACTTCATACAGAAAGTGGAGATGAGGAGCTTAGGAACGTAGGGTGGAGAGGAGAGATTCTGAGCACAGAGAACAGACAGCACAAACAAAGAGTAGAAAATAGTCACAGAATTGAAAAGACACCTGGGTGCCTGAGCATAGTAAGAGAAGGGCACGTGAGATTCAGCTGAAGCTGTAAGTCAGTCGTGTCTGGCCCGCGTCAGTCCTGTCCAACCCGTGACCTGTGGGCCACTTGCCACTCAAGATAGCTTTGAATGCAGCCCGACACAAATTCATAAGCTTTCTGAAAACATTATGAGATTTCTTTGTGATCTGTCTTTCTTTAGCTCATCAGCTAACATTAGTGTTAATGTATTTTATGTGTGGCCCAAGGCAATTCCTTTTCTTCCATTGTGGGCCAGGGAAGCCAAAAGATTGGACACCTCTCGTGTCAGTAGTAGCCAGAAACTGAAGAACCTCATGTGTCATATCAAGGGCTTGTAGTTTCATCTTACCTGAAATTGGAAAACATTTGAGGGCTTTACAGAATAGAGAAAACAATTAGATGTACTTTATACAAGATCATTTGAATGGAGAGAGGAAATGGCGAGATCAATTGAGAAGCTATTGTTATAGGCGAGGAAAAAGATGGAGGTGGCTTACAGTGGAGATGGGCAATGCAAAAAGAACAGGATGCACCAGCAATGGATTTTGGAAGCATAACTGATAGGACTGGGGGAAGTGTGGTGTGTAGGAGGCCATGGAGAGGGTGATGTCGGGCAGATCCCTAGTGTGCTGGAGTTGATATCTACTGAGATGGAGTAGAAACAGATTTAGGATCAAGATTAAGAATTCAGATGTGTGGCTGGAAGCGTTGTCTCAAGCCTGTAATCCCAGCACTTTGGGAGGCTGAGGCAGGTGGATTACCTGAGGTCAGGAGTTCAAGAACAGCCTGGCTAACATAGTGAAACCCTGTCTCTACTACAAATGCAAAAATTAGGTGGCTGTGGTGGTGTGCACCTGTAATCTCAGCTACTCAGGAGGGTGAGGCAGGAGAATTGCTCAAAGCTGGGAGGCAGAGGTTGCAGTGAGCCCAGATCTGCCACTGTACTCTAGCCCGGGTGACAGAGCAAGACTCTGTCTCAAAAAAAAAAAAAAAAAAAAAAATATTCAGCTGTGTGAGCTCCAAGAAGACATTTAATCATATGGAATATCTGGATACTTATTTATCAATTTAAAACCCACACTTAATTTGTAGATAGATAGATAGACAGATAGACAGCTCTAGCTAGATCTTACATATATAGAGAGAGATCTTTTATAGTAGATCCTATATATATTCTATAATGGATCTTTTATATGTATAGATATAGGTCTTATATATCTTTTGCTGTTTGTCTAAAGCAGGAGAAATCTGAAGACTAAGCTCATATGTGCTGATTTTATCTTGAGGTATTGACATAAGCAACTAGAATGAATGCAAATAAAGTCCACAATGCTTCTGGAATGTTCTCTAAAGGCAGATCTATATCTGCAGAATAATATGTTTATGTTAGTCAGCAGAGCTTTAATTATTTAATTGTCTTACCACACTAGCCCAAGAAAGATTTTAAGCCTAAGCCTTTAAAATAAAAATAATTTACGGATGTATAGAGAAGGAAGTAAAGTTATCCACTGTTGATCACGTATCCTTGATCTGACTTACCCTCATGATCATAAAATAAAAAGTACATAAATTAAGGTTTTCAAATAAATATTCACGGCATGGTGATGTCTAAGCAAATTTCTTTGAGTGGAAAAGTTACACGCTGGCTTCCTCTAAAATACTGAGAGGCTATGGTCAGGAGCTGGAGGGAGGTAGTCCTCTTGTTGGTGATCAGTGATTTTTTTAATGCTACAGACTTGGGCACCATTTTCATTTTGGTTGTAAGGATTTTCATTTTTCCTCTGTGTTTTACATATTTTCTCTCTTGTTTCTATACCCTAGATACTAGACTGAAAGCTGTGAGTGAATGAGAACTCTAAAGTTCTGCCTTTCACTGTCACACACCATTTCTGTAGCCTAATCAGAATGTGGCGTCTTTTTCCTAAGGCAACGCCATATTTTTCTCTCATCATGACACTTAATTTAAAGGTGGCAGACTGGAAGATGCAGTGTCCTGTGACAAATTTGTAAGCCGTGAATTGATCCCTGCTCCACGCACAGTAATATCCAAGCATGGTCTTTGGCAACTTACCATAAATCATCTTTTACTTCTTTGCTCTTAGACTTTCTGAGAGCTGAATGGCAATGCGGAGACGGATGGGGGTCAGCCCCTCACTGTCATCCATAGCTGCTGGTAAATTTATGGGCAATATCTAACACCCGTGAGTTATGGTGTCTTTTGTTTGCTTGAGTTGTCCTTTGCTGAGGACTGCAATGCCTACATCATAATGTTTGAGTGTTTACTATCATGTACTGCAAAAAAACACCTAAGTCAGAGAAGCATGACATTATACCCATGAGCTTTAAGATTTATCCAATCAAAATGCCATTTCTCTTTTGGCTTGATGCCCTGCGTCTGATGTACAAGGATGCTGGAGGAATATAAATACCAGTAAGCCAGATAGAGCTACAGCAAGTTCTTCATTTCATGGTCATTAAGAGAGCTGAGAGGGACTTCATTATAGTAGATCTTCAATAGACGAAATGGTTCTGCCTGTTCCCCAGCTGTCCACAAACAACCGCAGGATTGTGCCCATGTTGTTATGAAAATGTACTTTATAAAAAGTAAACGTAAGCACCATATTAAGAGGAATGGAAGAAATAAGTTACCTTGCTGTTTGGAAAATCTCAAGTGCAAGTTTATTCCTATTAGACCCTTTTAATTTGTGGAAGAAAGTACAGTATTAATTGCATGAACCTTATTATCATTAATTAATGTTAATCAACCAGATATACTCTCCCAAGTTTTCAAGTATTTTCCACACTCTTTATAATCATTGATGTTTATCACTGGCCTAAGAACTGAAACACAAACCTGCAACATCAATTAAGAGATGATGGATGAAGGCCGGGCGCGGCGGCTCACGCCTGTAATCTCAGCACTTTGGGAGGCCGAGGTGGGCGTATCACGAAGTCAAGAGATAGAGACCATCCTGGCTAACAAGGTGAAACCCTGTCTCTACTAAAAATACAAAAATTAGCCAGCCGTGGTGGCGGGCGCCTGTAGTCCCAGCTACTTGGGAGGCTGAGGCAGGAGAATCACTAGAACCCAGGAAGTGGAGGTTGCAGTGAGCCGAGATTGTGCCACTGCACTGCAGCCTGGGCGACAGAGCGAGACTCCACCTCAAAAAAAAAAAAAAAAAAAAAAAAGGAAAAGAAACAAAGAGATGATGGATGATACAATAGTAGAAGGATCAGTTATTATGAGTGTCAAACACGGAGGAGCTGTGATGTGCCATAAGAAAATGCTAGCATTTATTTAGCACCGGTCTAATGATCCCCACCTGGCAAACACAGGCATGTCTTTGTTTTCATTTTCAATTTACCTGGCACATACATTCACTTATCATATTGTGAGACAATTACAGGTTTATACATCTGTATTTCTGTTGATATAAGTTCTGAAATAATTAAGAATATTTGAGATGGGGTGGTGATTTTTAAAAAAATTAGTATTCTAAACTAATTCTAGACTAGTTCTCATATATTAGGCATTCACCTTTTAAACAAATAAATGAACAGATAAATAAATGGAAATGGAAAAAAGAAATAGGGTAACAGAAATACATAGTTCAGGGGTCAAGGTGTAGGTCTATGAATATAAAATCAGTGTTTTCCCAGTTTCATATAATTTAATAAATGTGAAATAGAAACCTCATAGGGTGTTACATGAACTTTTAAAATTAAATACACAGTCTCTGATTTACAATGGTTCGATTGAGGATTTTTCAACTTTGCAATGGCGCTTAAGTGATAGGCATTGAGTAGAAAGCATACTGCCACCGTTCTGTGTTTCACCTTCGGTAGAGTCATTAATAAATTACATGAGATATTCAGCCCTTTGTTTACTACAAAATAGGCTTTGTGTAGATGATTTTGCCCAACTGTAGGCCAACAGGAATGCCCTGAGCACATCTGAGGCGGGCTAGGCATGGCTGTGATGTTCTGTATGGTAGGTGTATTAAATGAACTTTCCACTTAGGTTATTTTCAACTTAGGATGGGTTTAATGGGGAGTAGGGGGTGCACACAACTCCGTCGTAAGTTGAGGAGAATCTGTGTTCTGTTTTCAAAATCCGTATGTTAAAAATGATTGATGTCAACTAGGCTTCCAAAACATATTCTAAAATAGGCAAATCTGCTGAAGTGTGGAAAGGGCATTCCGCAGTTTTATTGCACATTCCCTTGGAAACCTTTGTCTGAAATTTTCCAAGTAATCCAAATATCCAAAACAAGGTATTATAAGTTCTCTGGAGAGGAATTTACTTTTAGGAAAAGGCTGTCATTGCTTGTGGAATCCACATCCATAAGTGGTTTTTGTATTTGGTATTAATTCCTCTATACGCTAAGACCAGAAAGACGTGTCCTGTAAGTAACTCTAACTCTGATATGGTTTCTTTCAACAGCTTGTTCTCAACAATTACAACAGCAACCATAACAACAGAAAAATCAGATGTGAATAGACTCTGTGTCTTCCAGTCTTTATCACAGTAGCCTGATATTTTAATCCTGTTAAGTACTTTATTATTCCAGAGTATACAAAGAGAAACAGTGGCGGTATGTAGGCGGGATAGACTAGGCTGGTGTAAACTCTTTTCATGTAAATACATGCATTGACGTGCAGGCATTGTGACGCTTCCTAAGTCAATTCAATCAAAGTCATAAAAACTTTACAAAGCTGACCACACCTGTCAAAAAAATGTCAACACTCATCAGCCTTCTATTTCTTCTTCCTTTTTTTTTTTTTTCTAGCCTAATTCAGGCTACTCCTCATTTTAGGAATTTCTAGATCCCAAGACTTAAACTTAATGATTTCACTGAACTTTGCCTATTATAGTACATGTTCCTTCTTTTTGTCAGAAAGGCATATAATTATGAGAAATGTGATTTAGAATAAGGGAGAGCAGTGGTTTTTAATTAAAAAAAAATGATAGATTCTACAAAATAGAGCACCATTTCAGGGCGCTTGAAGTTATAATAAAATTCTGGAGTGAATAATTATATAATGGCTTATGAGCTTTCACAAAGCAAATGGTAATCAGGTTAGGATAAATTAACCAAGATTAAGAAATACCAGATTATTAAATACTTCTAAAAATAGTCTTTTTAGACAGGAAGATTTGGAAAATGCTATAAACATGTCATATATGAATTTCAATAAAAAATGTGACAAAGACATTTTGGGGAGTATTTTGGGCAAGCTAGTGACACGTAGATTGTATAGTCACCCACGTGACTTTGTAATTGACTGAAGGCCTTCTTTCTCAGATGCTACTGCTGGTTCATGGCTGTCCTGGACAGATACCTGCAGAGTGTGCTCAGGCCTATGTGTTCAGCCCTGCTATGCTCACTATTTCATGGACTGGTGATTGAAAGAAGAGATGGAGCCATTCTAATGAGATGAAACAATAGGAACTGTGTAGAAACAGAGCTGGGTAGATGGAGTGTAAGAGTGGTACACGTGGCCGGGCGTGGTGACTCACACCTGTAATCCCAGCACTTTGGGAGGCTGCGGCAGGCGGATCACCTGAGGTCAGAAGTTCAAGACTGGCCTGGCCAACGTGATGAAACCCCGTCTCTACTAAAAATACAAAAATCAACCAGGCATGGTGGTGCATGCCTGTAGTCTCAGCTACTTGGGAGGCTGAGGCAGGAGAATTAATTGCTCGAACCTGGGAGGCGGAGGTTGCAATGAGTCGAGATCTAAAGACCTCTGCTTTTATTCTTTTGTAATTTATATTTACAGATTGTCCTTTTCTTTTAAAAAAAAAAAACTTATTTAAGGGTAGGCAATGTGTTTTCTTTTCTTTTTTTTTTTTTGAGATGGAGTTTTGCTCTTGTCACCCAGGCAAGAGTGCAGTGGCAGGATCTCGGCTCACTGCAATCTCTGCCTCCTGGGTTCAAGCGATTCTCCTGCCTCAGCCTCCCAAGTAGCTGGGATTACAGGCATGCGCCACCACACCCAGCTAATATTGTATTTTTAGTAGAGACAGTGTTTCTCCATGTTGGTCAGGCTGGTCTCGAACTCCTGACCTTAGGTCATCCACCCTCCTCAACTTCCCAAAGTGCTGGGATTACAGGTGTGAGCCACTGCGCCCGGCTGGCAATCTGTTTGCTTGAACTGGCAGTGCTGTAGAAAGGGTAGAGCAAAGAGCGTTTTTCTCTAGTGGAGATGACTTTGTGCTCGGTCTTTATACCACGAAAGTAAGGATCATGTGGTTGTGGTATCTGGGGAAAGAGAAAAATGTCAAATTCAGATATAGCTGCAAAACTTGAACTTCCTCTTTTAAAAATTATTTTATTTTATATTTTTTTGAGACGGAGTCTTGCTCTGTCACCCAGGCTGGAGTGCAGTGGCCAGATCTCAGCTCACTGCAAGCTCCGCTCCCCGGTTCCCGCCATTCTCCTGCCTCAGCCTCCCGAGTAGCTGGGACTACAGGCGCCGCCACCACGCCCGGCTAATGTTTTGTATTTTCAGTAGAGACGGGGTTTCACCGTGTTAGCCAGGATGATCTCGAACTCCTGACCTCGTGATCCGCCCGTCTCGGCCTCCCCAAAGTGCTGGGATTACAGGCTTGAGCCACCGCGCCCGGCCTTAAAAATTATTTTTAATGTAACATAGTTTTCTGTAAAATAAAGTAAAAATATTAATAATAGTGGATTTAATGTCAAGCAGGATACATAATTTATGCTATCTACAATACTTATCCACTGACACACTCCACACAATTACAACTGATTCATGAAATGAATAAATAAACAATTCAGCTTAGATGAGTTAGAAACATTTCCAAAATTAAGTGGAAGAAAAGTGTTACAAGCACACAAAAAGTGTTACTTGAAAACGAGGATAAATCTTTTGCAGTAAATTATTAATAGATACCCATTTTTTATTTTGAAGATTTAAATGATACCACATTTTAAATATAGTAAGTTCAAGCACAATTTAATGAGGAATAGTCAGTAATATTCAATATAACTCTAAAACCAGTGATGTATAAAAACTGTGGTACATAAAGTTCTAATACAGATTTTTAATTTTTTTGGTAAAATATAGCTAAACAACAATCATATTAAACCAGATCGGCATTACCTACAGTGCCAATTCTTTCCTGAGTAAGAGGTTAAATAAACATGTGATTGAGAATTTCAAATTGACTCTAAGGACAGAAAGTTAGTCCTGCCCAGTTGTGTTGACACAGTCTGGCCAGGTGAGCTGCCTGGAACTGGATTTGACAAAAAGTAGTGGGGGCTGCTCCAAACCTCCGTGTATGCAGCGAAAGGTAAAACATGGTTTCAAACATTTCTGATGAATAAAGTTAGAAACGAGCAGACTGTGTCTCGAAGTCTACATTTCCGCGAAGATGAAGGAGGCAGTGAGTGCCTGTCGGTGTACCTCCGTGGCGGTGTGCCTCCGTGGCTATTGCCTTGAAAGGAAAGTTACGCCTTTGAAGGGAGCTGGTAGACCTTTGGCTGACTGTAGAATACAGCCATGGCGACTCACAGAGCCACATAAATTAAAACAGGAACTGCCTGGATGGCTGTTTAAAAGCTCCAGAAACAGACCTCAAAGGCAGGGTGTTAAATGCTTGAATCAGACATCTCTCCTTACAAGTGAAATCTCTGTTCCCGAGACATTTTAGTAACATTATTGCAGGAATTTGGTAAAGTGTGAATGCAAAAGGACAGTCGCATCTTTAAACAGGGCTAACTACAGTTGCAATATTCTAGACAAAGGATCACGTAGAATCAGAATCTGGATTTTTACGTACTGTGGCCATATCTGCAGTCCATCTTATTTCTGTTTGCTTACTTAGCTTTCACAGATGTAAACTACATTTCTAATAACAGCTCATGAATTTCATCATAAATGTATTTTCTTTAAGAACTTCAAGACATTCATTGGTGATTGATTATTTATTCCCCAGTTTTGATCCATTTTTTGCTGATCTTATGGCCACACTTATTCAGATGATATCCTTTAACCTGATTTGTGAATTTAAACTTGGCAATTAAAAAGCAAAAAACAAAACATAACTTTGCATTAGATTGGGTGTAGTGAAAAGTCTGTGGGTTAGCCCATATGTTACTTAACCTTTCACACTGAATTTGTTTTTCTATTTCTGAATAATTCAGTAAATCAATATAAATTATGTAAATAACCAATACCTAAAACACAAGTTAACCTACATGCATATGCACACACACATATGCACACATGTATATACATTTGAAATGTGATGAATAATTTAAAATTTGAAATGTAAAAAGCATTACAGAATAGATTTCTATGACAAGAGATTTGATCGACACAGCAAAATACATCACTGCAGTCAAAAGGTTGCCCCCATTTAATGCTGATGCCTGAGCCGTCCTAACAGGTACACGAAAACTTTGACGGAAGACCATGCTTTTTATTTGCTTTGAGCGGTGCCATATATACCTGTCTTGCACTTTCACAGACAGTTTCAGTTAGAACCACTTTTAAACAAGAATATACTGAACGTTTACATTTTTAGCTGAGGTGGTTTCTTTTCTTCAACCAGCAACAGGCATAGCTGCTGCCGTGGTTCTCTCTCCAAAGTGGCTGGAGCTGGCGCTTCCGGAGGGGCGGGAATCAAAGCTGCGAAGAGAAACCAGAATAATTGGTCTCAGGCTCTTGCCCACGTGAGGCATAAAAGTAGAGAGAGGAGGCCAGGTGCGGTGGCTCATGCCTGTAATCTCAGCACTTTGGGAGGCCGAAGTGGGCGGATCTCCTGAGGTCAGGAGTTCCAGAGCAGCCTGGTCAACATGGTGAAGCCCCATTTCTACTAAAAATACAAAAAAATTAGCCAGGCACGGTGGTGGGTGCCTGTAATTCCAGATACTCCAGAGGCTGAGGCAGGAGAATCGCTTGAACCTGGGAGGTGGAGGTTGCAGTGAGCCGAGATCACCCCACTGCACTCCAACTTTGGTGACAGAGTGAGACTCTGCCTCAAAAAAAAAAAAAAAAAAAGTAGACAGAGGATGATGTGCTGTGTGAAGAATAAGGTTTCCCAGTGGTCATGGTAGAAAATAATATAACAAGTAAATAAATGTTATCTTCAGGTTGAAGGAAATTTTTCACATGGCTTTTTTTTTTCCAGCCTCCTGAGTAGTTGGGATTACAGGCACCAGTCACGGCCCGACTTTTTAAAAGCTTTCCATGTAGATCACCATATGATTCATACTGTGTTGGGATGTTCAAGTAAATTATCTATTTGCCTTTTTTTTTTCTAATGAGATAAACTTCACAATGCAGAGCAGGATTTCTGTAGTCTTGGTGGCTTATCCTAAATCATATTGCAAATGAGGTGGATTTAGTTTGTCTTCAGCACAGCGTGTTTACCACCTAAGAATGATAATGCAGCAGCAATAGTTACTATCCACTGAGAGTGCAATACACCGACTACATCATGTGTTGAGTTCATTTATTTCTCCTGACCCATGGAGGGGTAGAACATTTCAGTGACGTAGACTGTAGGATTTGAGTTCTGTAACATTAGAATCATTGCTCCAAACTCCTAAGTTAATAGTTGCAAATTGCTCATTCACACAACGATTTACAATTATTAATATTCTTTGTTCTTTCACTTTTCCCACAAATACTTATCAAGCATCTTTTCTATGGCAGGCACAGTTTTTTAGTGCACAAAATTGCCCAAAGCCTTTCTCCTTGTTTTGTGTATGTTCTAAGGGGGAAACAGACAATAAAATATGCATAATGAAGAAGCAAACAATAATAAGACACAAGGTCAAATACTGTTGATAGTAGCGCAGCTGGGAGGCAGGTATATAGTACAGCGGATAGATAATATAACAGATTGCTATATTAAATAGGGTTATTTAGGAAGGTGAGATTTGAGCAAAGGCTTGAAAGCCACAGATACTTTTCATGATGCTAGAACAAGATTGAAAACAACCCCGTCCTTCCTGTCGACTTCCTATCCCCAGGCTGCTATGGGTATTGGAGGCCACGCTACCATTGCCATACTCCTGGGACACGATGACAGGATAATAGATGTTGAAGTGGCGGCTCTTTACCCAAACAGAGCATTTACACTTAGAGACCTGAGGCTGGGTACATCAGGCAACATTCCCCATGGTCTGTCTGACTGTGCGGTCCTGCCGTTATCTAGGTAGGCTAGTTCCTTGGCATTCACGTTGCATTTTCTTCTCTTCCAAATGCAGTATCAATGCCTTATTCCTCTTTATATACTCATGTCACCGCTTCCACAAGCCCAGTATTTATGCTAATGCGTTGCAGAAAAGTACTAAGTAAATTTTTATATATTGCAAACATGTTTTTCATTTTCAAGATACATATTTTTAAAAACATAATACTTTTAGTATAAATTACTTATGAACAGCAACAAGAAGAATCAAACTGAACTGGCAAACATAAAATGCTTTAGTTTAATCAGACATTTGCTAGTGTTATCTTTTTTTCTGGGACCCAGAAAAAAGCCTTAACATGCAAGAGAAAGTGAAAAGGTCTAGGGGCTGAGACCCTGTGAACAAATGTCTTTCTGTCCTCTTTCTGGTGAATTCAACTTTCCTCCTCCGACAGGCGAGACACAACTAATTCTATATTGGGCTGCTATTTCCTATGGTAAAGCCTGAAAAATCTGTCCACGTATCTTTGTATAGTTGTAAGTTAATTCTGGCACATGGTTGCCTTAGAAAGATGAAATAAATGCTTACGAAAAGCAAACTATTGGCTGAGACTGGGAAAATGCTGGCTGGAGCCCACGCTGTCTATTTAAAAGGGAGCTGTGGAAATTGCCAGCTGTGAGTGAGATAGGAAATTTGTTGATTGGTTTGTTGTAATTTTTTTTCTCCATCATTTTCCAAAAGAAGAAGCAGGCATGAATTCTGGCAATTTTCTATTTTTCCCTTGCTTCCCAGATTTAGCTCACTGATTGCATAATTTTCTTTCTGCTCATTTTCCAGGAAAGTCCATAGGCATTAGCCACCGCCTTTTGATGCCAGTTTACATCAGAAGGCAGTGGCTAGTAGGGAGTGTGTGTCATTTCCCCAGGGCCAATCGGCTCAACTCAGTCCCAGGGGTAAGTCCGTTGAAAGCAGGCAGTGGGAATCACAGATATGGGAAGATTTTTTTTTTCTTCCCATAGTGCTCAGAGGGCACGAAGGAATTCTAAACAATCATCTCATTAGCTATAAAACAAATTTTCACTTCTGCAGACCTTCACACTACACTTCAGTGAAACTATTAATTTCTCTTAATTGAACATGGTGTAAATCTTTATCCTGTTTTATCTTAATAAACAGGTTTGAAACCTCTTTGTTTCAAACATACCATTTAAAAATTAGTGCTAATGTTTAGTTATGATGGTTTCTGCCGTAACACATTCATGCATCATGCAATTAGTCATTTCCTGTGTGGACACTGCATTGTTTTAACCGCCAAAGAAGAATCCAGATTTGCTCCCAAATCTAGAAACATGGTCAGATGCACCACTTGACAATGAATCCAAAATCTTGACAGTTCAATTTTGGTAAGCAATAAAGAATGTGTATATGCCACACCTGGAACATATGAAGTAAGTTGACATCAAGGAGCACATGGCTAATATTTGAGCACTTAACAATGAACACTTTCTAGTGACATTTCCAGGAAATCACACAAAGCAGGAGCACAGGTCAAAATGATGAGAAGGCAGCCAGGAAAGTCTTCACACTGGCATCATAAATTTTATTCTTTATGTACATTTCTTTTTCTAGTTGCTAAAATTAGGAAAGCTGGTAGAAGAAGAATGGGAAAATTGAAGGCAAATAAGTGATAGGGTGTTTATTTACAACTCTGCCTAAGTTCAAATAAATAAATAAATAAATAAACAGAGAGAGAGAGAATTGGTTACCTACGAAACTGTTTCCTACCCATCTGGGGACAGCTGCCCTCTGGTTTCCTTCACAACTCTACAGAAAAGATTGACTTAGACAAATGCTTCTTTGGAAAAGACTTTTCTTCCACCTGGCAGCTGCTTTGCATTGTTACTGCGTTAATCTTTCTCCATGCCTGTTTCATTCTCATTTTTTGTTTGTTTGTTTGTTTTTGAGACAGAATCTTGTTGTGTTGCCCAGACTGCAGTGCAGTAGTGTGATCTCAGCTCACTGCAGCCTCCTCCTCCGGGGTTCAAGTGATTCTCCTGCCGCAGCCTCCTGAGTGGCTGGGATTACAGGCAACTGCCACCACGCCCAGCTAATTTTTGTATTTTTAGTAGAGAGGGGGTTTCATCCTGTTGGTCAGGCTGGTCTTGACCTCCTGACCTCAGGTGATCCACCCACCTCAGTCTCCCAAAGTGCTGGGATTACAGGCGTGAGCCACCCAGCCCAGCCTCATGTGGATTTTTTGGACTCCAGATTCTCCTCCTTCAACCCAGTTTTATATATGCAACCACCACACATAGCTTTCCCAGGCAGAGTTATAATCACATTCCTATTTTGCTTGGAAAACTTTCCACAAATTTGAAACTAGTACATGCACAAGGTTTATAAAGACGTAAAAACAAATATACAGTTAGAGTATAATTAAAGGAATAATTTATCAAATAGCAACTAAGATTAGGTGATGTGACTATATGAGTATTTTTAAAATGTTCCTTTAGTTTTTGTATTTATCCAATTCTCTGTGACAAATTAGTATTAGTTTTGTAATCAGATAAAAATGTTGTAGATATATTTATAACATAATAAGTTTTTTTTTTCTGATTCTTTCTCTTATTTTGTACACTAAGTGCAGTAAGCTGTACTCGAGGGTTTCTTTCAAGTCTTGGATCTTTAAAAGATCAAGCGAGGCTTGGGAGAGGTCAGGGAAAATAAAATATGGACTGAGTAGTTTAGATGCTTCGCGTAGAATAAATGAGGCTTTTAAAGTTTCTAGGTGATTCATTCCAGCTCATGAGCTAAACTGCTACATGACACATTAGAACTGGGACTCACCGGTGCTGACGAGTCTGCCTGGAGTGTCCTTGGAAGCCCAGGCGGTGTCATGCTATGGGGAGGCCGGTCAGGGAATCGAGACTCTTGGCCGTTTCTTCTTAAGAGCCGTGGCTAACGGGAAGCTTTGCTCAGCGCAGGGAAGCAAAACTCATTCCTGGGGAAAGGGCATGAAAACAACCAGGAACCATTCGAGAGCGCAGCTTAACAGATCGACTCTTAAGAAAAGGATTGGAATTTTTTTTTTTTTTTTTGAGACGGAGTCTCGCTCTGTCGCCCGGGCTGGAGTGAGTGGCGCGATCTCAGCTCACTGCAAGCTCCGCCTCCCGGGTTCCCGCCATTCTCCTGCCTCAGCCTCCCGAGTAGCTGGGACCACAGGCGCCGCCACCTCGCCCGGCTAGTTTTTTGTATTTTTTAGTAGAGACAGGATTTCACCGTGTTAGCCAGGATGGTCTCGATCTCCTGACCTCGTGATCGCCCGCCTCGGCCTCCCACAGTGCTGGGAGGACAGGCGGGAGCCACCGCGCCCGGCCCGGCCGCTGCCGTTTTGCGCCCTTATCTCCTTCCGGCTTCCGTGAAGAAGCGAGGCTGAGAGCCTGTGACTGGACCTTCTCTGGGGCACTGGGGAGGAGGAGTGGGGGACTGGACACCCCCTGCAACACTTCCCCGGCTCCGGCAGCGGGTCGCTGTGTCCATTTGGAGAGTTAGAGAGAGATCGTCCCCAGTAGCCCCTCTCTGCCATCTGAGCCTTTCTCTGCAGAGATGGAAATCTACTTTAAAAACTTGGTCCGTTTCTTCCTCTTCAGACCTTCTGAGTTGACTTGCCCACTTTATGAGTTTACTGAAAGCAAAAAACAAAAAACAAAACCCAAATAAAAGCCTAGCACAATCACCTTTTACCCGAAGGTCGTTTGGGTAGTAGTTAGTCAAAAGGATGGAGTGTTGGACAAAAATCGTCCTATGTACCAGGCATTTACGGGGAGACTGCAGGTCCTTCCCCCAGTGGTCACACATCACAGCTTTCTGGGCCATCTGGGTCTGGCTTCTGCAGTGCAGATACAGCAGAGGGGGTCCTGTGCTATGTGCTGTGATCACTACCTACTGTGATCCCAGCATCTCCAAATGGGATTACTCCACTGCTAGGCAAATTGCACCGGGTTCTTTAATGATGGGGTGTTGACACATGGAGTGTGATGAATCCCTTACTGCTAACCTTCCCAGAGGAGGTATCGCGGTCCCCTGCTGGCTGAATTACAAGTGCTGGAAAAGCCTAGGATTGACTGCGGCAATTGCAGCGCTAGGTGGAGTTCAGTGGGTGGCAGCTAGAAAGATACCACATGGTTAAACGCATATTCATTACCTGAAGAGCAGACAGCCCAGGGGAAGAGTGTATTTCAGTTCTTGACAGTTTGTCAAGGCACAGTGCTGCCAATAGTTCCTTTGTTTGATAATCAGTTCATTTTCCTAATTCAAAAGGCCAATACCAGGGCAAAAGATGTTTTCAAGATGGAAAGTAGAACTTTGCTTCAGTGTGTATGTATGGTAAGTGCATGAAAAAAGCTGTAAGCTACATGTCACTTGGAGTCTTCTTTTGACCTTAACATTCACTCTGTTTCATATTGTCTGTAAAGATCAATGCCCTCTTCAGTAATTCTGCGAATCTGTGGATATGAGTGTGTGTGTGTGAGTGTGTGTGTGTGTGGGCGGGGGTGGGGGGGTGGGGAGGGGATACATATGATTAATTTCAGGGACCTAATTCTGGTCTCTGTTACGTTCTTTGCTGTTATTCCTTCATCTCTACCCTAGCATGTATGTGTATGTTTAACTCACTCCATTGCTTGATTTTTCCACCAAAAAACCAAACCAAACCAAAGAACCAGACCTTTATTTAATACAACTATGCTTTTTTTTTTTTTTTTTTTTTTGATCTTGTGAGACAGAGGAGGATTTTTATCACTGGGATGTGAACAACTGTTCTAAGGAGAGAAGCTGTCCAGTCTTTCAGAGTACCCTGTTGTACTCTGCTGCTTCCATTTTTCTTTTGTGTGTGCCCTGTTCCCTCTGCTTCCCCAGATTCTCTTCCTCAGTTACTATCAATTTGTAGAAAAGCATGATCAATTATTTTATTTTTTTCACTTCCTGCTACCATATTTTCAGAGTAACATCTTTCACCCCAAACAGCTTATTAAGATAATTTCCACAAAGGAAAGCAGGATTCCCAGCGCCAGCTTTTAAGATAATTACTCAACAGTCCCAACACCTGATTTTTTATAGGCTTGATGGCATTGTAATGAAGTCCATTCTACTTAGAATTTAAGTAACAAAATCTTCTGGAACTGCCTTTCCCGATTACAGTTCCTGTTTATACCCCAAACACTCAATTTGCCCCTCCCTCCTCCTTTTTACCTGCTTAGCTGTAGAGCTGCCCACACCTCCCTTCCTCCTTGGAACAGATGAGACACGGCCAGCCCTGGTTTTCCTTCTAATCAGAGTGTGGAAGCAGATCTTCCTAGCTCTTAAAGGCTCTCTCCCTGGCCAGCAGACATATTTCAAAGTGACTGAATGCTCTTCTTCCAGAATGTGCTAAGGACTGTCTGACGTTCTTCCTTAAGGCTGAACCATTATTTGTTTTTGAGAGTCCTGGAATTTAGAAGATAACCTCCCTCCTACTCTAGCTTTTGGGACTCCTTTCTATTTGGCCACTAAGTAGTATAACTGTGTAAAAGAAATACACAGCTAAAGTTAGAGTGGCTTTTTCTGAGTCACTTCATATGTTTGATAAAAATGCATCACGCCATGTCCTCCTCTGTTTGGGCTGCTGTAACAAAAGACCATAGATGGATGGCTTAGAAACAACAGACATTTATTTATCACAGTTCCAAAGGCTGGAAGTCCCAAATCAAGGCACTGGCAGGTTTTGTGTCTGGTGGGGGCCCATTTCCTGGTTCATAGACAGTGTCTTTTTGCTGTGTCCTCACATGGCAGAAAGGTTGAGGGAATCTCTGGGGTCTCTTTTAGACGGGCTCTAATACCACTCAGGGGCCGCATCCTTGTGACCTCATGTCACCCAAATTACCTCCCAAAGGCCCCACCTCCGAATACCATCAAAATGGGGGTTAGTGGTTTTTGTTTTTTTTTTTTGAGACGAAGTCTCACTGTCGCCTAGGCTGGAGGGCAGTGATGCGATCTCAGTTCACTGCAACCTCCACTTTCTGGGTTCAAGCAATTCTCATGTCTCAGCCTCCTGAGTAGCTGGGATTACAGGCATGTGCCACTACACTTGGCTGATTTTTTTTGGTATTTTTAGTAGAGATAGAGTTTCACCATGTTGCCCAGGCAGGTCTCAAACTCCTGACCTCATGATCCATCCACCTTGGCCTCCCCGAGTCCTGGGATTACAGGCGTGAGACACCGTGCCAGGCCGGGGGTTAGATTTTAACATAGACACTCAGTCTATAGCATGCTGTTTTCTATTTTTCTTTCTTTCTTTTTTTTTTTTTTTTGAGATGGAGTCTCGCTCTGTCACCCAGGCTGGAGTGCAGTAACGTTATCTTGGGTCACTGCAAGCTCCAACCCCTGTGTTCACGCCATTCTCCTGCCTCGGCCTCCTGAGCAGCTGGGACTACAGGTGCCCACCACCACGCCTGGCTAATATTTTTTGTATTTTTAGTAGAGATGGGGTTTCATTGTGTTGGCCAGGATGATCTCGATCTCCTGACCTCGTGATCCGCCCGCCACGGCCTCTCAAACTCTTGGGATTACAGGCATGAGCCACTACTCCCAGCCCATGCCATTTTCTCATTCATTGAGAAGATTGAAAGCAAATGAATAACTTGCTTTATCTCAGTATCTTTATTTCCCTGTCAGTGTATTCAATGACAAAGAAAATACTTGATTCCATAAATGCTCCCACAAAAAAACACTTCATGCAAACCTTCATCTCCATATCCTCCATCCACTGGAGAACCCAAACTAAAAAATGTCTCACACGTGATTCTGCATATTCCTTTGCATTCACCTAGTTGTTTCAGATGAAAATTTAGAAGACAGTGTAGGACGTGGCAGAAGCCAAGAAGGAAGGAGTCTGTGCGTTTGAAGGAGGATCATACGCATCATCATGAAGAGCTATTTGGACTTGATAAAGAACTACTATTGTGTTGGATACACAGGAAATAATAAAGAAACTACTATTAGGTGTTTGGATATACAGGAAATAAATCTGTTTAAAAATGTAGAATGTACACACCCAAACATATGCGCACACACACATATTGGGCACATATTGGACTTTGTTACAACAGTCGGCTTTACCTTTACCGATACAGATCTTACTACCTGCCAGGCACCTGTGTTCTAGGCCCGTTAACAACTGTCTCGGTGAGCTGGGCGCGGTGGCTCACGCCTGTAATCCCAGCACTTTGGGAGGCTGAGGCGGGCGAATCATGAGGTCAGGAGATTGAGACCACTGTGAAACCCCATCTCTACTAAAAATACAAAAAACTAGCCGGGCGAGGTGGTGGGCGCCTGTAGTCCCAGCTACTTGGGAGGCTGAGGCGGGAGAATGGTGGGAACTCGGGAGGCAGAGCTTGCAGTGAGCCGAGATCGCGCCACTCACTCCAGCCTGGGCCACAGAGCAAGACTCCATCTCAAATAAATAAAAACAACAACAAAAACAAACAAAAAATAAATCCAAAAAACAAAACAAAAAACAAACAAAATACAAAAATTAGCCTGGCATGGTAGTGGACGCCTGTAGTCCCAGCTACTTGGGAGGTTGAGGCAGGAGAATCGCTTGAACCCAGGAGGCAGTGGTTGCTGTGAGCTGAGATCGCACCATTGCAGTCCAGTGTGGGAGACAGAGCAATGCTCTATCTCAAAAAAAGGAAGGAAAGAAAGAAAGAGAGAGAGAGAAAGAAAGAGCAGGAGAAAGCAGAACTGATGTGAGAAACAATAGATTCCAAAAACTAAATCTCAACTTGCAATAATTGCTACAATTTGTTGAGCAAGTACTTACTAGATAGCTAAGTTTTATATACACTCTCATAATAGCAGCACTAAAAAATTGGGATTATTATGCTTACTTTACTGAGGATAAAACTAAGGTGTAGAATGGTTAAGTGCCTTGCCCAAGGGTACATAGCTAATAGAAAGAGATTAAAAATCAAGGTTTTTTTTTTCTTTTTAAACTTTATTTTAGATTCGGGGGTACATGAGCAGATTTGTTAAAAGGGTATATTGTGTGATGCTGAGATTTGGGCTGCTATTGATCAAGTCACCCAAATGGTAAACATAGTTCCTGGTAGAAAGTGCTGTACCCCTTGATCTCTTCCCTTCCTCTCTCTCCCCTTTTGGTGTTGTGGTGTTGCCAGTGTCTACCGTTTCCATCTTTTTCATCTTTTTTTTTTTTTTGAGACGGAGTCTCGCTCTGTCACCCAGGCTGGCATGCAATGACGCCACCTCGGCTCACTGCAAGCTCCGCCTCCCGGGTTCAGGCAGTTTCCTGCCTCAGCCTCCCGAGTAGCTGGGATTACAAACACCTGCCACCAAGCCCGGCTAATTTTTGTATTTTTAGTAGAGATGGGGTTTCTCTCTGTTGGCCAGGCTGGTCTCGAACTCCTGACCTTGTGATCCACCCATCTCGGCCTCCCAAAGTGCTGGGATTAAAGGCGTGAGCCACTGTGCCCGGCCTACCGTTTCCATCTTTATGGATGTGTATACCCAAGGTTTAGCCCCACCTGTAAGTTAGAACACAAGATATCTGATAAAATTCAAACTCTACACGCATGTTCTTTTCTAGACATGGCTACCATGAAGAATAAACTGAGGAATTTTATCAGAATTGAGTCTAAGCTGACACACAACATATCACTAGAGAGGCCCTCTCACATTTCCATGACACCGTTTTCCTACCACCATGATGGGCCTAATGGACATTGATTTATAAGCCAGAGATTCCTTCCAGCTTGAATTGCACATTATGTTTTCTAGCTCAGAGACTGACAAATTATGGCTGCAGGCCAAATCCAACCCTCTGCTTATTTGTGTATGGCCTCTGAGCTGCAGTGGCGCGATCTCAGCTCACTGCAAGCTCCGCCTTCCGGGTCCCCGCCATTCTCCTGCCTCAGCCTCCTGAGTAGCTGGGACCACAGGCGCCACCACCACGCCTGGCTAATTTTTTGTATTTTTAGTAGAGATGGGGTTTCACCGTGTTAGCCAGGACGGTCTCAATCTCCTGACCTCGTGATTCGCCCACCTCGGCCTCCCAAAGTGCTGGGATTATAGGCATAAGCTACTGTGCCTGGCTTTTTTTTTTTTTTTTTGTATTTTAGTAGAGACAGGGTTTCCCCATGTTGCCTAAGCTGGTCTTGAACTCCTGAGTTCAGGCAATCTGCCTGCCTCAGCCTCCCAAAGTGCTAGGATTACAGGTGTGAGCCACCACACCTAGCCAAGAGTAAGTTTTATGATACATGAAATTTACATGAAGTTAAAACTTCAGTCCCGTAAATAAAGTTTTATTGGAACATAGCCTCACATCACTTATGTGTTATCTATGGCTGTGTACATGCCACAGGGACAGAGCTGAGTAGTGGTTTCAGAGACCTTATGGCTCACAAAGCCTCTCAGCCTTTTACAGAATAAAGCTTGTTGACCTTCACTTTGTAAGAACAGCCGCAAGGGCCACTCCTCTTGACCAAGAACCTGTTCAATTTATTTGTCATTAGTTCACTAGTTTCTTCACTCATTCATTCTTCCGTCAAAAACTTACTGTCTGCTTACTATCAAGCTTTGTGTTAGGCACTGCGGTAGAGGGACAAATAAAACTACAGAATGACTAGGAGCACAACGTAAGGGGGAAAGACAAAGGTTGTTTCAGGAAGAAAGAATATGTGAAGACATGAAGTGATAACATAATGATAGTAATGACCCCCTTTAGTGAGCAACTCACATGATCACTTCTAGCATATGTGGAGCATGAAGCAAGCCCTGTATCAGCCCAGGACCACCTTATTAAAGGCTCAGAACCACACTTTCCGGTAGATTAATCACAAATCATAAAATCGTATCGAAGTAGAAACAGGTTTGTAGTAGTCATGAAACTTACTCGTGGCACACAGTTAAAGAGTGCAGTAATCAGAACTCCTACCCAGGTCTACCTGGCCAGACTGAACAGGTGCTTTTACGGATACTGAAATTTCACAAGAATCTAACAGAATATGTGTTATTATTATTAAAATAGATTTTTGATGATCTGTCATGCACAAGGACATGTCAAATTAATCTATTTTTGGATTAATCTGTATTTACAAGGGCATTAGGGACCTGAGATGTTCTTTCCTTCCCAGGAAAACTTTGCGCGATGTCAGAAAAGCTCCCAGGCCTTTGCCACACAATTTTCTGCCCGTGCCCAGTCCTCGCAGGGTGGCAGAGGAGGCAGAGACACCAGCAATAGATATTGATGTATGGTTTGAACGTATGCCCTGCTTTCTCCCCCTAAGCATTGGTGATGATTCATCTTTTCCCCATTGTTTTCAAGTACTATTTTTTAGCAAGTTTTAAATGGCTAAATGTGTTTCCTGGCGTTCCCATTCTGTTACATGCAAGTTACATAATTTTTTTTCATTTTATTTTATTTATTTTTTTAGATGGAGTCTTGCTTTGCCACCCAAACTGGACTGCGTGCTTTGTCCGGAATTGGTTCCCTCCGTTGGTCTCGCTGACTTCAAGAATGATGCCAGACCCTCCTGGTGAGTGTTACAGTTCTTAAAGATGGTGTGTCCATAGTTTGTTCCTTCAGATGTTCAAGCGGGGGCCAGAATTTCTTTCTTCCGGTGGGTTCACGGACTTGCTGACTTCAGTTGTGAAGCCAGAGACCTTCATGGCGAGTATTACACCTCTTAAAGATAGTGCTGACCCAAAGAGTTAGCAGCAGCAAGATTTATTATGAAGAGTGAAACAACAAAGCTGCCACATCCTGCAAAGCGATCTGACCTGCTTGCTGCTGCTGCTGGGGCCAGTGGCCAGGTTTTATTCCCTTATTTGGCCCCGCCCACATCCTGCTGATTGGTCCATTTTACAGAGTGCTGATAGGTCTGTTTCTAAAGAGTGCCGATTGGTGTGTTCACAAACCTTTAGCTAGAAACAGAGTGCTGATTGGTGCATTTTTACAGAGTGCTGATTGGTGCGTTTACAAACCTTTAAGTAGACACAGAGCACTCATTGGTGTGTTTACAATCCTTTAGCTAGACTGAAAATTTCTCCGAGTGCCCCCTCAACCCAGGAAGTCCAGCTGGCTTCACCTGTCAGTGACACATTCTGGGCTCACTGCAACTTCCACCTCCCGGGTTCAAGAGATTTCCGGCAAATTTTTGTATTTTTAGTAGAAACAAGGTTTCACCATGTTGGCAAGGCTGGTCTTTAACTCTTGACTTCAAGTGACTCACCGGCCTCAGCCTCACAATGTGCTAGGATTAGAGGCGTGAGCCACTGCACCCTGCCTGAGTTAGGTAATTTTTGATTCAGCTTTATAGGCAGGAAAATGAGACTCAAGAGAATTATAATGCCCTGCCCAAAGTCACACAAAGTAGTAAGTGACAGAAAAGGAGATGTAAGACTACATCTGTTTTTATAGAAATAAATACAAAGCAAAACCAAATCACTTTGTTCTCTGAGTACTGTAATGTGTCGTAGTCCATGAACAAAAGGCACTGTGTGCAGAAGCCTTATGTGTAGAACTCCATTCCTAATAGATATCTTTTTTCCTTTCTCTATCGTTGGAATCAGGAAGATTTTTTGTAATTTAAGATACTGTGTTTCTCCCTATAACCCACTCCATTGGTGGCACTGTGGCTAACCCTGTTTCTCATGACTCCCTCTACCTTTAACAAAGTTTAAAACAGGTAATTGTGCTGTTAATTGGGGCTTGGGGGATGTTACCTTTCCTTCCTCTGGAAGGGTTCAATGTTCAAAGGCGTTTAGTCATTATTTAGTGATGAGTTAACACGTCTCCAGAATTTGGAAGTGAAGCTCAAACAGAAAGAAACAGCAGGACTAGATGGGCTTCCAAAGTGTGACTTATTTTAAAGCGATCGATTCATCTTTTAATAATTGGAGATACCTAGTTCCAATTAATTTAAGGTAGTGTCTCATCAAAATATGACCAAAGTAAAAACAATATTTTGCAACATCATCAAGTTCGTTGTAAACTTTCTTAAGAAAAAAAAGTTTTGGCCGGGTACAGTGGCTCACACTTGTAATCCCAGCACTTTGGGTGGCAGAGGCAGGCGGATCACAAGGTCAGGAGATCCAGACCAACCTGGTTAACACGGTGAAACGCCATCTCTACTAAAAATACAAAAAATTAGCCGGGCACGGTGGTGGGCACCTGTAGTCCCAGCTACTCAGGAGGCTGAGGCAGGAGAATGGCGTGAACCCAGGAGGCGGAGCTTTCAGTGAGCGGAGATGGCGCCACTGCACCCCTGCCTGGGCAACAGAGTGAGACTCTGTCAGAAAGAAAGGAGAGAGAGAGAGAGAGAGAGAGAGAGAGAGAGAGAGAGAGAGAGAGAGAGAGAGAGAGAAAGAACCTTTTAATCAGATGCCATGTGCACAGAGAACAGAAGCTTAAAACAAAGATTTAGAAGGGGCAAATTTATGTCTACTCAGGGTAGGCACAGAAGTTTTTGGTAAGGTGCATTACTTTTGGCAGAGCTGTATATTGCCCTTTGTGGGGGAAGGTTTGTTTTTTTTTCCTAATTCAAATTTCAACATGACATGTACTCAATATTCTTCAAGACAAGAATCTTGAGGTCTTACTTCTCACTGCATAGAAAGTCAATCACAGAGATGCTGAGTACTGCCAGGGAAGAAGGCGTTTTGGTTGTTGCAGCTGAAAAGGTGGTAGATCAGTTTTAAATCCACCTCCCTAGCTGACTAAAATTAGGGGTTTATATAGCAGAGAAAAAATGGAAAACAGGAATTCGGGATGGGTAAGGAAGAGGAGTTGGTCAACAGGCAGCAGGTGATCAGTTAGACAATCGTGATGGGTGATGGGTCTGCCATCTCATCATCCAGAGGCTGTGATCTGGTGAGTTTCAGCTTCTTGACATGGGGAGGCCTGATGGTTGGTTTCCTGAGAGGGGAACTCAGGTAAGACAAATGTATCTTTCTCAAGTTTCAAGACTGGGAGGGAAAATTTCTATGTTGCATTAGTCAGGGTTCTCTAGAGTGACAGAATTAATGAAATATATATATATATATAAAGGGAGTCTATTAAGTATTAACTCATATGATGACAAGGTCCCACAATAGGCCATCTGTAGGCTGAGGAGCAAGGAGAGCCAGTCTAGGTTCCAAAACTGAAGAACTTGGAGTCTGATGTTTGAGGGTAGGAAGCATCCAGCATGGGAGAAAGATGTAGGCTGGGAGGCTAGGCCAGTCTCTCTTTTCACATTTTTCTGCCTGCTGATAGTCTGGCCATCCTCCTGGTAGATTAGATTGTGCCCAGCCAGATTAAGGGTGGGTCTGCCTTTCCCAGCCCACTGACTCAGATGTTAATCTCCTTTGGCAACACCCTCACAGACACACCCAGGATCAATACTTTGTATCCTTTGATCCAATCAAGTTGACACTCAGTATTAACCATCACATATGTTTACTCAAAAGTGCTGAAACCAGCTCGGTCAGGGAGACCCTAACCCAGTGGCGCTAGAGGAATTAAAGACACACACACAGAAGTATAGAGGTGTGAAGTGGAAAATCAGGGGTCTCACAGCCTTCAGAGCTGAGAGCCCTGAACAGAGATTTACCCACATATTTATTAACAGCAAACCAGTCATTGGCATTGCTTCTATAGATATTAAATTAACTAAAAGTATCCCTTATGGGAAACAAAGGGATGGGCTGAAATAAAGGGATGGGTTGGGCTAGTTAACTGCAGCAGGAGCATGTCCTTAAGGCACAGGTCGCTCATGCTATTGTTTGTGGCTTAAGAATGCCTTTGAGCGGTTCTTCGCCCCGGGTGGGCCAGGTGTTCCTTGCCCTCATTCCGGTAAACCGACAACCTTCCAGCATGGGCGTTATGGCCATTGTGGACATGTCACAGTGCCGTGGAGATTTTGTTTATGGCCAGTTTTGGGGCCAGTTTATGGCCAGATTTTGGGGGTCTTGCTCCCAACACAAAAGAAACCATAAACTTCAATTATATGGGACAACTGGGTCAGTTTCATCTCTACCTTCATTTTCTCAGAGCCCATGTTGATCCATGAAAAGTTCAAAGATGAATTCCATTTCTACAGTCCATCGAGTACAATGGAGAGTAGAAATCAGTATTCAAGTAGCTACAAATTGATAAATTTGCATTCTTAGTTTAACTCTAGTAGTTGACTAGAGTAGCCTGTCTTAATGAGTTTATTCAATGCTATGTTTCCTAAGAACGTATTTGCTGTTTGGGTAGTCCCTGATCTGCAGGGAATCAGCTCACAAAGGAGTGGCCAGCCAGTGAGGTGGGACGGGGCCGTCAGGGTTGACTGTGAGGTTCCCTCCATAGCAACTTTGCAGCCTGAACAATACCTTTTTTGTTTTGTTTTGTTTTTTAAACAATGTTTTGCTTTTTTGGTTCACATACTTCCTTTGTGTTGCCATGTTTAAACATTGACAACACTGCTCACCAATTTAGTTAACAGGTGCATATGCTAAATTCATTGAGGAACGTGAAAAAAAGTGGATCCTCCTAGTCAGTATTTTGTTCCCTCACTGATTAAATAGCAGATACACTAATCTAATTTCCATTCTTAATGTTGGCTTTAGAGGAAACAAAATCGTATCTTAATAATTGAGAAAGCTAGGCGGAAAGTAAAAATAATCAGTTTGCATATTACATCTCCAGGTGAAGTGAAACCAAAGAGGTAGAAGAGTTTTAGTTGTGTTGCTTACATCAATAGATCAACCATTTAAACAAAAGTGTAACTAACAGCAAATGCTTAAAGATTGGGCATCATAGCATCATTCCAAAATTGAGTTCTTTTTTTTTTTTTTTTTGAGACGGAGTCTCGCTCTGTTGCCCAGGCTGGAGTGCAGTGGCACGATTTCGGCTCACTGCAAGCTCCACCTCCCGGGTTCATGCCATTCTCCTGTCTCAGTCTCCTGAGTTGCTGGGACTACAGGCGCTTGGCACTACCCCTGGCTAATTTTTTAATATTTTTAGTAGAGATGGGGTTTCACCATGTTGGTCAGACTTGTCTCAAACTCCTGACCTCAAGTGATCTGCCTGCTTCGATCTTCCAAAGTGCTGGGATTACAGGCATGAGCCACCGCGCCCAGCCAGTTGAGTTCTTTAGATCATTCTATTTTGAACCATTAATATAAACTTGTTTTTAATGAGAGGTGACCTCCCTGATCTTCCTACAGTCTCACAGGATGGGACCACAGTCTACGTTGAGAGGCTCATGTCAGGAAGATCTAGCTACTGGTATAGGTCATCAGTCTTATTAATGAGCTGACTATTGCCTCTCTCTGGTGTGACATCCTGGGGCCCTTGATCTCTACAGAAAGAAATCAGTGCTGGCATTCAATGGAAATCTCCAAATAGGCTTAATTGAACTTTTTCAGGGTAAGATAGAATGTTCAATTTTTAGCTTAATGATGATTCTGGGACCATAACACACCAGATTTGAGTTCACTTAAGGTAATTATGTGGCCAAACAACAGTGCAGTTAGGTTGTTCGAGCCTTAACTAAGGGCAATCATCGAGAACACAAACCTGGAGAAAATAGGTTCATTCTTTACATTGTACTAAGCTTCCCAGGTTTGCTCCTTCTATTTTCACCTGTCAGTGGAGGTAGAATTCTCCAAGACACTTCCACACACTAATTCCAGATAGTCTTTCTTTTACAAAAAAAAAGTGTTAAAAAGTTTTTAAAAATAACTTTTAAGTCTTTAAAAAGTAAAGGAAGATAGCTTTCTTAGGTATTCTGTCTCTTTTTTATAAACAATAAAAAAAGAGATAATTTTTGGGTGTATTTTTAGTACTATTTGTTGAATTGATAATGTAGTCAGAATGTAGAAAAGAAAACATGAGTTATAATAAAAGTTTGACAGTTTTGGTCAAGCTGATTGTCTCTAGTTAATTACTGATAAATCAGTTGCTTTCTCACACACAACAAATTCTATCTAATCATTAAAACATCCCCAGTGTCTGGAGCACAAGATAATTAGTCTGATCACTTTGGTTCTTATAATGAACGAATGGAGTTTATGGCAAGCTCTGGACTGTGGCAGTGACTGACAAGATTAAAACAGGAGCCTGGCAATTTTTGTTTATGAAATACAAAATAATATCCATTTCAGAATTGCCAATTTAGCAAAGTTGCTAGTTTAATAAAATGAAAATACTTTTTGGCAAAAATATTTGGATTTGTTAAAAATCTGAGAATTGTCTAATCTTTCATGGCAGGTGATCAGTGCATGGAAGAGGATACAGTTCATCCTAGTTCTTCTCCAGGTTCCAACCTGAGTCTTTGTTCCACCTGAGTCTTTGTTCATGTGTAAACATGCTATACACCAACTCAGCCCACTCTAAATATGCTATATCATGAACTGTTTCATTAAGAAGTTCCTTTAATCCAATGATTTCAAGGAACCTTTTAAAAAAGTTTTTTTTTTTTTTTTTTTTTTTTTTGAGACAGAGTCTCCCTCTGTCGCTCAGGCTGGAGTGCAGTGGCGCGATCTCGGATCACTGCAAGCTCTGCCTTCTGGTTTCACGCCATTCTCTTGCCTCAGCCTCCCAAGTAGCTGGCTGGGACTGCAGATGCCCGCCACCATGCCTGGCTAATTTTTTGTATTTTCAGTAGTAACGGGGTTCCACCATGTTGGCCAGGATGGTCTTGATCTCCTGACCTCATGATCCACCCACTCCGGCCTCCCAAAGTGCTGGGATTACAGGCGTGAGCCACCATGCCCAGCCTTAAAAAAAAATTTTTTTTAAAGAGATGGGGTCTTGCTATACTGCCCAGGCTGGTCTCCAACTCCTGTCTGAAGCCATCCTCCTACTGCAGCCTCCCAAAATGTTGGGATTATACGCATGAGTCACCATGCCTGGCCCCAGCGAGTCTTTTTAAAAGAATAAATATATATGTGTATATTTTCTTCAAATATTAAATTTGGAAACAGAAATGTATCATACTTTCTTTCAATGGAGTTTATTTGCCTAAATATACAAGTAAGACTACTTTTTCTAGACTGCATTCAGGAAATTTGTTTTTCCAAAAATTTTTATTCATTTTACTATTTTTTGGATGTTACAAAAATTTTTTCTACTGAATCAACTGAATCAAATGGATTTACTAAGTTAAAAAAAAGTAATTTTCAGTTAGCCATACACTGTATATCTAATGTCATGTTATCATTGTATTTCATTCATGCAGCCTTCTTAGAAGGAAAATGTCATTATGGTTTTGATTTTATAAAGCAAAAAATGAAAGTTAGGCCGGGCGTGGTGGCTCAAGCCTGTAATCCCAGCACTTTGGGAGGCCGAGACGGGCGGATCATGAGGTCAGGAGATCGAGACCATCCTGGCTAACACGGTGAAACCTCGTCTCTACTAAAAATACAAAAACTAGCAGGGCGAGGTGGCGGCGCCTGTAGTCCCAGCTACTCGGGAGGCTGAGGCAGGAGAATGGCGTGAACCTGGGAGGCGGAGTTTGCAGTGAGCTGAGATCCAGCCACTACACTCCAGCCTGGGCGACAGAGCGAGACTCTGTCTCAAAAAAAAAAAAAAAATGAAAGTTAATGAACTTGCCCAACACTGGGCATCTATTAAGTGGCTGAAGCCACGTGTGTCTTTATTTCTCAGTTAATAGCAGAATATGTATAGTTACTGGTTTGAGTACTGGTGTTAGACACATTTGGATTTGAATTCCGGTTCCATCATTTACTTCTCTAGATACTTAATTTTACTTTTCTAAATTAGAAAGAAACTTAAATTTACTTTTCTAACTCTTGGTGTATTCATCTCTAAAAGGTATAGTAATAATATCGCCTCCTAGGATACATTCACGAGGTTTCAGTGGGAAAATGCAAACAATGCTTTTAGTGCTGTGCCTGGAAATTTTTAAATTTTAAATTTTCAAAAAGTATTTATATTATTACAGGCATAAAGTAAACCAAAATTTAGCCCAGGGAAGTACTTGATGTTTTAAATTAGTTTGTATGTTATTAGCATGGATACATGTATGTAAACCCAAGATTTTTTTTGTTTTTGTTTTAATAAAAAGGAAAGAAAGAAAATTCTTAAGACTCCTGGAATCTTGAGCTCCGAGACTGGAAGGGTTTTCCAAGAGCAAAAGGTTTATCAGTTACTTTCAAGTCTTGGCTTCTTAAGTATTACTAACATTTCCACACCAGAGTGAGAAAGAGTAAGTGAGGGAAGGAAAGAGTGAGGGCAGAGTGTACAGTGTGCTGGTGATAGGACGCCCAGAGAGAGAACATTTGCAATGGGACTTTACAAACCTCAGCTTTACATAGTTAGCCTTTATGTAGGATACTTTCCAAGAAGAAATCCTATGCGATATTTCAGATTAAATGGTAGATTCAAAAGTAAAAACAATTGCATTCGTTTGCTAGGGCCGTTGTAGCTAAGTTCCACAACTGGGTGGCTTAAACCACAGAAACTGTCTCACAGTTCTGGAGGCCAGAAGTCCGAGATCATGGTGTTGGCAGGGTTGGTTTCCATTGAGGGCTATAAGAAGAAATCCATTCTACATCGCTCTCCTAGCTTCTGGTTTTGCTGGCAATCTTTTTTTTTTTTTTTTTTTTTTTTTTTTTTGAGATGGAGTCTCACTCTGTCACCAGGCTGGAGTGCAGTGGCACAATCTCGGCTCACTGCAACCTCCACCTCCTGGGTTCAAGTGATTCTCCTGCCTCAGCCTCCTGAGTAGCTGGGACTACAGGCATGCGCCACCACTCCCAGCTAATTTTTGTATTTTTAATAGAGACAGGGTTTCACCGTGTTAGCCAGGATGGTTTCAATCTCTTGACCTTGTGATCTGCCCGCCTCGGCCTCCCAAAGTGTTGGGATTACAGGCGTGAGCCACTGCATCCTGCCTTTGCTGGCAATCTTCATGATTCTTTGGTGTATGTAAGCATCATCCTCCAAACCCCTGATTATCTGCCTTTATCTTCACATGGTGTTCTTGCTGTGTGACATCTGTGTTCAAATTTCTCCTTTTTCTAACCACACCAGTCATATTGGATTAGAGTTCCAGTCTACTCACTATGATCTAATTTTAACTAATCATATGCATCATGGCCCTGCTGCCAAATAAGGTCACATTCTAAAGTCCTGGGAGCTGGGGCTTCAGCATGTGAATTTTAGAGGCCACAATCCACCTTAACAGCAATCATCACAGATGGATACACTGAGAAAATCCAAGATGGGAAAATTAACATCACAGGGATAATCATAGTTTCGTATTAAGTTAAATATCGCTCTCAGAAAAAAATTAACTGAATGATTGAATGGCAAGAATGTGTCTGGAAAGGCTTTGAGGGGTTTAATTAACCACAACTTTTAAAAAGCTGACAAATTGATGTGATGACTAAAAATATTAAAGCAACTAGAGCCTACATTACAAGAAGGATAGTCTAGATCAAGTGAAGATGATAATCACCATCCACACTCGTTCCAGGACCAAACAAATAACGCTCATTGATGAAAGTTGTAGCTAAACTCAAAGAATATTCAAATAAGTTTTCTGTTGGATAGTAGGACAGTACGGAATCCCTCCTCCATGGAAGACACGTCAGCAGAGATGGACAGCCATCTGTTGCAAACAGAAGAGAAATTTGGAAAAGTTTCCTAAGAAAGCCCGCACGTCTGCACCATTGCCAATTGGTATTGAATGAATGGCACCTGTAGGTTTCTACGTCTCTAGGGCTCTCCGGATTTTACTGCTCATTGGTGAGCTCCGTCTGGCTCTCCCTTCTTCGTCTCCCAAGTGCAGGCAGTAAAACAGGCCTTGACCAAGCAAACCAGATCCCTGGATCAGATACACTGCATATGTTCGAAATGCCCTCCACATCTGTGCGCGTTTCTCCTTAGGTGGAATGAGAGGCTTGAGAAAAGAACTGAGACACAGAGACAAAGTATAGAGAAAGAAAAAGTGGGCCCAGGGGACCGGCACTCAGCATACAGAGGACGCCCGCCGGCACCGGTCTCTGAGTTCCCTAGTATTTATTGATAATTATCTTTACCATCTTAAAGATAAGGGAGTGACAGGATAATAGGATCATTGTAGGGAGAAAATCAGCAGTAAGACATATGAATAAAGATCTCTGTGACATGAATAAGTTTAAAGAAAAATGCTGTGCCTTGATATGCATATGTAAACATCTCCATCAACGCTTTAGCAGCATTGCACCAGCAAGTCCCACCTTTTGCCCTAAGGCGGTTTTCTCCTTTCTCAGTAAACAGAGCATACAATCGGGTTTTACACCGAGATGTTCCATTGCTCAGGGACAGGCAGGAGACTTTTCTCTATCTCAACTGCCAACAACCGCCAAGAGGCCTTCTTTCCTCTTGTACTAGTCCTCCTCGGCACAGACCCTTCACGGGTGTCAGGCTGGGGGATGATCAGGTCTTTCCCTTCCCACGAGGCCGTATGTCAGACTATCACATGGGGAGAAACCTTGGACAATATCTAGCTTTCCTAGGCAGAGGTCCCTGCAACTTTTGGCAGTGTATGTGTCCCTGGGTACTTGAGATTAAGAGAATGGTGACACCTTTTAACCAGCAAGCTGCCTTCAGGCACTTGTTTAACAAAGCACACCCTGCACAGCCCAGAATCCTTTAAACCTTGAGTCACCACAGCACATGTCTCTTGCAAGGACAAGGTTGGGGGTAGGGTCACAGATTAACAGCATCTCAAATACAGAACAAAATAGAGTCTCTTATGTCTACTTCTTTCTATATAGACACAGTAACAGTCTGATCTTTCTTTTCCCCACACTGTTGCTATATTTTGGACCCACTTAAGCCTTTGAGAACTGTCCTACACTGGCTGTGTGGGCGATTCCCCAGATGTGGCTGAGCCTATGGTTGACTTTCCAACCTGCCTGATTCTTCCAAGTGCATTTCTCCTTTGATTTAGTCAATGAAGTGTCTGATCTACAGTACTTCCAAGACCAGTCATTTCAGGCTGAACTTTAATCTCAATTCCTTCAGGCTAGCAGGAGGCATCTGTTCAAAGAAGGTTAGTAATTCAATCACCCCTGAGCTAAGAAAAGCATTTTAATCTAGTAATTAAAATGTGGGCATCCGAGTTAAACAGACCCGGTTTTGAGTCTCAGTTCTATCTCTTATTATTAGGCAACTCATTAAATATTGTAAGCCTTAGTTTATTACTTCTTTAACATTTGAATGAAAAATTGAATTCTCAGCCTGTTCCAAGAATTAAATGAGATCATGCATATGAAACACGTAGTCCAGGACCCAGCAGATAGAAAGCACTAGTAACTTATAGCTTTGTGAAAGCAGCAGCAGCAGATTGGAGGGAGGCAGTGGAGAGGGAGACGCACCAGAGGAGAAAGGCTTATGGGCAGGAAGGATGTCATTCAGGAAGCCAGAGATGTAATTTTAATCCAACACAGAGCACCTCCCTAGACGGGAGCAAATAGGCTTAAATGGGTTTAGACTCGGTCATACCGGGAGGGACTGAGATGTGCACAGGCTCAGCTGAAAGCAGCAAGAGGCTTTCCAGTTAGGAGGGGTACGGAATCCAGGAGTGATCCTAATAACCTGTAGGTGGGACTCAAGGCATTTAGTCCAAGTTAGGGAGATTTCACATGGGAACAAAGATGGATGGAGAAGAGTGGTGAATAGGCAACAGACAGAAATCCACGCAGAGACAGCTGCACTGCAAGTGATCTGCTCTCAGTTGAGGCACTTCATTTTGAGTCTAGAACTCATAGAGGCTGAGGAAAAATACTGAATATCAGAGGTCAGAAAAGTCAGGAAACTCCCCTTAATGCTAAAACAACAAGGTTATCTGGAAAGTCCCTAGCAGGGCAAGCGGCCGTTTGTGGTTTGGTCAAAGGGCAGGAACCAATGAACAACTGACTCATGTTTAACTTTAAATGTCAGCCAATTGTAAACCTACAATTGGTTTGGGTAAAAATCCCCAGTGACTCTGTAACTTGCTGTAACTTGTTTGTGTCTGACTATAAAAGACGGCTGAACACCGAGCTCGGGGTCTCTCCCTAGGATATGATACCTAGCTGGAGGGAACCGAGTTCGAACTCGAAATAAAGTGATCCCTGCCGCTTGGCTTTGTCTCTGGACTCTGGTGGTTGCTTTCGGGTCATCGCGGGTCTGGGCATTACAAGGCCTTTAGTGTCTGGCAAGAATGATGGAAGCAAAGCAAGACCCAGCCTGGCGAGAATTCAGGTATCGTAAAGGATATGCAGACAAAGACCTAGACAGGGATCTCCTCATTAGAAATGAGAGGGTTGGTAATGAAAGAAGCTAGATTCATTAGGTAGAGTTTCATGAGGTTAGCAAAGATTGTGGCCGGGCACGGTGGCTCACGCCTGTAATCCCAGCACTTTGGGAGGCTGAGGTGGGCAGATCACAAGGTCAGGAGATCAAGACTTTCTTGGCTAACATGGTGAAACCCCGTCTCTACTAAAATACAGAAAATTTGCCAGGCATGGTGGTGGGCACCTGTAATCCAAGTTACTTGAGAGGCTGAGGCAAGGGAATCACTTAAACCCGGGAGGTGGAGCTTCCAGTGAGCTGAGATCGTGCCACTGCACTGCAGCCTGGTGACAGAGCGAGACTCCGTCTCAAAAAAAAAAAAAAAAAAAAAAAAGAAAAGATTGTGTCTGTTGAAGGAACTCAATAAATGCTTCCTAAATGGTGTCACATGAACAGTTTTAATTTCTCACCCATTAAGAGCAGGACTGTCCTGGGTTCTGAGGTGAAGCTAAGCCTCCTAAAGGGGACAAAGTCATTACCTATTATGGAGGAGATAACTCTAAGGACAGGGTACAAAAAGCCACAGAGTCCCAGTTCTCATGAAAACACTTGAAAACCTGAACAATTATGAAAGACAGGGAGAAAGGAAGAGCCATCTCCACATGGAGACCCACGATGGCTGTCACGTTTCATGGTGAAGCGCGAAGCGGGTAACTGCCTAGACAGAGCGAGGCCGGTTGTCCTCCAGGTGAGGGGCTGAGTGCCAAGGAAACCCCTGCCTCTGACAATATCCATGTGTTTCCTAGTTTTTTCAGGCAGAAGTGCCTGTGGAAAGTTAATGTGTCTACTTAGTTACTTGGTTTTCTTCTCTTTTTTCTTTTTCTTTTTTTTTTTGAGGCAGGGTCTTGCTCTGTCCCCCGGCCTGGAGTGCAGTGGTGTGATCTAGGCTCACTGCAGCCTCAACCTGCCAGGCTCAGGCAACTCTCCCACCTCAGCCTCCTGAGTAGCTGGGACTACAGGTGCACTCCACCAGGCCAGGCTAATTTCTGTATTTTTCTGTAGAGGCGGAGTTTTTGCCATGTTGCCCAGACTGATCGGAAACTCCTGGACTTAAGTGATCCTATTGCCTTGGCCTCCCAAAGTGTGGGATTACAGGCATGAGCCACAGTGCCCAGCCTGGTTATTCGGTTTTCTAGAAGTGTCTCAGGCACTGATGGGGCTTCAACCTGTTACTTGGAAAAGGACAAGCCTGTCAGAAATACATATCTCTGTGGAAGAAATTAGAACGTATTAGAAACAAAACCCCTGCCAAATATGCTAACTTTGTTTCAATACTTCATTTTATTTGAACAATAGAAGTGAAACTTACTTTGGACAAAATCAAGGGAACTTTACTTCCCTCTTTCCACGTACTTTCTCCTCTGCATTTGGTGGGGAAAGCTGTCCGCCTGGACGAACTCCTCCGACCTTCAGATTATGTTTTTAACACCTCCCTATCAACTGCATGATTTTCTGTCTTTTTCTGACCTGGGGAAAATAAAAAAATGATTTTATTTTCCAGGCCACATGGCAAAGTCTTTCTGGTTATCCATTGGTCTTTAATATAACATGAAGGCAACTGTCAATTTTTTTTTATACTTTAAGTTCTGGGATACATGTGCAGAACATGCATGTTTGTTACATAGGTATACACGTGCCACAGTGGTTTGCTGTACCCATCAACCCGCCATCTACATTAGGTATTTCTCCTAATGCTCTCCCTCCTCTTTCCCCCAAACACCTGACAGGGCCCAGTGTGTGATGTTCCCCTCCCTGGGCCCATATGTTCTCACTGTTCAACTCCCACTTATGAGTGAGAACATGCGGTGTTTGGTTTTCTGTTCCTGTGTTAGTTTTCTGAGAATGATGATTTCCAGCATCATCCATGTCCCTGCAAAGGACACGAACTCATCCTTTTTTATGGCTGCGTAGTATTCCATGGTGTGTATGTGCCACATTTTCTTTATCCACTCTGTCATTGATGGACATTTGGGTTGGTTCCAAGTCTTTGCTATTGTGAACAGTTCTACAATAAACATATGTGTGCATGTGTCTTTATAGTAGAATGGTTTATAATCCTTTGGGTATATACCCAGTAATGGGATTGCTGGGTCAAATGGTATTTCTAGTTCTAGATCCTTGAGGAATTGCCACACTGTCATCCACAATGACTGAACTAATTTACACTCCCACCAACAGTGTAAAAGTGTTCCTATTTTTCCCCATCCTCTCCACCATGTTATTTCCCGACTTTTTTTTTTTTTTTTTTTTTTTTTTTGAGATGGAGTCTCCCTCTGTCACCCAGGCTTGAGTGCAATGGTTCGATCTTGGCTCACTGCAAACTCTGCCTCCCAGTTCAAGTGATTCTCCTGCCTCAGCCTCCTGAGTAGCCAGGATTACAGGCAATCACCATCATGCCTGGCTAATTTTTGTATTTTTAGTAGAGATGGGGTTTCACCATGTTGGCCAGGCTGGTCTCGAATTCCTGACCCTGTGATCTGCCCACCTCGGCCTCCCAAAGTGTTGGGATTACAGGCATAAGCCACGGCTCCTGGGCTGTTTCCTGACGTTTTAATGATCGCCATTCTAACTGGCGAGAGATGGTATCTCATTGTGGTTTTGATTTGCATTTCTCTAATGACCAGAGATGATGAGCTTTTTTTCATATGTTTGTTGGTTGTATAAATGTCTTCTTTTAAAAAGAGTCTGTTCATATCCTTTGCCCACTTTTTAATTATTTTTTAAAAATTTGTTTCAATTCCTTGTAGATTCTGGGTATTAGCTCTTTTTCAGATGGATAGATTGCAAAAATTTTCTCCCATTCTGTAGGTTGCCTGTTCACTCTGATGATAGTTTCTTTTGCTGTTCAGAAGCTCTTTAGTTTAGTTAGATCTCATTTGTCAATTTTGGCTTTTGTTGCAATTGCTTTTGGTGTTTTAGCCATGAAGTCTTTGCCCATGCTTACATCCTGAATGGTATTGCATAGGTTTTTCTAGGATTTTTATGATTTTAGGTCTTAAGTTTAAGTGTTTAATCCATGGCAACTGTCAATTTTATTTATGCATTGTTTACTCTGCATTTTCTAAAGTTGCAAGGAAAAAATAGTATTTATTTTTAAACTACTTTTGTTAAAATTATTTATTTATTTAGGCCAGTAGAGCTTATTAACCTGTTGATTTCTGAGGAAAAAATGGATATACTGACTTGACTGTATGGTTATTTGAAATTTTTACTGAAGAAAAGTCACAAATTCTTCTATGTGAAGTTAAATATGAAGCTTCTACAAGTGACTGGACAACCTTGTTGATTTGTCCCTGTTTAGTACTTTCCACAAGTAACATTTTATTTGTAATGCTACCAAGATGTTTTTTTAAAACAGAAATAACAACTCTATTTTGAAGGAATCTAAAATTTACACGGAGAAGCAAGAACTTTTCTATAATATTTTCTGATAGTAAATTTAATTTAAGGAAGGTAATCCATTTGGAATTCATAATCAAGAACAGGACAGACCAGAGTATATAATGCAGCTCAGTTCTAATTTTCCAAATGTTAAATTCATGTTGTTTCTTCCTTTAATTTTTATTCTCTTTAAAATATTTTTCATTATAATTCGGAATTCAGTAGATACCTTCTTATTATGCAGCACTAACACATTTTCGACTTTCATTTACACATTCTACGGATATGCATTAAACACCTACTGTATGTGAATCACTGCATGAAGAACTGAAAAGCAGTGAACCAGCCTGGCAGTTTGTCTGCTCTCAGGCGTTGGATAAGAAACTGTGATGCTCTAAGGTACAAAGAAGACCCAGGTGTCCCTAATCCAGTCTTCAGGACAGGTACCCTAAAGGAGATGCCATTCATGGCATTCATACTGAGAAAAATGGAGGATGAGCAAGAGATAGTAAAGCCAGTAGGGGTGGGGTTGGAGAAGACATCTCAGACAGACAGAACAGCATAGGCAGAGAACAGTCTAGAGCCTTACAGGACACGTTAGAGTTTCAAGCCTTTAACTTGGGGAAAAAGAGATGCTATTGAAAGTTTTCATCATGGGAGTGACACGCAGGGCTGCTGCGTGTTTCCACACACATTACGACACCTTATCGTACACATGAGGGTACCTGGGATGCATGAAGAAGAGTACCTCATTTAAAAGAGTGCTACTCACACTGCAGACATCTGATATTTATATATTTATTAGAATGGTTTTCTGGTGGATGGCAATAAAATGGCTTGTTCTAACAAAATAAGTATCTTCTGACAATGTTTTGACAGATGGAAGTAAATTGTCTTGAGGAAAGGGCCCTTTAAAAATTTATACAAAGGCAGTGAATCCAGCTAGCAGCAGGCTCTGGCTGTAACCATTTGCATTTTAAAATACTCCTCTCATGAACATTTGGAGAGTGAATCAGAAGGAGGTGGCTGAGGCTCTTGCGTTGTCTGTGTGAGGCATGATGGTGGTTTGGATTAAGATGATGACATAAGGTGAAAGACAAGCAGATGCAAGAGATATTTAGTGAGGAGAATCAACAGGCCCTGACAGTTGAACAGATGTAGGTTGGAGACTCCTAGATTTCTGGCCCTTAATTTATCAATTTCACTTGTGATTTTAATAGAAATTAATCATCTAGCTCTCAGACTTCTAGCTACTCTCCCAACAAGCCAAGGGACTCCCTTAACAAGACCTGATTTCTTTATTCAAGGTTGAAATGGATCTCTTGGTATTCTGCTTCAGTCAGCTTTGGCCTTTTTTGGCTGCCAAACAATCGAAAGCTGCTGTGCAGTTGGTGTCTGTTCTAATCCTCAGTTTGCATTGGACTGTCCTATTTTTTCATTTCTCCAGCTGCTGAATAGCTGAATTCCTTATGATCACATCCTCCCCCTCTCTAATGCTCTCTAGAAGCTTAAGCTCCATGATTTTCCATGGAAATTCATTTAGTTATTTCCTCTTCGTTATCATACACTCTTCAATTCAACTCTTTCGAATTTTTCTTCTGTTCTCTGATGAGTTTATTGCTTTCTAACTTGGCCATGGCTGAAAATATCATTAACCTGCGGCTGTTTTCTGTATTTGTCACTAATAACAATGTTGGAAATTTGGTTTGACTCCCACCCTGAGGAGCTAGGCCATGCGCACCTGCGCACACACACACACACACTCTCACACACACTCACACTCACAAACACACACACTCACACACACACTCTCACATACACACACGCACTTACTGTAGCTCATATGCTTTGCAATTGGAAACACCACTCCTCTTCAGGCCTTTGTAAAAATTATTATGAGTGTTGATAGCAATTCAATTCTGATTAAGTTTTATTAACAAATAACCAACATCTCATGTACATTCAAAAGTGTGCCTTCTTTCATTAATTATATAATTGAGCAAAAAGTTATTTTATCTGAAATGTTTAAAGCCTGGCCATTTTACTATGCTTCTTTTTTGATAACTTAAATATACCAATTTCTCTATATAATAATTTTTAACCATTTGACTTTGAGGATTCTTGCTGAATCCTCAATGGACTCCCATGGTGTCCATTGTGTGATGGACTGTGACCCAGAAGCATGTCTCACTTGACTCCAAAGCCCTCCTCTGACCAACGACTGTGGAGACATCATAGTGTCTGGGAAGAAGCATCAGCTCAGACCCAGTGCTCAGCAATTCCTGAGTGGCAGGTGCCTGTAGTCCCAGCTACTCGGGAGGCTGAGCCAGGAGAATGGCGTGAACCCAGGATATGTATGAATGGTCATTAAATTATGATGTCTGGGAGCAAATATGTGTACCAAAGGAAGACCGACAATCCCATATTGATGAAGACCATCAGCAGCCTCCATTTGAGGGAAATTTAACTGCCAAACAAATGTGTAACATTGATTTTTCTGTATGTGATGAAAATGTCTATTCTGCTCACAGTTAATCTCTACTTCTGGACACTCCTGCTTTTTATAGAAGGTGATTAAATTAGAAAACATTATCTGAATGTTGAAAGAGAAATTGGATACCATAAAATTAATTATTGTATGTTGCCAATATCACAAAAATACAAAAGATGATTCAAGGTTACTATGAACACCTTTATGTGCATAAACTAGAAAACCTAAAGGAGATGGATAAATTCCTGGAAATACAGAACCCTCCTAGATTAACCAGGAAGAAACAGAAACTCTGAACAGACCAATAACAAGCAGTGAGATTGAAAGAGTAATAAAAAAAGATTGCTGGGAGGTGGAGGTTGTGGTGAGCCGAGATCATGCCACTGCACTCCAGCCTGGGCAACAGAGTGAAACTCCATCAAAAAAAAAAAAAATTTCCTCCGGGTCTCTCAGGGTCTCTCCGGGTCTCTCAGGGGCATAGGGGACAAGGGGAAGGACAGCATTAGGACAAATACCTAATGCATGCGGGGCTTAAAACCTAGATGATGGGTTGATAGGTGCAGCAAACCACCATGGCACACGTACACCTATGTAACAAACCTGCACATTTGGCACAGGTATCCCAGAACTTAAAGTTAAAAAAAAAAAGTGTTAGACATTAAAAACAAAATTGCCAACAAAAAGAAAGTCCAGGAGCAGATAGATTCACAGACGAATTCTATCAGACATCCAAGTAAGAACTGGTACCAATCCTATTGACACTATTCCACAAGAGAGAGAAAGCGGAAATCGTCCCTAAATTATTCTGTGAAGCCAATATCACCCTAATATCAAAACCAGGAAAGGACATAACAAGAAAAAAAGCTACAGACCAATATTCCTGATGAATATAAATGCAACATTCTTGACAAAATACTATCTAACAGAATCCAATAGCATATCAAAAAGATAATTCATGATTATGAAACCTTGATCAAGTGGGTTTCACATCAGGGATGCAGTGATGGTTTAACATACCCAAGTCAATAAATGTTGGCCGGGTGCAGTGGTTCACGCCTGTAATCCCAGCACTTTGGGAGCCTGAGGCAGGCTGATCACGAGGTAGGGAGATCGAGACCATCCTGGCTAACACAGTGAAAACCCATCTCTACTAAAAATACAAAAAATTAGCCGGGCGAGGTGGCAGGCACCTGTAGTCCCAGCTACTTGGGAGGCTGAGCCAGGAGAATGGCATGAACCCTGGAGGTGGAGCTCACAGTGAGCCAAGATCGTGCCGCTGCAGTCCAGCCTGGGCAACAGAGCAAGACTCTGTCTCAAAGAAAAAAAAAAAACACAGTCATACACCACAAAAACAGAATTAAAAACAAAAAACACATGATCATCTCAATAGATGCAGAGAAAGCATTTGACAAAACCCAACATCCCTTTATGATTAAAACACTCAGCAAAATCGGCATAGAAGGGACATACTTTAATGTAATAAAAGTCATCTATGATAAACCCACTGCCAACATTATTCTGAATGGGGAAAAGTTGAAAGCATTCCCCCTGAGAACTAGAACAAGACAAGGATGCCCAATCTTATCTCTTCTATTCAACATAGTAGTGAAAGTCCTAGCCAGAGCAATCAGACAGAGAAAGAAATAAAGGGCATCCAAATCAGTAGAGGAAGTCAAACTTTCACTGTTTGCTGATAATGTGATCATATACCTGGAATACTCTAAAGATACCTCCAAAAATCTCCCAGAACTGATAAATAAATTCAGCAAAGTTTCAGGACACAAAAGTAATATGCACAAATTAGTAGCTCTGCTATACACCAACAGTGACCAAGCTGAGAATCAAATCAATAACTCACTCTCTTTTACAATAGCTGCAAAAAAGCAAAATAAAATAAAATAGGAATATACCGGACAAGGGAGAAGAAAAATCTCTACAAAGAAAACTACAAAACACTGCTGAATGAAATCATGCACAACACAAACAAGTGGGAACACATCCCTTGCTCATGGATGGGTAGAATCAATATTGTAAAAATGACCATCTGCCAAAGCAATATATAAATTCAATACAATTCCCATCAAAATACCACCATCATTCTTCACAGAACTAGAAAAGTGTCATAAATTTCATATGGAGCCAAAAAAGAGCCTGCATACCCAAAGCAAGACTAAGCAAAGAGAACAAATTTGGAGACACTACAGTACCCGACTTCAAACTATACTATAAGGCCATAGACACCAAAACAGCATGGTACTGGTGTGAAAATAGGCACATAGACCAATGGAACACAATAGAGAACTCAGATATAAAGCCAAATACTTACAGCCAACTGATTTTCGACAAAGCAAACAAAAACATAAAGTGGGGAAAGGACACCCTATTCAACAAATGGTGCTAGGATAATTGGTTAGCCATATGTAAAATAATGAAACTGGATCCTCCTTTCTCACCTTATACAAAAATTACTCAAGATGGATCAAAGACTTAAATCTAAAAATTTAAACCCTAAAAATTCTAGAAGATAACATTAGAAAAACCCTTTTAGACATTGACTTAGGCAAGACTTTATAACCAACAACCCAAAAGCAAATGCAACCAAAACAAAGACAAATAGATGGTACTTAATTAAACTAAAAGGCTTCTGCACAAGAAGCAATCAGCAGAGTAAACAGACAACCCACAAAGTGGGAGAAAATCTTTGTAATCTATACATTTGAAAAAATACTAATATCCAGAATTTACAAGGAACTCAAACAGTTCAACAAGAAAAAAACCAAACAATCTCATCAAAAAGTGGACTAAGGACATGAACAGACAATTCTCAAAAGAAGACATACAAATTACCAACAAACATGAAAAAATGCTCAGCATCACTAATGATCAGGAAAATGCAAATTAAAACTACAACGTGATACCACCTCACTCCCACAAGAATGGCCATCATCAAAAAATAAAAAAAAATAGATGTTGGTGTGGATGTGATGAACAGGGAGCACTTCTACACTGCTGGTGGGCAATGTTGGTGTGGATGTGATGAACAGGGAGCACTTCTACACCGCTGGTGGGCAATGTTGGTGTGGATGTGATGAACAGGGAGCACTTCTACACCGCTGGTGGGCAATGTTGGTGTGGATGTGATGAACAGGGAGCACTTCTACACCGCTGGTGGGCAATGTTGGTGTGGATGTGATGAACAGGGAGCACTTCTACACCGCTGGTGGGCAATGTTGGTGTGGATGTGATGAACAGGGAGCACTTCTACACCGCTGGTGGGCAATGTTGGTGTGGATGTGATGAAAAGGGAGCACTTCTACACCGCTGGTGGGCAATGTTGGTGTGGATGTGATGAAAAGGGAGCACTTCTACACCGCTGGTGGGCAATGTTGGTGTGGATGTGATGAACAGGGAGCACTTCTACACCGCTGGTGGGCAATGTTGGTGTGGATGTGATGAACAGGGAGCACTTCTACACCGCTGGTGGGCAATGTTGGTGTGGATGTGATGAACAGGGAGCACTTCTACACCGCTGGTGGGCAATGTTGGTGTGGATGTGATGAACAGGGAGCACTTCTACACCGCTGGTGGGCAATGTTGGTGTGGATGTGATGAACAGGGAGCACTTCTTACACCGCTGGTGGGCAATGTTGGTGTGGATGTGATGAACAGGGAGCACTTCTACACCGCTGGTGGGCAATGTTGGTGTGGATGTGATGAACAGGGAGCACTTCTACACCGCTGGTGGGCAATGTTGGTGTGGATGTGATGAAAAGGGAGCACTTCTACACCGCTGGTGGGCAATGTTGGTGTGGATGTGATGAAAGGGAGCACTTCTACACCGCTGGTGGGCAATGTTGGTGTGGATGTGATGAAAAGGGAGCACTTCTACACCGCTGGTGGGCAATGTTGGTGTGGATGTGATGAACAGGGAGCACTTCTACACCGCTGGTGGGCAATGTTGGTGTGGATGTGATGAACAGGGAGCACTTCTACACCGCTGGTGGGCAATGTTGGTGTGGATGTGATGAACAGGGAGCACTTCTACACCGCTGGTGGGCAATGTTGGTGTGGATGTGATGAACAGGGAGCACTTCTACACCGCTGGTGGGCAATGTTGGTGTGGATGTGATGAACAGGGAGCACTTCTACACCGCTGGTGGGCAATGTTGGTGTGGATGTGATGAACAGGGAGCACTTCTACACCGCTGGTGGGCAATGTTGGTGTGGATGTGATGAAAAGGGAGCACTTCTACACCGCTGGTGGGCAATGTTGGTGTGGATGTGATGAAAAGGGAGCACTTCTACACCGCTGGTGGGCAATGTTGGTGTGGATGTGATGAAAAGGGAGCACTTCTACACCGCTGGTGGGCAATGTTGGTGTGGATGTGATGAAAAGGGAGCACTTCTACACCGCTGGTGGGCAATGTTGGTGTGGATGTGATGAACAGGGAGCACTTCTACACCGCTGGTGGGCAATGTTGGTGTGGATGTGATGAACAGGGAGCACTTCTACACCGCTGGTGGGCAATGTTGGTGTGGATGTGATGAACAGGGAGCACTTCTACACCGCTGGTGGGCAATGTTGGTGTGGATGTGATGAACAGGGAGCACTTCTACACCGCTGGTGGGCAATGTTGGTGTGGATGTGATGAAAAGGGAGCACTTCTACACCGCTGGTGGGCAATGTTGGTGTGGATGTGATGAAAAGGGAGCACTTTTACACCGCTGGTGGGCAATGTTGGTGTGGATGTGATGAACAGGGAGCACTTCTACACCGCTGGTGGGCAATGTTGGTGTGGATGTGATGAACAGGGAGCACTTCTACACCGCTGGTGGGCAATGTTGGTGTGGATGTGATGAAAAGGGAGCACTTCTACACCGCTGGTGGGCAATGTTGGTGTGGATGTGATGAAAAGGGAGCACTTTTACACCGCTGGTGGGCAATGTTGGTGTGGATGTGATGAACAGGGAGCACTTCTACACCGCTGGTGGGCAATGTTGGTGTGGATGTGATGAACAGGGAGCACTTCTACACCGCTGGTGGGCAATGTTGGTGTGGATGTGATGAAAAGGGAGCACTTCTACACCGCTGGTGGGCAATGTTGGTGTGGATGTGATGAAAAGGGAGCACTTCTACACCGCTGGTGGGCAATGTTGGTGTGGATGTGATGAAAAGGGAGCACTTCTACACCGCTGGTGGGCAATGTTGGTGTGGATGTGATGAACAGGGAACACTTCTACACTGCTGGTGGGCATGCAGACAAGTACAACCACTGTGGAAAAGTGTGGTGATTCCTTAAAGAACTAAAAGTAGAACTACCATTTGATCCAGCAATCCCACTACTGTGTATCTATCCAGAAGAAAAGAAATCATTATAGGAAAAAAGATACTTGCACACACATGTGTATAGCAGCACAATCCACAATTGCAAAAATATGGAACCAGCCCAAATGCCCATCAGTCAATGAGAAGATAAAGAAATTGTGGTATATATATATATATATGCCATGGAATACTACTCAGCCATAAAAAGGAACAAAATAATGGCATTCACAGTGACCTGTATAGAACTGGAAACCATTATTCTAAGTGAAGTAACTCAGGAATGGCAAACCAAACATTGTATGTTCTCAGTAGTAAATGGGAGCTAAGCTATGAGGATATAACAGCATAAGAATGATACAGTGGGGCCCGGCATGGTGGCTCACGCCTGTAATCCCAGCAGTTTGGGAGGCCAAGGTGGGCAGATCACTTGAGGTCAGGAGTTTGAGACCAGCCTGAGCAACATAGTGAAACCCTGTCTCTACTAAAAATACAAAAATTAGCCAGGCGTGGTCACGGGCCCTTGTAGTCCCAGCTACTCGGGAGACTGAGGCCAAAGAATTGCTTGAACCCAGGAGGTGGAGGTTGCAGTGAGTGAAGACTGTGCTATTGCACTCTAGCCTGGGTGACAGAGCAAGACTCTGTCTCAAAAAAAAAAAAAAACACAAAACAAAACAAAACAAAAAAACAAAAAACAAAACCAAGAATGACACAGTGGACTTTGCGGACTCGGCTGGGAACTCGGGGTAGGGCAGGCGTGAGGTGAGGGATAAAAGACTACATACTGGGTATAGTATACATTGCTTGGGTGATGGGTACACCAAAATCTCAGAAATCACCACTGAATAACTTTTTTTTTTTTTTTTTTTTTGAGATGGAGTTTTGCTCTTGTTACCCAGTCTGGAGTGCAGTGGTGCGATCTTGGCTCACCGCAACCTCCGCCTCCCGGGTTCAAGCGATTCTCCTGTCCCAGCCTCCTGAGTAGCTGGGATTACAGGCATGCACCACCACGCCCAGTTAATTTTGTATTTTTAGTAGAGATGGGGTTTCACCAGGCTGGTCTCAAACTCCCGACCTCAGGTGTTCCGCCCGCCTCGGCCTCCCAAAGTGCTGGGATTACAGGCGTGAGCCACGGAGCCTGGCCCACCACCAAAGAACTTAACCAAGTACCACCTGTTCCCCAAAAACCTATTGAAATAAAAAACAAAAACAAATAAAATGATTGTGTGTTAAATAAATCCTATAAACAAACAGAAGGCATTCTGTGAGCTCAGTAAGAAACAAACACACAGACAAAACACGAAAGCTACCGGCCGCCCTCAGGTGACTACCTGAAATGTCTTACAGTGGGGAATGCTATTAAATTCACACATTCCCGCTATAGGGAGACCTTTAATATCTGTATTTTACAGACTTAGCTCACATAACAACACAACTCAATGTCCCTTTCTATTAACATTTCAGTTAAATTTTCCTCCAGAGTGATATGTTCGAGTGGAGGTTTCAGCAAAATTGACACATTTGGCATATAAATGAATCATCAGGCCTAATTATGCCAGTAGGTTTGTTTTTTTAACGGGGAAATTGGCACAATATATGTATAAGGTGTTGCCAAGACACGTATTATATATTTGTAATCATTGAATATTGCTCTAAATTATTAGCAGTTACTAATATCAGAAATACATTTAATAGATTACCTTAATTAAATATTATGTATTTACAAAACAATAAGAGAAAAACATTTTATAAATATTTAGTTGTACCTGTTCAGTGATTAGTTTACCAAAAATCTGAGATTTATATATGCCAAGCTGTACATGTAAATGGGGATACATTATTATGATGCTATGCTAATGGCTTAAGAGAGGGAATATTCTTTTAAAAGGTTTATTTTACATATATAACATAACTAGACTGAATTGGAATTATATAGGAAAGATGGCAAAATACAAAACAATTTAGACTAAATTATCATCATTCAGAAATTTCACGAGGTTATAGATAGAATATAGCCATGATTTAGGTTTGTTTTAGAATATAGCCATGATTCAGGTTTGTTTATTCCTTATTTTTTCATTGTTCCTCACTAAGATTTATTTGTAAATAAATGAAAGTAATACTGAATAGATTTTTATTTAAAACCAACAAAATTCTTGGCCAGGCGCGGTGGCTCATGCTGTAATCCCAGCACTTTGGGAAGCCGAGGCGGACAGATCACAAGGTCAGGAGATCAAGAGCATCCTGGCTAACACAGTGAAACCCCATCTCTACTAAAAATACAAAAACAAAATTAGCCAGGCGTGGTGGCAGGTGCCTGTAGTCCCAGCTACTCGGGAGGCTGAGGCAGGAGAATGGCATGAACCCAGGAGGCAAAGGTTGCAGTGAGCCGAGATCGTGCCACTGCACTCCAGCCTGGGTGATCGAGTGAGACTCTGTCTCAAAAAAAAAAAAAAAAAAAAGAAAGAAAAAAGAAAAAACAACAAAAATTTTTTATTATTATTTTTTCTTGAGTTTTATCACACCAAAATTTAAAGTAAGGGAAAATTGAAGAAGAAAGAGAGATAATTGATATAAATAGCACAGAAGAGTAGAAAACAAGAAGACTGCTTTAGGCTACTAATTAAAAGAGACAAGATAATTTGCAGTGGTGTGGATTCAAGAATAAAGAGAAAAAGAATACAATAAATTATTCTTGATGGGAATTAAGACTGCTTTTAGTAGTAATTCTTATATTAGAATGTAAGTACGACTCTAATTAAAATAATACCCACAGTTGTCAAGTAGAAATATGCCTGTAAAATTAGCATATTGACAAGACTTGTAGTTTTTCCAAAATGTACTTGTACCATTATTCTCAAACAGTCTAACACATTTAATGGTATTTGGATCCTATTTGAAACAGTGTATTTCATTCCAAAGACTATTTTAAAACCCTTCCCAAGAGCATACAATTTCCATAAGACTAGATAAAAACTTCTTATTTTTACTAATGCATTTTACCTCAATATCAAGCAAATGCAATACACTGTCTCATGCAACATTGTTAATTTTTCCCACTTAAATCAAAGAGGCTATAAGGTAGATAGTTCAACTGAAGACTGTGATGGTGGTTTGTGCTATCAGATGTCAGAAAGATATTCCTGCAGGGAGAAAAGAACTAACATTCTAGAGTAGCAGCTTTCCATGTTATCTGTGTTATCTCCTCAAAAACCTCATAAAAAGCCCTGTGAGGTAGTTACTGTTACCATTTTACACAGGAGGAAACTGAGGTTCAGAAAAAGGTTATGTAACATTTCCAAAAGTTGATCTAATTAGTACACACCTGGCAAACTACAGAAACAACCAGCTATCCAAATAATTGATCTTTAGCAAAATATTAAATTGTCAAATATCTAAACAATAACTTAAAGCTACTGCAGTAATTAATTTGAAAATAATTCAATAATTTTTAAAAACTACATTTTCCCCATTATATATGTAATAAAGATGATTAGAATAAATTTGAAAACAATGAAAGAAAGAAAGAAAACCACAGTACTGATATGATTTAAAGAAAGCCTCTCAGGACTTTCGTGAAATCCTCTTCCATGTTCTTTTTCTTTCTTTTCATTGTCTGCTGTTCTTTCTGTTCTTTTGGTTTTCTTAGTGTTAATATTTGTGGTTATAATATATTATATTTATATTTAATATAAATTTATATTTAATTCTGCTTCCAAGCTACTTTAAACCTATCATGAATATATGATTAACTGATTATAATCATTTATCAAGTAAATATAGCATTATTTATTTAACTGTTAAAGCATATTTAACATTTAATGGTCTCCCATGTTTTGTCATTATAAACAATACCAAGCTGAACAACTTGCACATAAAGTGTTTTAAACATTGTACTTTAGATAGATTTTTCAGAAGTTAAATCACTAAATATATTTAAAGCTTTTGATAAACTTAGTCAAATTCCTTTATAAAAAGTTAAGCCAATTTATGCAAAAGAGATAAACATTCAAATGTTTATATTACCTTGTTGGGTGCAGCACCCAATGAAAGCCTTCTTCCTTGACAGTACTCATCATATCAGTGATTGGCCTTCTGTGCAATGAGCAGCAGGAACTAGACAGAACCCCTGGTGTTTCAGTAAGACCAATATTCCATCTCTGTCAGCAGGAAGAATTGAGAGAAATGCAGAAAAATTATGTTTTTGTACTTGTTCAAACTTACCAATGAAAACAAAAATAGCCAGGGCGGGTTATCTTATAATTAATCTTTTCTTTCTTCTAAGTCTGAACTTTGGCCAACTGCAGACAGGGAAAATGAGTCTGTGATTGCTGTATCATCCCTCAAGCAAAGCAGCTAAGGATCTTCACTCTAACAGACAAGCTTTAGAGCATCCATCAGTACAGATGCAAAGAAAGATCAGTGATCAACAGAGACTATTAGGATGATGGAGGGAAACCAAGATCTGGACAAACAGATATTGTAAATAGCCTATTTTTGTTTAGGATCAGATGACAGTTAACACCAGCACAGAACAATGCTTAACATAATTCTCAACTAGCGTATATTTTTGAGAAAAAACACATTCAGCGTATTCATGTACTGTTGCAGAAAGATTCCTGAACAGGGTAGACACTCATGACATTTGCTGTTAAAACTGTTGCCCACAATATGCACACGAGAATCCCAGAATGGTACATGAATGAAGCCCATTCTTTCTTTTCTTTCTTCTCTTTTGAACAATTATGGTGAAATATACAAAACATAAAATTTACTATTTTAACCATTTATAGATGTACTATTTACTGGCATGACCCATTGTTTCTTGAGTATGCTACGGTGACATCATGTTTTTAAAAGGCACACATAAGTTCCTGTAAAAGAAGAGATGAGAGCCATTATTTCTGCTCAGGGAGATCCAGGAAAGCTCCTGAGATGCTATGACATCCGAATCGGGTCTTACAGAAGTAGGTGTTTCTAGACAGATAAGAGAAAATGACACTTCACATAGAGAGAAGCGCCTGAGCAGTGCCAGAATCATTAAAGTGCAGGACCTGCATTTTCAGGGGCAGTGAGTAATTGGTCTGAGGAGAGCTTAGACTGATATTGAATGATTCATAACAGGGAAATGAATTTCACTTAAACTCTGTATTTTTTGAGGCTCTAGCCTGTGAGACAAGAGATGTAGAATCTATTTCTTACTTCATCCTCTTGCCTCTCCTGAACCCATAGCCGTATGTACCTTATGAGGGGAATGGCCTGAATCAGTGGCAGGCATTTTCTGTAAAGAGACGGGAAGTACCTGTCTTCCACTTCGCATACCATATGGTCTTGGTTTTTGTTGCAGCTGCTCATCTCTGCTGCTGTAGTGTGAAAGCTGTCACACACAATCTGTAGAAAAATGGGCAAGGGGAGATGTCACCTGCGGGCTGCACTTTACCAACCCTAGGACTAGATCATCTCTAAGATAATCTTCTGTATCCATACTTTAGAACTCTAGCATTCTTTTTTTTTTTTTTTGAGATGAAGTTTCACTCTGTCCGCCAGGCTGGAGTGCAGTGGCATCATCCCGGCTCGCTGCAAGTTCCGCCTCCCAGGTTCACGCCACTCTCCTGCCTCAGCCTCCTGAGTAGCTGGGACTACAGGCGCCGCCACCATGCCCGGCTAAGTTTTTTGTATTTTTAGTAGAGACAGGGTTTCAGCATGTTAGCCAGGATGGTCTTGATCTCCTGACCTTGTGATCTGCCCGCCTCGGGCTCCCAGAGTGCTGGGATTACAGGCGTGAGCCACCATGCCGGGCCTAGAACTCTAATTCTATTTCTATTTTCCAAATTGTGTTCTTCCACATCAGCTTGATTACACAGGATATTTTTGGATAAAGGGATTTAAAAAGTTTGCATTGTATTATTGCTCTTTTCCTTTCAAAGTGGTAACGGAACGTCTTCCCTTAGTCTCTGCAAACAATCAATGTGGACACTGAGTTTCTGCGTTGAAGGATATGAATTCTAGATTCTTCTGTAAGAAAGAACAGGAGTCACAAAGCAGCTAAAGCTAATGCTCTGTGGAGGAATGTGGCTAGCCTTACCCTGGGCAAATCTAGGTAATGTGAAATATAAATTAATAATAATTTACCCTGGGCTGTAACTACAGGGATTGGTTTAATGGTAGATGTGTTCTCAATTATTTCCATTTTGTATGGCTCAATAGCAAGGGATTGTAACTCTCTGGTGTGCGATTCTATTTAGTGTCCATATTCAGTCAAACTTAAGCATGTGTTTGAATAATGTATAATTAATGAAAATTATCAAGAAAAATAAGATTATTAATATTGCCAGTCCAGTAGGAACGAAAGTCAGCCTGGAAGTGGAATGAAAACAATGAGCCCAGCTCTTATCCTACATAATCCTGTGGAGGCATAAACTAATTAAACAGTTTTGCTTTAATAATCTTTGTGTGTCTTTCCACAGGGTGAACTCAGATTGAATAGTTGCATAGAAGCAGGTGGGAAATGGAAGAAACTTTCAATTGATGAAAAACGGTGAGATATCAGTTAGCATTGTCAAGCAAGGAAAAATGTCCAAGGAAAGTCTCAATTATTTTAGGAGATTTATTTGCCAAAGTTAAGCACATGTACTTGGGAGACAGGTCTATGCCTTTCTTCAAAGAGGATTTTGAGGGCTTCAGTGTTTAAAGGGGGGAGGGTGGGATATTGAGAAATACACAGTTTTCATGTGAGAGGGCGGCAGGGGAAAATAGCCATTCATGCCTTTGCCTGGTTCAGTGAAGCCGTATTTTTTTTTTTTTTTTGAGACGGAGTCTTGCTCTGTCTCTGTCACCAGGCTGGAGAGCAGTGGCGCGATCTTAGCTCACTGCACCTCCACCTCCTGGGTTCAAGCGATTCTCCTGCCTCAGCCTCCTGAGTAGCTGGGACTACAGGTGTGCGCCACCACACTCAGCTAATTTTTGTGTTTACAGTAGAGACGGGGTTTCACCACGTTGGCCAGGATGGTCTCCATCTCTTGGCCTCGTGATTCTCCCGCCTCAGCCTCCCAAAGTGCAGGGGTTACAGGCGCACCATGCTCGGTCGAATCTGTATTTTTACATAAACTAAAGTAGACAATAGGGCAGAGGAAACAATCAGATATGCATTTGTCTCAGCTGGGCAGAGGGACGGCTGAGTTCCATGATATGTCCCCACACCTGTGAAAATGAACTATTGATTTACATTGCCCTGGTTAATTTTAACAGAAATATTTAGATCTTGGGCCCACAAGGAATTTTCCTGAGGGGAAACTGTAAGGGCTTTTCATCTTCGTAGCCATTTTTTAGGAACCAAAATGGGAGGCAGGTTTGCAGAACCCAGTTTTTCACCTTGACTTTTCCCTTTGACTTAGTGAGTTTGGGGTGCTGAGTATTGACAAAGAGTCAAACTTTGTAAAATATTTGAAGAGATTTATTCTGAGCCAAATTCAAGTGCCCATGGCCCATGACACGGCCCTCGGAGGTTCTGAGAATGAGTGCCCAAGGTGGTCGGCACGCAGCTTGGTCTTCTACACTTGAGAGAGGCATGAGGCTTCAATCAGACACATTTAGGAAATGCATTGGTTTGGTCCAGAAAGCTGCGACAACTTGAAGTGGGGACTTCCAGCTTATAGGTAGAGTAAAACATTTTCTGGATGACGGTTGAATTTATCTCAAGACCTGAGATCATTAGAAAAGAATGTCTGGGTTAAGATAAAGGCTTGTGGAGACCAAAGTTCTCATTTGCAGAGGAAGCCTTCAGGTAGTGGGCTTCAGAGAGAATAGGCTGCAGAATGTTTCTTACTAGACTTAAAGTCTGTGTTGGTGTTAGTGCCGGAGAGGTAGAATGAGGCATGTGTGAACAGACTCCCCATCGTGGCCTGAACCAGTCTCTCAGGTTAAATTTCAAGGGTTCCCCGGCTGACAAGGAACTCCATTCAGATGGTTGCGGTGCTCTTACATTTTATTTTTGGTTTACTCGAGATTAATTTTTCCTTCACAGTTGTTTTTTTTTTTTTTTTGAGATGGAGTCTCACTCTGTTGCCCAGGCTGGAGTGCAGTGGCACAATCTCGGCTCACTGCAATCTCCACCTCCCGGGTTCGTGCCATTCTCCTGCCTCAGTCTCCCGAGTAGCTGGGACTACAGGCGCCCGCCACCATGCCCGGCTAATTTTTCGTATTTTTAGTAGAGACAGGGTTTCATCGTGTTAGCCAGGATGGTCTCCATCTCTTGACCTCGTGATCCGCCCGCCTTGGCCTCCCAGAGTGCTGGGATTACAAACGTGAACCACTGCACCTGGCCCACAATTTTAAAACAAAGAATACTTCTTTAAAATGTCATTTTTAGAGCTAGTTTCTTAAGCCTGTGAATGTATATTATAAGATACATTAATCTCAGTCTACCTAATAAGGGTGTTTTCAGGAAAAATGCAGTTTTTTGTGTTTGTTTTTTGTTTTTTATTTTTTGGGGGGATGGAGTTTTGCTCTGTCGCCCAGGCTGGAGTACAATGGTGCAATCTTGGTTCACTGCAACCTCCACCTCCCAGGTTCAAGGGATTCTCCTGCCTCAGCCTCCCGAGTAGCTGGAATTACAGGTGCCTGCCACTACCCCTTGGCTAATTTTTTTATTGTTAGTAGAGATGGGGTTTCACCATGTTGGCCAGGCTGGTCTCGAACTCTTGACCTCAAGTGCTCTGCCCGCCTCAGCTTCCCAAAGTTCTGAGATTACAGGTGTGAGCCGCCACGCCTGGCAAGTAATGTTTGTAAATCAACAATTAAAACACATTTTTCGATTTTAGTTTATGTCTCTCTTCATTCCGTCCTTTGTAAGAAAAAACGTCAGTGTATGGAGACAAGTTCAGGGTCAGAACCTAGAGTCAGGGTGCTCTGGAGAGCCGGCCTAGAGAGCGGCAGCACGGCTTCTCCTTCTGTCAGAAATGGAGCTGGTGCTGGGTACTTGACCTCCGCACTAGAGAACGCATTTGCCTCTGTCCCTCACAATGAGACGACACCATGCAATAAAATTCTCTGCTGTGAACTTCAACGCATGGTCTCATCTTAATAAATAATGCACACCAGTCCCACACTTCTGATATTTGGAAACCTGACGACCGCAGCAACCTTAGAATCCTGGGTTTAAGTTGGGGAAGATTCCGTGAGCAGCTAGGGCTTCTGGTTGACTTCCTGGAGCACAGCTGCCCCATCAGCCTGAGCTGGTTAGAACGAAAGTCAGCAAACTTTTCTTGTTAAAGGTCAGAGGGTACATATGAGCCTTTGTGGGCCATTCAGTGTTGCTCGCAACTCCTCTTATCTGCCCTTGTAAGGCAAAAACAACCATAGACAATATGTAATTGCATCAGTGTGGTTGCGTTCCAATAAAACTTTATTGGTGAACACATAAATTTGAATTTCATATCATTTCCACGTGTTACAAAGCAGCCTTCTTTTTTTCCCCAATATTAAAAAAATAGACAAGTCCTTTTTTTTTTTTTGAGACGGAGTCTCTCACGCTTGTCACCCAGGCTGGAGTGCAGTGGCGCCATCTTGGCTCACTGCAACCTCCACCTCCCAGCTTCAAGCAATTCTCCTGCCTCAGCCTCCCAAGTAGCTGCGACTACAGGCGTGAGCACCACGTCTAGCCACAAAAGTCATTTTTAGCTTGCAGGACATACAGGTCATATTTGGCTCATGGTCTGTAGTTTACCAAATTCTGGGTTACACAATTTCATGGGGAAAAAATAAACTTGTTTTTTAAAAATAATTCTGAGATCTTGGCTATTAGACTAGCTTAGCCTTAACTCTAAATTTTAGGCGATCTCTGCCATTTGTATCATTATCCATTCATTTGGATGCTTCTCCTTTCTCTGTTGATGCTAGGACATGGAGGCAGGAGGAGCTGCCCACTTTTTTCTCCTTTGCTTCCCTCTTGCACTCCTTTCCTTAACAACATTGATTCCTTGCATGGAGATGGACCTGCCAAGACATTTTTAAGAGCATGCTACGGACACCTCAAGGTGTTTTTATAATCATTTCAATGAGTTAGAACTTTTTCTTTTTAGAAGAAATATATAAGGATTATCTCTTCCTTATAAGTTACTTCCGAATAATTTACTTATCCATCATTATGGATGGAATTGTTCCCCTAAAATTTGTATTATTGGAGTCCTAAGCCCCAGTGAGACATATTTGGAGATAAAGCATTTAAGGAGGTAATTTAGATTAAATGAGCTCATAGTGTGGGGACCTAATTTGATAGAACTGATGTCCTTATAGGAAGAGAAAGAGGGGCTGGGCATTGTGGCTCAAGCCTGTAATCCCAGCACTTTGGGAGGCCAAGGCAGGAGGATTGCTTGAGCCCAGGAATTTGAGACCAGCCTTGGCAGCAAGGCAAAACTTGGTCTCTACAAAACATGCAAAAAATTAGCCGGGTGTGGTGGCACACGCTTGTAGTCCAAACTACTAAGGAAGCTGAGGTGGTACGACCACTTGAACCCAGAAGGTCAAGGCTGCAGTGAGCAAAGATGGCACCACTGCACTGCAGCCTGGGGGAAAGAATGAGATCCTGACTGAAAAAAAAAAGGGGTGGGGGAGGAGGCACCAGAGACCTCTCTCTCTCTGCACTTACAGGGGAAAGGTCACGTGGAGACACAGCTAGGAGGGAGCCATCTCCAAGTCAGAAAGAGGGTCCTCAGCAAGAACCAAGTATGCTGGCACCCGGATGTTGGGTCTTCCTTGCCTTCAGAACCGTGAGAAATGAGAAAATAGCTTTCTGTTGTCTAAGTCACGAGACTGTGATACTTTGTTTTGGCAGCCTGAGCAGACTAATATATTCCATATATGGGTATGATAATAGTTTGCTAATAAGCCTTTGTTGGTACCTCTTACCTTATCCTTACGCCCATTAGTCAAATAGTGTCAACAGTTTTCTATATATTCTTTCTTTGGATAAAAATAAAGCTTCATGAGAATTTTTGACTTACCTACCTCATTGATCAGCTTTGACTTTCAAAATAAACTTTGGAAAAGAAACAAAAAGCAGACAACAGTTTTGAGAGTTAGGCTTTTAAAAAAACTGAAAGAGCCAAGCACTTGAGAGAAAATAGACTTTTCTGAATTCCAGGTTTAAATAGCAAGAGCCAGATTTTATAAGCTTTGAACACCAAGTCTAGGTGTATGTCAGAGGCTATGGAAGGATAGAGGCTATGAACTAAGGAGAGGTTTCCATGACAGAGCAAAGAAACTAGGAGGATTTCCTGGAATGGGAGAAGGAGTTGGGGATTGGACGTGGGTCTGGGTTGCAGAGGTTGGCCAGGCCCCTAAGTGGACCCGGGTCGCAGAGGTTGGCCGGGCCCCTCAGCGGGCCTGGGTCTCGGAGGTTGGCGGGGCCCCTAAACTGACCTGGGTTGTGGAGGTTGGCTGGGCCCCTAGGAAATGCCTGAGCACCGTCACTCTTCTGCCTTGGTTGGAGGTGGAAGTTGGCAGGAAAAGGAAACCACAGGAGCCAGGACAGCGAGGGCTGCCCTAACGTCCTTCCTGCAGAGGACCTTAATGATATTGAGAAGTCAGCTGGGCTTCTGGGTCCGGTGGGGACTTGAAGAACTTTTCCTCTAGCTAAAGGATTGTAAATGCACCAATCAGCACTCTGTGTCTAGCAAAAGGTTTGTAAACGCACCAATCAGCACTCTGTAAAAACAGACCAATCAGCACTCTGTAAAACGGACCAATCAGCACTTTGTAAAATGGTCCGATCAGCTCTTTGTAAAATGGACCAATCAGCAGGATGTGGGTGGGGTCAAATAAGGAAATAAAAGCAGGCTGCCGGCCGGGCGCGGTGGCTCAAGCCTGTAATCCCAGCACTTTGGGAGGCTGAGACGGGTGGATCGCGAGGTCAGGAGATTGAGACCATCCTGGCTAACACGGCGAAACCCCGTCTCTACTAAAAAATACAAAAAAAAAAAAAAAAAAAACTAGCCGGGCGACGTGGTGGGCGCCTGTAGTCCCAGCTACTTGGGAGGCTGAGGCAGGAGAATGGCGTGAACCTGGGAGGCGGAGCTTGCAGTGAGCTGAGATCCGGCCACTGCACTCCAGCCTGGGTGACAGAGCGAGACTCCGTCTCAAAAAAAAAAACAAAACAAAACAAAAAAAACAAACAAACAAAAAAAAAAAAACAAAAAGCAGGCTGCCTGAGCCAGCAGCAATAACTTTGTGGGGTCTCGTGGTGTGGTATGCAACTGTGTGTTTTTGTGCTGTTCACAGTAAATGTTATTGCTGCTTTTATGAGCTGTAATACTCGGCACAGAGGTTTGTAATTTCATTCCTGAAACCAGGGAGACAACGAACCCACCAGGAGGGACCCCAACTCTGGAAGAGAGGAAAGACCAACTTCAGACCCAATACCTATGTGAACTGTTAACACTCACCGGGAAGGTTTGAAGTTTCACTCCTGAAGTTAGCGAGACCAGGAACCGACCAGAAGGAAGAAATTCTGCACACATCGTCTTCAAGGACTGTAACGCTTCCCGCGAGAGTCCGTGGCTTCATTCTTGAAGTTAGCAAGACCGAGAACACACCAATTCCGGACACAAAATGGGCAGCTCCTTTAATTAGAAGTATGTGCCCCGTTGTTTTAGAAAGTGAAGCCTTCGCATTCTCCTTCAGTGCCAGGTGGGTATGAAGGTCTGCTGTAGGCCTTCAAAGAATATTTTAGACGTAAGACGCAAAATGTGTGACCGGAAGTGCTGCATTCTGGGGAAAACGTGACTCAGCTCTCGCTGGCGGTGGTGGAATAGGCCACACCTGGAAAGGTGCCTGTTATCAGCTGCAGATTCACTGGTATTAAAGGAGGAACTCCTAAACCCGGTAAGATTAAACATCTCTGGGAAAGCCAGTCAAGACTGAAGGCCAGGGGCCTCTTTCCTAATATATGTGTGTTTTTATAATTTTTGGTCTCAGACTGAGGGAGGAGGGGTGTATCGAGTGAGAATCAGTTCAGATATAAGGTTTAAATTTTTCGTTAAGAAACCAAAGTATTTAAGTATCTACGAAAGCATCTATAAATTTTCAGGTCAGTCCTCATGAGCAGACGATAACCCTGTGTAGAATCAGGAAACTGAGCTCAATTATAGGAAAATTAAAATGTTAGGTCTCTGCATAACCAAATTGTGACTATAACGTTGACCCAGTTGCAGGATTGACTAATATCTATAATAAAATGAAACGAAAAGGTTGCTGCTGATATTTAAACTGCTTCATGAAACGGTCCAAATAAACTTGTCAACAGCCTGTATTCATTATAGTAACTCAGATGTGCTACAAGTTTCAGAAATTTTTTCTGAATCATAAAAAAGCCGTGTTATGTTCCTGATATGTATATATAGTGTGCTCATGGTATGTGTACCATATGCTATGGTAAGTGAATATTTCTGTACTGTAGTCATTTTAAATGAGTAATACACATATTGTTAGGACACTTGGCTGCATGTAATATTTCCCAACAACTCCACGAACTGAATTATTTTGATAGAGCTCCATTAATAATACAATGTTTTTCTCAAAGGGGAATTCATTTTAACAGGCTCATTGATGAACTTTGATCATGCCACTTTTCTGTTCTAACGCTTTCAGAGGCTAACAGCCTAAGAATTTTGTGAATTCTTAGCCCATGCATATTGGACTCTAAGACATAGCTCCAATGATCATTCAAAATTCCAGATGGGCTACTTATTCCCTAATAACCTTGTACATCACGATTTGTTATTTTCCTTCTACTTTCTCCTTGGCATGCCTTCTCCAACCTTGTTAGCCTTCTCTCAACCCCCTTTGCCATTCATTTCACCCGTCTCAAATGTGCCCTTTCTCTAAAGGATGTTCTGATCTAGCTTTTTGAATATGCTCGTTTCAGTATCCCATAACCCCCATTTTGGACTTCTCTTGAGACTTATCCTGTTCTGTGTGTATTATATTTATTTTGACATTTTCTTATCTGTACCCCATATGGTATTCTCCTTGTAGTAAGGACTATGTCTTGTTTTTTAAAAATTTTTTACGTTACTATGTTGAGCATAGTCTATTGTCAGTCAATATATTATTTAAAAAATAACAGACCAATACAGGTTAAGCGGCTATAGTGCCTTCTATTTGGAAATCTGTGGTTGCTCGATGAAAGAGCACTTGAAGGAAAAGACGTGCATGAATTTGCATGTGATTAATCATATATTACTCTGCTTTCAAATCTTCTTCTAGGCAAGAAAAAATAGTGGAGTGTGGACGTTTGAGGGCTCAGTAGGGCTGCCCAAGGATACAGAAAATGAGAGAGAGTGATTGCAGAGCAAGTTGCCAGGGGTAGCAGGGCCCAGGATGGGGAAGCGCCTGCTGATGGCTGAGACTCTGAGAACAGTCTGGAGAGCAGGAGGGAGGGCATGAACAGGAACAGAGTTCAAGATATAGAGGACCACTCAAAGCCACAGCCTCAGCCCTGGTGAAAATACAGGGAGGAAAGAAAACGATATATATCTTAAAGATACTGTGAAAATACAGTGTGTGAAGTCAGTAGGAGAAATTGTATGACAAGCACAGAATGTGTGATTTTCCTGATAGAGTTGCGATTGGACACTGAGCTAGGTTGGATGTATGCTGGGAATAGTTTTGATTTTTAAATGTATACTGCAGTCATCTGGGTGTAAAGCGGGTTCCTGTGCCGAGTTCCATGCACGTAGCCAGTTGTCAGGCTTCATATATGTCTATAATGGATTCCCATTTCCGCACCCGTGAGAGAGCTGATCAATGGGCAGATTGGTCCAAGAAACTTAACACCATTTGGGTACGGAATCACACAGGGCACGGAACCAGGAGCCACTCTAGATGTGAAGCGGGCTGCTAGGAAATCTGATGCCTAGCGGTGCCACTGTCACAGGCCGTTTGTTCCAGAAAAAGGCCCAAATCCTGGGGGATTCTTTAGATACAGCAACTGCCTGGGATAGAACTGAGGCTCCATAAAGGTGTTCGTTTGGGAGCTACAAGGTCATCGGGGGATAGAGCCATCCAGGGGAACCCGTGTACATCAGGCCCCTCCCGTTGGCGGTGAATCCTCGCTCCCCACACCCCCGACGCTCCGCTTTATCCTGGACACAGAGGGTTGCCCTCAGGCTTCTCCCCAGCTCTCCTTACACACCCCATGCTTAAGAGTGAATTAAATATGTATGCAAATGTATTTTGCAAATTGTATATTAAATTTTAAAATGCAAGATTTTTATTTTTTTAATCAACTTTCTGGTTAATGGGACCCAGAATACTTTGACTAAGAGTATCAGTAATAGGGTCTTCATCTTTCCTTGAGAAATAGTTTGGACAGTTATAATTTTCTGATCCTCTTAGCTTTTTTTGGGATCGACCTCCTTGTCTGACGTCTGCGTTTTCTTTTTGTTTCTCTGGACCTTGTTTCCGTTCCACACTTTTTTATTGTGAGACGGAGTCTCGCTCTGTCGCCCAGGCTGGAGTGAGTGGCGCGATCTGGGCTCACTGTAAGCTCCACCTCCCGGGTTCAAGCAATCCTCCCACCTCAGCCTTCGACAAAAAGCTAGGTTTGCAGTCATATACCATCTCATCTGGCTAGTTTATTATTATTATTATTATTATTATTATTATTATTTATTTATTTATTTTTTGAGACGGAGTCTCACTCTGTCGCCCAGGCTGGAGTGAGTGGCGCCATCTGGGCTCACTGCAAGCTCCGCCTCCCGGGTTCCCGCCATTCTCCTGCCTCAGTCTCCCGAGGAGCTGGGACCACAGGCGCCGCCACCTCGCCCGGCTGATTTTGTATTTTTAGTAGAGACGGGGTTTCACCGTGTTAGCCAGGATGGTCTCGATCTCCTGACCTCGTGATCTGCCCGCCTCGGCCTCCCAGAGTGCAGGGATTCCAGGCTGAGCCACCGCGCCCGGCCCCTCATTCCACACTTTCCAATCGCCAGTGAGACATTCTCCTCTGCCCCGGTGTTCCGCCCCCCACTTACTTCTGTGCTTGTAGTTCAGCTTCACTGGCGCTTTCCTTCATTTAACAGGTATTTTAAGTCAGTCACCTTGTCCCTTAAAAAACAGCTTGGCCGAACAAAATTGGACCCAGGAGAGGCGTGACCGCGGATGGGGAAGGATTGTGTTACTTCAGCTAAGGCGGAAGGTGTTGCGCATTTGCTTTTTTGTCATTCCTTCAAACTCACATTCTGTTACGTTCCCTTTTCCTGCCGTGATGGGCGTCCTGGTTGTCCCCTTAGGAGTGCTCTGATGTCCTATATGGGACCCCTAACAAAGGCCATTTCTCTTCCGTACGACCCCTTGAAAATCCTGGGTTCCTGCTGTAAAGGCGCCAGCAGCCCACCGTGTCGAGCGGGATCCTTGCAGGGCGACCCCAGCTTAGCTGCACAGCACCTGCTGGAGCCGGGGTGGGGGGCTCGCCCGGCCGGGGAGGGCGGTTCTGGCTCTTGCCGCCCGCCTTTCCCATCTGCTGTCAAGATCAGCACCGGCGGCCACTCCACAGAAACCCCGAAACTCGGGAGAACGCAGCCGACGCTCTGGGGTGTATGGAGCAAGTCCGCAAGTTTCTGCCCCTCAGCACCCAAGCCTGGAGTGAGCTTTCAGCCTGTTCCGACGCGGACAACCCCAGCTCCAACAGAAGCGAATACGTGACTGGAATTTGTGGGGCGCAGGGCAGCCACTGAAGCTGCAGCAGAATTAGTACTCTTGGGAATTCCAGTGCAGGAAAGCTCGCTTTCAGTGAACCTTCTCTCAGAAATACTTCCTAGTCCTCTCTCTCGAGGCCTGAAGGTAGATGATTTGGATTGACAGAGAATTCTGGGCTTCCTCTTGCTGAGTCTTGCTCGGAGGAAGGGGTTATTTATCTTCCATGTAGTCATTAACTGAGAGGATCTCAGTCAAAACATGGACGCAAAAGAAGCCTCATTGGACATTCTTTTACATGTGCTTCCATGGCATTTGGAACATACGAACATAGCAATGACCAAAGCGGTAGTTTTGCATTTATTGTGGCCATCATTTTCTAATGTCTGTCTTCTCCACTGTGCTGGAACTCCATGAAGGTCGGGGCCGTTTTTGTTTTGCTATTATATTCCTAAGGTCTTATGCAAAGTCTAACTTGAGGCATTTTTAAATAAATGATCAGATAAGCCGGGCATGGTGGCTCAGGCCTGTAATCCCAGCATTCTGGGAGGCCGAGACGGGCGGATCACGAGGTCAGGAGATTGAGCCATCCTGGCTAACACAGTGAAACCCCGTCTCTACTAAAACAAAAAACTAGCCGGGCGAGGTGGCGGCGCCTGTAGTCTCAGCTACTCAGGAGGCTGGAGAATGGCGTGAACCTGGGAGGTGGAGCTTGCAGTGAGCCGAGATCGCGCCACTCACTCCAGCCCGGGTGACAGAGCGAGACTCCGTCTCAAAAAAAAAAAAAAAAAAAAAAAAGAAATTCTTGTATATTGCATGTAAGTATGGATTCTTTTTTTATGAACTAAAATGCAAATATCGGATAGTCTATTAATGTAAAATTTTAAACTGTTCTTAGTGTTCATTTTTGTTTTTAATTTTTTTTTCCAGAAACTGACGAATGCTAATTAGTGGTCATTTTTGAGGAATAAGTAAAATACACATTTAATTATTCACTCAGCAAAACCAGTGAGCGCTTACTACTCAGGTACTGGGATTATGGAGATAAAACAGCTCATTCCTTTCAAGCATGTGCAATGGCGTGAATGAAATGGGCACCAAATTACAAGAAAATGTGATGTATTAAGACGACGCCACGCATTTGCGAGAGAACATTTTCTGGATTCTTATGATATTCCAGCCCCTTTGTGCACACATACTTTCTTACTTGATTTTTCACAACTGTCGTCCGAATCATGCTTTATTCTCTTTTTCTTTTCCCAATGAAAACACTGAGGCTCAGTGAAAAAGTTAGTCCATTGTTCAGTCATAAGTCTATCTGATTTCAAAGCAAACACTTTTTCGTTTATGGCACATTACTAAGAACTGCAGTTTTAACTCTCCGTGGGTAGAGAGCAGCACAAAACTCATTAAGGTGCATAAGTGAGAACACTAACACTAATAATAATAACTGCATCTATTATTTATTGAGCAACTGTGCTGTGCCAAGCATTATGTTAGCTCCTTTACAAAAACAAATCAATCTTACCCTAAAATGACTCTAAAGTGTTGGCCTTATCGTTCTCATTTTGTGTAATGGGACATCGAGGCTCCTCACATTTCAGTAACTCGATCAAAGTCATCCAGCAGTAAGAGACAGAGCTAGGATTTGAAATCAGTTAAGATGATGATAAATCTATGCTCTTAACAATTTTTAAAAAATGGCTCTTCTGGGATTAATTGGCATTAACATGGGCCAGATGAATACAGTGTGTTTGATGGCAGGTAGAAAATAGGCTTCAGGAACTTTAAACCAGGCTGCATTTCAATGCTGAATTTTAAAAACTTGTTTCTGGCTCCATATGTACTCCTGAGCTTTCAGTGCCCCTGAAGAGATGTTTCCTATCTTATATTTTGTCAGGATAATTCAGACAATATTTACCATCAATCAACTGGTGTGGGAAAATCCAACTGCTCCCTATGGGAAGCGATGGAACGTTGGTTAGTGTAAATATTACCAGCAAGGACCTCAAAGCTCTCTCATGTTCTTGTTCCTTCAACCAAACTTCATTCATCCGTGGGCCAATCTGCTCCTAAATTTGTAAACAACTGTCCAGTAATAAACTCACTAAAACTAGTAATATTTTCAAACAATTGCATGCAGTTTCACAAATGTTCTTATCCTCACATGCCCATCTCTGTGATGTTTATGAGCTGTTAAGACAGGGAAAGTGGAGAGAACATTTTTCATAAACGTAGGTTCTGATCACCGCTTGAGCTCTTAAAACAGTGATTTGTCTTTCTAATTTAGATTGTATATCTCCTGAGTCCTGAGCACATATTCTTTACGCCCAATACGGTGCCAGATCCGTCAGTGTTACACAAATAACTAATCTTCATAATGATAGCTTGCACAGGTAGACCCACAATTATTGAAGGGCACCTTGACATCCCAGGGAAATCTGCTTTGAAAATAGAAGTGTGTGTGGCAGATAAAACTGTATGTTAAGGCAAATCATTTCACTTTTTAGTTCTTCAGTTCCTGGTTGAGAAAGGAAATAGATGCTTAACTGTTGGACTAGAAATTCAGAAAATCATCCACAGCCCTTTATATTTTAAACAGTCTTTTAAGTTTAGACAATAACTTTAGGTTTCTGGGTTTCATTCACTTTTAAGATTTGTACTACAGAATCTGACTAGATTGCAATATGGAATATTTGACATATCTTTATGTTTCACCCCATTTTCGTAGACTAGATACTGCAGAGCAAATATTCTTTCTTATAAAACGGGTACCACTGGCGTAGTGTTCAGGGTAACAAGAGTCCAGCGCAGTTCTTCGTCCATATCTACTTACAGCACACATGGCACTCTTTTTTTTTTTTTTTTTGACAGTCTTGCCCAGCCCAGACTGGAGTGCCCTGGCACAGTCTTAGCTCACTGCAAACCCCGCCTCCTAGGTTCAAGCGATTCTCCTGCCTCAGCCTCCTGACTAGCTGGGATTACAGGCGCGCACCTCCACGTCTGGCTAATTTTTGTACTTTTGTACTTTAGTGTTTGTCAGGATGGTCTCGAACTCCTGACCTCCTGATCTGCCCGCCTCGGCCTCCCAAAGTGCTGGGATTAAAGGCGTGAGCCACCGTGCCCAGCCTCATGGCATTCTTTTTTTTTTTTTTTTTTTTTTGAGACGGAGTCTCACTCTGTCACCCAGGCTGGCGTGCAGTGGCATGATCTCGGCTCACTGCAAACTCCGCCACCCGGGTTCATGCCATTCTCCTGCCTCAGCCTCCTGAGTTAGCTGGGACTACAGGCGCCCGCCACCACGCCCGGCTCATTTTTTTCTTTGTATTTTTAGTAGAGATGGGGTTTCATCGTGTTAGCCAGGATGGTCTCAATCTCCTGACCTTGTGATCCGCCTGCCTCTGCCTCCCAGAGTGCGGGATTACAGGTGTGAGCCACCGTGCCCAGACTCATGGTATTCTTTTTTTTTTTTTTTTTTTTTTTTTTTTTGAGACAGAGTCTCGCTCTGTCGCCCAGGCTGGAGTGCAGTGGCCGGATCTCAGCTCACTGCAAGCTCCGCCTCCCGGGTTTATGCCATTCTCCTGCCTCAGCCTCCCGAGTAGCTGGGACTACGGGCGCCCGCCACCTCGCCCGGCTAGTTTTTTGTATTTTTTAGTAGAGACGGGGTTTCACCATGTTAGCCAGGATGGTCTCGATCTCCTGACCTCGTGATCCGCCCGTCTTGGCCTCCCAAAGTGCTGGGATTACAGGCTTGAGCCACCGCGCCCGGCCCATGGCATTCTTTATACATCCAGAAATCTCCAGTGGGAGGACGAGGGGCTTGGGATTCAAATCTGTCCACCACTGTGCATGAAGCACGTAGTGTGCACCTGTTTAATGAGTTTGCTCAAGTGTAAAGTGGTGTACTGTGCAGTGAGCATGGGAGAAAACACTTAACATCCCCAAGCCCAATTCTGTCACCTACATCATAAAAGTACTATTAACGATTTCCAGCATGTAATGAGAATTAGTGCATATAAATTACTTGACAATAGAGTAACTGCTCAGTCAAGGTTAATTTCCTTCTCTCCCTGTTCCCCTGTCTTTGCACTCTTTCATTCTGGTAGCCTCTTTTCATTGGTGCATAATTCCATATTATTTAAAACAAGCATTCATCAGCAGCTCATTTGTTGTAAATCTGGAAGTGGTGAAATTAAAGTAGTTATGTGCATGGAAAGCCCATCTTTGAAGTATTTCTACCTGACCCGCATATCCCACAATTAACTTACCGCTCTGTCTGAAGCCACCTCCGGGTGAAGATATTAAATGTGCCTGTTGAAATACAAATACCAGCAGTGGGGGAACCACTCTAAAGAAGCAGAGATGGTCTTTCTCCTTGTAGTTACAATGAGTGGGGGAAGAAATGTTTTCAATGAGTGGGGGAAGAAATGTTTTCAAGTTTCATACTTGATTCGGAGTTTTCTGATACAATCACAGTGAGATACACTTTCAGAGTGAGTCACCATTACTGAAAATGCGTCTTATCAATTAGTAGTGCTGTGGAGTGGAGAAAAAAAGGAAAAGTAGCATTATAGAAAGCCAAAATTAAAAGTTTCTCTCTGTATATTTTTCAAAATTTTCTTACAAGATTTCAGTATGTCCCGAGGCAATGGGTTAATTCAATTCCATTCAACCCATACCTGCATGTGCCTACCGTGAGTAAGGCTCTGAAACTGGTGTTCCGTGCACAAGGCTAATTCAGTCTCAATAACACTGAAGGGGACAGAATGAAGAGGAGAATTTCTGGGTCACGGGGTAGAAAGCGTAAGAATGGCCTTGTCATGGGCAGCCTATTCAGCCAGGGCCAGCGTGAGGACACATATGATTCTAGAGGGGCAGGTAGGAGCTAAAAGTGAGGACAGCTGAGGTCTCACTCTGAAGAGGAAGGGGGAATGGAAGGTCAACTCCACTAATTGAGAATATTATTCAGTCCAAACTCAATACAGATTTATGGTCAGTGTCATCCTTGGCCAGAAATTGGCAGCACGCTGTGGTGGAAGGGTCACAGACTTGGAAGAAAGCGTGTCTTTGATCTGTCCTAACTCAGTCTCTCCTAAAATATGAAGCTTTGTGCAATACCCTTAATCTGCCTGAGCGTTAGTTTTCTTAGCTGCCAAGTGCAGTTAATAATTCTTGATCTGTTTTGCAAATATGTCATAAGAATAAAGAAATATGAACTAAAATGTGTTGACAATGATGGGTTATCTAAATACCAAACATGCTTGTCGACGTTCTTAAAGTTCATATCAAAGGGGTTAGGAGAAATGATGAAAGATTATTTCAGGGTTGCTTTTTATTCAGGTATTTATTTACGTGGTTGAACATCTTAAAGCCAAAGACAGAGTAGGATGCTGGTGAAAACTTAGATATTATTTTCTGTGTCACTGGATGCTAGAAATGATGATTGGAAAAAGCTCTTTAATGAAGCTACCTGAACACTCTAGGAGGGAGATTAGCAGAGGAAAATGTCTTTGGCCTTTCCACCAGTGAAGCCTGGATCCTTTAGGACTTGGCTTTCGTCGATATTTTGTGCACTCAATGAAGACCCTCAAATGTGTTTGTTGAGAATTCACTGTGAAAATGCACTCCCTAAGGCACTGCGTGAGGGGGAAAGAAAAGAAGGATGTGAGAAAGGGATGTTTATGCACTTTCTAGAGTTCCTACTCAGCCTGTCATAACTCCAAGTAGACATTTACTGTGTTACACAGATGCTATCTCAGGTTCTGGAGGAAGTTTTCCTCCATAAAGATAACTTCCATCCTAATTGTATTACCATGTCTCTTAAATAGCTTCTATCAGGGTCATTTCTGCCAGTAACCCCCACGAGGAATCAAGGACTCTGTGATGTTAGCAAAGGCAAGATGTCAAGGAAGCTGCACAAACTTTCTTACAAGAAAGGGAAGAGCATATGTATCTTTGCTTACCCAAAGACAAGTATTTGAACTTCTTTTTCTGTTTTTGCATCAGTGGTAGAAGGCTGTGCTATTTCCCTTCTCTTCCTCTTTTGGCCACACCACACAGGAGAAGGGAATTTAAGGAAATGTGGAGCATAGTAGTTAGAGGGAAGATGGAAAAAGACACGTGTTGTTTGATTTGTTTGAACATTGATGAGGTGTGTTAGGCAGTATGAAGAGGGAGAAGAGAGTGAGAGCAAGAAGGAACTGTAGGGAACACCAATAGGACAGAGGACAGGGAGAAAGAGAAGACATGATTGAGACTAAAAGAAACTGACCAGACACAGTGGCTTGTGCCCGTAATCCCAGCACTTTGGCAGGCCGAGGCAGGCGGATCATGAGGTCAGGAGATTGAGACCATCCTGGCTAACACAGTGAAACCTCGTCTGTACTAAAAATACAAAAAATTAGCTGGGCGAGGTATCGGGCACCTGTAGTCCCAGCTACTCAGGAGACTGAGACAGGAGATTCTCATGAACCTGGAAGGCAGAGGTTGCAGTGAGCTGAGATCGTGCCATTACACTCCAGCCTGGGCAACAGAGCGAGACCCATCTCATTAAAAAAAAAAAAAGAAAAAAAGAAACAAAAACAGTAAGGACAAAATACCAACTATTGTGTCTTGCATTTCAGAGCTCATTGGTGTCTGTAGTCAATTACTTTTATTCTTTTCCTGCTGATGGTCCAGACTTCTGATTATGTTTTCTCTGAAAGGAATTGAAGTGAGGTTCTCTCATTCACAGAAAAATTCCTATAGGTGGCCGGGTGCAGTGGCTCACGCCTGTAATCCCAGCACTTTGGGAGGCCAAGGCGGGAGGATCACCTGAGGTCAGGAGTCATGACCAGACTGACCAACATGGTGAAACCCCGTCTCTACTAAAAAATACAAAAAATTAGCTGGGTGAGTTGGTGGGTGCCTGTAATTCCAGCTACTTGGGAGGCTGAGGCAGGAGAATTGCTTGAACCTGGGAGGTGGAGTTTGCAGTGAGCCGAGATTGCACCACTGCACTCCAGCCTGGGTGACAAAGCAAGACTCCATCTCAATCAATCAATCAATCAATCAATAATAAAATAGGTCTGAAAAAAAATTAAGGAAATGATGACTAGAAACTACACAAGTGAGAAGTTATTTGTCTGGGAGAATGGGTGACTTACTGTATTTCTTTAAGCTAGACTATGTCAAGGTCCGATTACAAAAATCAGTAACAATTTTATAGAAAATAGAGAAGCAACAAGGTAAGCCTATTGAGAGCGTAACTTGACTATCATTTTATGTATGTAATGCAGTGTTGTTTCTAAAACTGTGATAGATAAGTCTGCTATACAGTATACGTTTCAAAGTATCACCACACCAAAGAATAGATGGCATTTTCAGTTATCTGTAATTGTAGAGTTGTCAACGTGTACTTTTATTTGGATTTCTTCCCTTAACAGAATACGGTCACTCTATCGATCTCAGAGAAATGTCTGCGCAATTAGTATTGTGGTGTTAAGTTTGAGTCTTTATAAGGCCATATACTCCTTTTTCAAAAGGAAAAGTATTTCTACTGTAGAAAGATGTCTGTTGAGAAAATAAATCTCCCTTCAGCACAATTTTAATTTCAAAATACTGCAATACCCAGACCACAATCCTAGCTGGCATTAAGAAAAATCACATTGTAGAAGGAATTATCACTAACAAAGGAATATGGATTTTGAAGGCCATTCTCAAGGCAAGAGCCGCATTGTTGAGTAGGAGTAATCTCAAGGGATGGCTGATATCAAAGGAGCAGTGAAGTCTTTCTGCTTCGAGTACAGGATGGAGCACAAAGCAAGACTGATTGTCATGTTTTACCTGTAATCAGGGTGAGGGAAAAAACGAAAGGACTTTTCAAGAGTTGAAGGAAAAGGCTTTAAGGCAGAACAAATGGAGATTAGCACTTTTGTTTCACAGCGATCTTTGCTTTCATTTATACACACTCTTGATTTATACAAATGATATGGCTACTTAATGACATGAAAGTGGCTAATTTTCTTATTCATTGAAAATATTGCTAAGTGTGCAAATATGAATTATTCATTGCTTCTCTTTAAATTTACTCAGTTAACATGTCAGGTTTGCTTTTTAATTTTTTTTTTTTTTTTTTTGAGACCAGATTCTCACTCTGTCACCCAGGCTGGAGTGCAGTGGCATGATCTCGGCTTCTTGGCTCACTGCAACCTCCACCTCCCAGGTTCAAGCGATTATTCTGCCTCAGCCTCCCGAGTAGCTGGGATTATAGGCATGTGCCAAAATTCTCAGCTATATTTTTGTATTTTTAGTAGAGATGGGATTTCACCATATTGATCAGGATGGTCTTGATCCCTTGACCTCATTAGCCATGATCCGCTTGCCTTGGCCTCCAGAAGTGCTGGGATTACAGGCGTAAGCCACTGTGCCTGACCTTAATTTTTTTTTTTTTTAATTTTTATTAGCAAAGGAAACAACAAGGTGAAGAGAGAGCTCACGGAACGGGAGAAAATATTTGCAGACTCTCTAACTGACAGGTGATTAGTAACCAAGAATATATAAGGAGTCCAAACACTCAAAAACAAAAAAACCAAATAATCTGATTTTAAAATAGGCAAAAGATCTGGACAGACATTTCTCAAAAGAAGAGATACAGACGGCCAACAGGTATTTAAAAAATGTTCAACATCACTAATCAGAGAAATTCAAATCAAAATAATCATGAGCTATCATCCCATCCCGCTTAAAATGGCTTTTATCAAAAAGGCAATAAGGGATGCTGCAAGGATGTGGAGAAAGGGGAACCATTGTACACTGTTGGTGGGAATTAAACTAGTACAACCACTATGGAGAACGGCTTTGAGGTTCCTCAACAAACTGAAAATAGACCTACCATATGATCCAGCAATCCCACCGGGTATATACACAAAAGAAAAGCAATCAGTCTATTGAAGAGGTGTCTGCACTTCCGTGTTTATTGCAGCACTGTTCACAATAGTCAAGATACGGAATCAATCTATGTGTCCATCAGCAGACAAATGGGTGAATGAAATGTGGTACATCTATAGAGAGACAATGGAATATTCCTCAACCATAAAAAGAATGAAATCATGCCATCATGTCATTTGCAACAATGTGAATGGAACTGGAGCATATTATGTGAGGTGATGAAATAAGCCAACAACAGAAGGACAAATATTGCATTTTCTCCCTTGTGTTTGGGAAGTAAAAAGATGATCTTATGGAAATAGAGAGTAGAATTGTGGTTATCAGAGTCTGGAAGGGTAGTGGGCAGGGGGAGATAAGAAAGGAATTGTTAACAGGTACAAAAATACATTCAGATAGAAGGAATAAGATGTAATGTTCAGTAGCTCAATAGGGTAACCATAGTTAATAGTAATTTATTGTGTATTTCATAGTAACTAGAAGATTGGAATTGGAATGTTCCTGACACAAAGAAATGATAAATGCTTGAGGTGATGGATATCCCAATTACCCTGATTTCATCATTACATGTTGTATTCTTACATCAAAGTTTCACATGTACCCCAAAATATGTACAACTATTATGTATTCAAAAATTAAAAATAAAAACATTATGAATACGAGCAACTAGCATCTAGACAGCTGGGTCTGCTCTGTTTAATGATTTCAATAATTCAACAAATATTTATTGACTACCACTCATATATTAGATGCTAAGATATTTGTTAATGACACAATGGTGAATCAATACATAAACGATTTCTCCTGATGCTTATACATTCGTAAGGAAGATTTTTTTTTTTTTTTTAAAAAAGCAAGTACTCGAGTGTGACAGGCATCACTTGCTATTGGAACATGTAGTAGAAGGGGTTTCTGTGTCCCTGCAATCAGGACAGGTCTTTCTGAGTCTGAAGTATGAATCAGAGTTAGGTAAAGCAGTGAGGGAAGGTAGTTTAGTTTACTTGGTACAAGACACTGTATTAAACACTGCAGTAGAGAAAGTTGTGAATGATAAATCTGCACTTACAGAATTTGCAATTTAGTAAAAATGAGAATATTATCTAAATGTACTGAGTGCTTACTATGTGCGAGGTGTTATTAAATACCTTATTTGTATTGATTTGTTTAATCCTCACAACAACTGTATGAAGGAGTTACTGTTATTGACCATCTAAAGATGAGGAAACAGGAACAGAAATAGAAGTAGCTTGCACAGATTTTCCTGATCTCCCTCATAGCTAATGACAGGCCTGAAATACAAATACAATGGCAGGCCTAACATACAAACACTTGGTGTCTGGGTCCGAAGCATGCACTCTTTTTCTTTTGAGATGAAGTCTTGCTCTGTTGCCCAGGATGGAGTGCAGTGGCGTGATCTTGGCTCACTGCAACCTCCGCCTCCCAGGTTCAAGCAATTCCCTGCCTCAGCCTTCCAAGTAGCTGGGATTACGGGTGCCTGCCACCACACTGGCTAATTTTTGGATTTTTAGTAGAGACGCAGTTTCACCATGTTGGCCAGGCTGGTTATGAACTCCTGATCTCATGATCCACCTGCCTCAACCTCCCAAAGTGCTGGGATTAGAGGCATGAGCCACTGCACCCGGCCTCAAAGCCTGCACTCTTAAGAAGCATTTTAGTCTAAGAAAAGATGGACATATTTAATTGCAAATTTGCAAATAACAGCAATTCAATAAATTACAGTTACTATCAGAGCATCATCCTATATCAGAGCCCGGTGGAATGCCTAGGGCTCGGTGTACCTTAGCTTTTTCTTTTTCTTTTTTTTTTTTTAAGGAAAATTCATATTATTTTAATTACTTTTATGTACAGAAAACTCAACAGTGTACATTTGACCCAGTTTAGTAGGAAGTTCTTTAGCCTTTGCCTTTTTGAGCTTTGGTGCAAGTCTTCCTGTGGACTAGACGTCCCAGTCTTGCCTTCCCCTTGATAATGCAGTAAGGGACCCCCATTTTATGGCACAGGGCAGACAGAAAGACAACCAGCTCAATGGGATCCACATCATGTGTAATCAGTCACCACCAGCTGAGCTTTCATATTTTCCACCAAGGTGGTGACGGTATTAACTCCTGCTCGAAGGGCAGGTAGTCTCTTAGTGGGGACGTCCCCTTTGCCGGAAGCTTTCTTCTCAGCTGGGGGCGACAGCCTCTGCTTCTTCTCTTGCTTTGGTTTAGTCTGTACTTGTGGGTCAGCTTAAGCAGCTGAGTAGCTGTTTGGTGGTTCAGTGCCTGGGTGAACTGGTTCATCGTGGGAGGCATTTTCAGCCACTTACAGAGGATGGCTCTTTGCTGCTGCATCCTGATATAGCAGGGCTTTTTCACAAGGTGGGCAAGGTCTCTTTTGGGTTGGATGTCCTGTCCAATGGCAAAATTCTTAGGCCTTTTCTCAAACAGGGGATTCACCACTTTCTTGGCCTCCTGTTTCTTTGTGACAGCAGGAGCCGGAGCCACCTTAGACTTCTTTCCTTTCGGCATCTTGAACGGCGGAAAGAGAGAGACGTTTTCTTTCCTTCTAGCCTCTCACTCCCAAGGACTTTTGGTAGGTGCACTAGATAGCACACACAGTTTTCCCTTGAAGCAAGGCATTTCTGTCTGGTTGAAAGCAGACTCATGGCCTCTAAATGCTTTTCATGCAGTCTGCAAACACGATTTTTAAAGAAAGTTGAAAACTCATGTTTCTCCTTGTGGAAGTTCATCCCTCTTTCTGCACAAGGTGGACTACAAGAGGTCCTTCTGGCTGGACCAAACTTATTTTCAGGAAGCAGCTCTGAATCTGTAGAAAAGCTTGAACTAGTTCTCAAAGTGATGCTGCATCATACAAGAAGAAGCTACCTTCATTTGATGTTTCTGTGATTACTATATGGCCACCTCTACAGTGATACCGACTTACTAGGGATTGCTAACATTTAGGCATACTTGCATCATAACAACTTAACAGTTTAACTTTGACTACAAAGACCAATGAAGGGATTGTCTACTATAATTTTCAATTATGTTGAAATGTTTCTACAATAAGTATCCTTAAACACTTGATGTGTCTAGAGATGCAGGTTACTTGGTGAAATCTAATCTCAACGGAAAGCTTTGATTCTCTGTATCAAGTGAAAACTAATTTAACTAAGCCATCTCTGCTGCACATCAATATTAAGCAATTATATTACCTCAAAGCACTGTGAATACATTAATTGCTTTCATTAAAAAATGATTTCCTTAATTACCTTCTAAGCAAATATTCTTCACTAAACTTTTTAAGTATTTGCAATACTCAAATAAAATAGGTAATGGGGATGTCAATTTACATGAAATACATATTTCTAAAAATCTAACTTGCATTGCAAGTTTAAAATATGTTTACAAAATTCAGAATTAAATATAATTTTAGAAGGCTATTTTGATTTGGATACTGTTATGTTACTGGGTGAAACAGTATTTCTTGGTTTTCATCCTTTACTTGCCTAAGGCTTCTCAGGATACCACTCATACCATATTGTGATATTATGTTATATGTCCATACCACTTTCTGTCTCTCAAGGAAAACGTCTCTCTCCTCTTATCCACACTGGCCACTGTGCATATCTCCCTGGTTTCCATCTTGCTGGCACTAAGGTAGCCCCTCATGTTCACAGAGAAGAAAGGCTTAGGAGGTACATGGGTTTTTCATGACCTCAAGCTTTTCAGTTCTTGTATGACTAACTTCTGTGAAATTTCTTGATTTTCCTCAAGTGAGACTTCAGGGAATTCATGGAATATAAAAGATGGAGCTAAAACAGACTATTTCCCAAAGGTTCTTAGGCTTAAATGTTGAAGCGTAAATATTTAAACTGTGTTTATTTATTTAGGACAAGTTATAATTGTATATAATTGTGGGGTACAGGATCTCAGCTCACTGAGACCTCCACTTCCTGGGTTCAAGTGAGTCTCCTGCCTTAGCCTCCCAAGTAGCTGGGACTATAGGCCCACTCCACCACACCCAGATAATTTTTTTTTTGTGTGTGTATATATATATATATATATTTTTTTTTTTTTTTTTTTTTTTTTTTTTTTGAGACGGAGTCTGGCTCTGTCGCCCGGGCTGGAGTGCAGTGGCCGCATCTCAGCTCACTGCAAGCTCCGCCTCCCGGGTTCATGCCATTCTCCTGCCTCAGCCTCCCGAGTAGCTGGGACTACAGGCGCCCGCCACCTCGCCCGGCTAGATTTTTGTATTTTTTAGTAGAGACGGGGTTTCACCGGGTTAGCCAGGATAGTCTCGATCTCCTGACCTCGTGATCCGCCCGTCTTGGCCTCCCAAAGTGCTGGGATTACAGGCTTGAGCCACTGCGCCTGGCCTTTTTTGTATATTTTAATAGAGATGGGGTTTCACCATGTTTGCCAGGGTGGTCTTAATCTCTTGACCTTGTGATCCGGCTGCCTCAGCCTCCCAAAGTGCTGGGATTACAGGCGTGAGCCAGTGTGCCCAGCTCCTCATTTTAAATATATATCATTTATCCTGTTTAAAGCTTAATATCCTTTGACCACATCTCTCATTTTCCCTACCCTCTTGCCTCTGGTAACCACAGTTCTACCGTCTGCTCCTGCGCATTTAACTTTTTAAAATTCCACATAAGTGAGATCACTGGGTATTTGTCTCTGTGCCTCACTTATTTTACTTAGCATAATGTCCTCCAGGTTCATCCATGTTTAAATGAAATAATTTCTTTCTTTCTCTTTTTCTCTCTTTTTTTTTAAGGCTGAAGAACATTCCATTGTATGTATATATCTCATTTTCTTTATCCATTTATCCATTGATTGACACTTAGATTGATTCCATGACTTGGCTATTGTAAACAATGCTGCAATGAACATGGAAGTGTTGATCTTTCTTAGACATATTAATTTCAAGTCCTAGGGGTATATAGTTAGAATGGGGTTGCTGGAACATATAGCAATCCTATTTTTAGTTTTTGAAGGAAACTCCACAGTTTTCTGTAATGACTGTGCTAATTTATATTCCCACCAGTGTACAGTGTTCCCTTTTGTTCACATCCTCACCAACACAGTTGTTATTTTTCCTCTGTTTGATGCTAGCTCTTCTGAAAGATGATGTATCATAGTTTTAATTTCCATTTCCCTAATGATTAGTGATATTGAGCATTATATATATTTATATATATATGTTGGTCATTTGCATGTCTTCTTTTGAAAAATATCTATTCAGATTCTTTGCCCATTTCTAAATTAATTTTTTTTTTTTTTTTTTTTTTTTTTGCTGTTAAGTTTTCTGAGTTCCTTATACATTTGGGATATTAGTTCCTTATAAAATGTAATGCTTGCAATTTTTTTCTCATCTGCAGGTTGTCTCTTCACTTGTAGTTGTTTTCTATGTTGTGCAAACGTTTTTTAGTTTACTGTAATTCTATTTGTCTGTTTTTGTTACTTGAGCTTTTTTGTTTTTCTTCTTCTTCTTTTTTTTTTTTAGATGGAGTCTCGCTCTGTCGCCCAGGCTGGAGTGCAGTGGCATGATCTCGACTCACTGCAAGCTCCACTTCTCGGGTTCATGCCATTGTCCTGCCTCAGCCTCCTAAGTAGCTGGGACTACAGGCGCCCACCACCACACCTGGCTAATTTTTTGTATTTTTTAGTAGAGATGGGATTTCACCATGTTAGCCAGGATGGTCTCGATCTCTTGACCTCGTAATCTGCCCGCCTTGGCCTCCCAAAGTTCTCAGATTACAGGCATGAGCCACCGTGCCCAGCCTGTTATTTGAGCTTTTGGGGATCAAATAAAAATAATAATAATTGCCCAAACCAGTGTTGTGTAGTTTTCTCCTCTATGTTTTTTTAATTCTTTTTTTCTAATACTTTTATTCTAATTTTTCTAATACTTTTATAGTTTCAGGTCATTTAAATTTTTAATTCATTTTGGGTTTATTTTTGAATAGTGTGTGAAATAGGGTGGGGCTAATATTATTCTTCTGCATGGGAATATCTCGTTTTCTCAATGTCCTTCATGGGAGAGATTGTTCTTTACACATTGTGTATGTTCTTGGCATTTTTATCAGAGTCAATTGACTAAAGGCATGGGTTCATTTTTGTGCTCTCTGTTCCATTGGTCAGTGTTTCTATTTTTATACTAGTGCTATGCTGTTTTAATTACTATGGCTTTGTAATATAGTTTGAAGTCAAGTCGTGGAAAGCCTTTAGCTTTGTTCATTTTGTTCAAGACTGCCTTGGCTAGTCAGGCTTTCTTCTCTGTGTTTCTGTATGAATTTTAGGATTTTTTTTCTCTTTCTGTTAAAAATGGCACAGGAATTTTGATAAAGATTGCTTGTGGTAGTATGAAAATTTCAACAGTATTTCTTCAATTCATTAACATAGACTATCTTTCTATTTATGTATTCTGCAATTTATATTAATGTTTTATAGTATTTTTGTGTACAGATCTTTCATTTCCTTGGTTACATTTACTCCTAAGTATTTTTTAAGCTATTACAGATGGGATTGTTTCCTTGATTTGTTTTTTATTAGTTCTTCTTTAGCGTACAGAAATACTATTGATTTTTGTTTCTCAATTTGTCTTTTTGTTTTGTTTTGTAGATTTTTGTAAATTTATTGACAAACTTTTTGTTTGTCAATAAGTTTTTGATATAGAAGATCATGTCATCTGTAAATATCAATTTTACTGCTTTTTATCTTTTATTTCTTTCTCTTGCCTAATTGCTCTAGTAAGGACCTAGCACAATATTGTATAGAAGTGGTGAGTGTGGGCATCCTTGTTGTCTTCCAGTTCTTTTTTTTTTTTTTTTTTTTTTTTGGAGATGGAATCTCGCTCTGTTGCTCAGGCTGGAATGTAGTGGTGCTATCTTGGCTCACTGCAACCTCTGCCGCCGGTTTCATGCTACCTCCTGCCTCAGCCTCTCAAGTAGTTGGGACTACAGGCACGTGCCACCATGCCTGGCTAATTTTTTTGTATTTTCAGTGGAGACCAGGTTTCACGGTGTTAGCCAGGATGGTCTTGATCTCTTGACCTCATGATTCGTCCACCTTGGCCTCCCAAAGTGCTGGGATTACGGGCATGAGCCACCATGCCTGGCTGTCTTCTTCCAGTTCTTAGAGAAAAAACTTCTAACTTTACACTATTGAATGAAAAAAACATTACAGGGCAATCTCTCTCCAAAAATTAGATATATATGGTCTTTATTGTGTTGAGGTGCATTCCTGGTATACCTAATTTTTTAAGAGTTTCAATCAGAAAAGATGTTGGATTTTGTCAAATACCTTTTTTTTTTTTTTTTTTTTGCATCTAATGACATGATCATATGGTTTTTTTGCTTTTATTTTGTTAATGTGGTATCTCACAGTTATAGATTTGTGTATATTGAACCATCCTTGCATTCCTGGAATGAATCCCACTTGATTTGTGTTTTTAGTAGAGACAGGGTTTCACCATCTTGGCCAGGATGGTCTCAATCTCTTGACCTCGTGATCCCTCTGCCTTGGCCTCCCAAAGTGTTGGGATTACAGGCATGAGCCACCATGCCCAGCCTATAAACTTTTTAATGTGCTGTTGGATTAGGTTTGCTAGGATTTTGGTACATATGTTCATCAGAATGTAATTTTCTTTTCTTATGATGTTCTTGTCTGATTTTGATATCAAGGCAGTACTTGATTAATACAAAGAATTCAGAAATAGTCCCTCTTCTTCAATTTCTTGGAAGAGTTTGGGAAGAATTAGCATTAATTCTTCTTTAAATGTTTGGTAGAATTCACTTGTGAAGCCATCAGGTCCTGGGCTTTTCTTCAATGAAAGATATTTTTATTATTAATTTGATCTCTTTATTCATTCTTGATCTGTTCCGATTTCCTATTTCTTCCTTCTTGATTCACTGTCCATAGGTTGTATGTTTCTAGAAATATATCCGTTTCTTTTAGGTTATCAAATTTTTTGTCATATAATTATTCATCATAACCTCTTATGATCCTTTGTATCTCTGTGGTATCAGTTGTAATGTCTTTTTTTCATTTTTTATTTTATTGAGTCTTCTTTCTATTTTTCTTAGTTTAGCAAAGGGTTTAATTTTGTTGATATTTTCAAAAAACAAATCTTAGTTGCATTGATATTCTGGTTTCTATTTCATCAATTCTTGCTGTGATATATATTTTCCTCCTTCTGCTAACTTTGGGCTTAGTCTGGCCTTTTTTTTTTCTAGTTCCTTGAGATGTAACATTAGGTTGTTTATTTGAAATCTTTCTGTTTTATTGCTACACATTTTCCTCTTAGAACCAACTGCTTTTGCTTTACCCTGTAAGTTTTGGTATGTTGTATTTTTATTTTTGTTTACCTCAAGTATTTATGATTTATTTTTTGATTTTTTTAACTCCCTCATTGTTTAGTAGTCTGTTGCTTAATTTTTACATATTTGTGAGTATTACCAGATTTTATCTGTTATTTCTAGTTTCATACCATTGTGATCAGAAGAGATACTTCATATGATTTCAATACTCTTAAAGTTTATTCAGACTTGTTTTGTGGCCTAACATATGATCAATCCTGGAAAAAATTCCATGTGTCCTTGAGAAGAATGTGTTATCTGTTGCAGTTGAATAGAATGTTCTGTATGCATCTGTTAGGTCTATTTGGTCTAAACTATGGTTCAAGTCCAATATTTGCTTATTAATTTTCTTTCTGGATTATCTGTTCATTCCTGAAAGTGGAGTATTGATGTTCTCTACTACTATTGTACTACAGTCTGCCTTTCCTTTTAGATCTGTTAATGTTTGCTTAATGTATTTAGGTGCTCTGATGCTGGGTTCATATATACTTAAAATTGTTACATCTTCTTGGTAAATTGAAATGGTTCATGATTGCTGGCCTTCTTTTGTAGTTTTGATTTAATGTCTATTATGCCTGATATAAGTATAGCTATCCCTGCTCTCTTTTGGTTTCCATTTGCATGACATATCTTTTTCTGTCACTTCACCTTTAGTCTATTTGCATCTTTAATAGTGAGGTAAGTCTCTTGTAGGTACATATAGTTGGGTCTTGTTTTTATACATGGTATTTCTTTGTCAAACTTCTCATTTTTTATTTTTCATATTTTATTTAATCTTCTATCCTTATATTCTTATAGTCGACTGAACTTCTTTAAGAGAACTATATGAATTTTTTGTTAGTCATTTCATAGATCTCCATTTCTTTAGGGTCTATTGTTGAAGCTTTATTTGTTTGTTCTGGAGATGTCATTATTCTGATTCTTCATAATCTTTGTGTCCTTACATGGGTGCTTGTGCATTTGAAGAAATGGTCACCTCTTTTGTTCTTGACAGGTATTCTTTGGCAAAGTTATACTCTCACTGAAGTCTAGCCTGTAAGTTTATAAGGGCTACCTGGTAATGATGCTAAGCAGGCAGAGCTTGGAAGTCCAGCCTGTGATTCTAGCTGGACTACCTGATAATGACGCTAAGCAGGCAGAGCTTGAAAGTCCAGCCTGTGATTCTAGCTGGACTACCTGATAATGACGCTAAGCAGGCAGAGCTTGGAAGTCCAGCCTGTGATTCTAGCTGGACTACCTGATAATGACGCTAAGCAGGTAGAGCTTGGTGTTAGACTCTCTAGCTTGCTGAGTCTCTGCCTTTGCTTTGAGATCAGATGGATCTGAGCTCTTCTATTTGGTGAGATCCCTGGCTGGGTTCTGTAATCAGGCAGAGATGGTAGCTGGGTCCTCTGATTGGATGAAGACACAATGTGTATTCCCTAACTAAATGGTACTGCTATTGGACTTTTGGAATTTGGGTAGGACTGCAGGTTGGGTCCTAAAGTTAGGCTGAGTCATTGATGGGGAGAGTCAGGATCAGCTACTAAGTTTGGCAGAAATACACGATATTGAAGTTTGCTTCCCTGCCTGGATGTAGCCTTGTTGTGGGATTTGAGGTTGAGGTAAGCAGCTATTTGAACTCCCAGATTGGGATGGCCTAGTCCCTGTGCTTAGCCAAGATATGCCATGGTGGTTGTCTCACTCCATGAGCAGGGTCTTCTTGGGTCTGCTTCTTGGGGTGGGCTTTGAGGTGAGCCAAGCTGCTCTTAAATGCCCCGGTGGTGCAAGTATAGTCCCTGTGCTTTGCCAAAATACTCTGTGGTAGGTGTCTCTCTCCTCAGTGGGAGGAAGTTGGGCAAAGCCTGAAGCTGAGCATGGGGGCTGAGCATCTAGGGATTTAAGCTAGATTGATCTTTCTACTGTGCTCCTGGGGTAACCAACTTAGCTTTGGAGGTGGACTGTGGTACTGGTACCTCTCATCAGGTGCCTCTGCTGACAGTAACACAGAGCTACCCCCAAGATACAAGCTGGCCACTGTGAGTAACACCTCCTTTCTTTGCTTGTATTTGACCCCAGCTGGCATAGTCATGCCATAATCCCATGTTTCCCATGAGATGAGACCAGACTGGGCTTCCTGAGAGGCATCTTGGAATGCTAGTTAAGCTGGATGGCCACCTTAGGTTTTATTTTTCCACTTTAGAAACTGCAGACCCAGGGGAATCCTCTCCATGTGGCATTGTGCCCATTAGGGGAGACCGAGGGGTAGCACAGTCAGAGTGACACTGTTCTGTTACCCGTCTAATGTAGTTTTTATGCAGTTCTGTCTCAGGTTTGTTTACAATTTTGGAGTTTTCACCAAGATGGTCTTGTATGTAAATAGTTGCTAGTTGACCTTTCTTTTGGAAGGGAAGAGCTGAGATGTCCTATTCTGCCATCTTGCTGATATCATTCCCTTTGTTTCAAAATGTTTCATATAAAGCTGTTCCCTAGGTTAACTGCTTCTAACTGTGAAGGGTATATTATATTGCAAAAATATAAACTTGGAGTCACATCAAATGAAAGAAGAAAAGAAAAACGACTTTAAATAAATTACGAGGTCAAATATATGCTCCAAAATATTTTTTTCTTTTGCAACGTAAGGATCAATTCAGAAAAAAGAAAACGTCTGCAGAGGGTCTTTCTTAAATGTTATTTTTTCATAATTTTTATCCACGGTTGTTTCTTGTATTTAGTTGTATTTTAAGCAGCTTTACTAAACTATGATCAACATACACTAAACTCAAACATTTGACAAATTTTGACATATATATACACACACACACACACAAAACATCACTACAGTACAAAAATAAGAATATCCATTTCCCAAAAGTTTTCTCTTGCCCCTGGTAGTCTCTTGCACCTGACCTTTCCTGCCACCTCTCCCTTCCAAAAACAGTATATACTCTTTCTTTTTCTGGATTCTTTTATTTTTGTCATTCAGAATAAATACTTGGAGACTTATCCAAGTTGTAGCATGTTATTAATAGTTTATTGTTTTTTGGTGTTGTGTGGTATTGCATTGAATGGTTAGACCATTGATGGATATTTGGGTTGTTTTCGGTTTTTGGCTATTACAAATAAGGCTGCTATGAATGTTTACGTACAAGCTTTTATGCGGACAGGCATTTTAATACTTATTGGGTAATACTTAGAAATGGAGCAGTTGGTTAGGTATATGGTAGGTATACATCAAACTTAAAAAGCTGTCAAAATGTTTTCCAAAGTGGCTGTACCATCTTTCATTCCCATCAGCAGTATATGCGAATGTATATTACATCACATCCTCTCCAGCACTTGTATGGTCAGTTTAAAAAACATTTGTATAGTCTTAACAGGTGCGTGGTGGTAATTCCTTGTGGTTTTAATTTGCACTTCTTTTGTGACCAAAGACGTATAGCATTTTTTGTCATTCGTAGATGTTCTGTGGTAAAGTCCATATTCAAAACTTTTGACCATGATTTCAATTGGGTTGTTTTTTTCGTATTATTGAAATTTAGGAGCTATTCACATATTCTGGGTCCATCTCCTATATCATATATATAATTTTCAAAATGTTTTCAGTCTGTGGTTTATATTTTAATTTTATTTATTTAATTTTTTTTTGGGGGGGTAGACAGGGTCTTGCTTTGTCACCCAGGCTGGAGTGCAGTGATGTGATCACAACTCACCAAAGCCTCAACCTCCCGAGCTCAAGTGATCCTCCCACCTCAGCCTTCTGAGTAGCTGGGACCACCGGTTCACACCACCACGCCTGCATGGCTGATGTTGTTATAGTGATCCTCCCACCTCAGCCTTCTGAGTAGCTGGGACCCCGGGTTCACACCACCACGCCTGCATGGCTGATGTTATAGTGATCCTCCCACCTCAGCCTTCTGAGTAGCTGGGACCACCGGTTCACACCACCACGCCTGCATGGCTGATGTTGTTATTTTTTGTAGAGACAGGGTCTCACTATGTTGCTCAGGTTGGTCTTCAACTCTTGGGCTCAAATGAGTCTTCTACCATGGCCTCCCAAAGTGCTGGGATTACAAATTTGAGCCACTGTGCCTGGCCTTAATTTTCTTAATAATGTCTTTTGAAGAGCAGGAGTTTTATGTTTTGTTAAAGTACAATTTATTACTACTTTCTTTTGTGGCTCATCATTTTGTCATCTGTAAGATATTGTTACCTTATCCAAGACAACCGAGGTTTCTTTTTCTTTTTTCTTCTCTGGAAATTTTAAGGGATTTGGCTTAGTCTTCTGGAGGTGGAGGGAGAACAAAGATCCTAGAGAAATAGTGATGGGGTTATATTTGGCCGAGGCTACAAAGAAGATTGGTGGGGGTTCTGGAAAGATCAGGGGTCTTTTTCAAAATGATCATCAGCAGTACTCTGGGGATGTGTGAACAACTCAGAAGGAATTCCTTTGACCACTTGGTGCTGTTTAAGAGGCTACTACTGGCTGGGTGCAGTGGCTCACGCCTGTAATCCCAGCACTTTGGGAGGCCAAGGCAGGCGGATCACCTGAGGTCAGGATTTCGAGATCATCCTGGCCAACATGGTAAAACCCTGTCTACTAAAAATACAAAAAATTACCTGGACATGGTGGCACACACCTGTAATCCCAGCTACTTGGAGGCTGAGACAGGAGAATTACTTGAACCCGGGAGGCAGAGGTTGCAGTGGGCTGAGGTCATGACACTGCACTCTATCCTGGAGAGCAAGACTCTGCCTCAAAAAACAAACAAACAACCAAAAAAGAGGCTACTATCAAGACCTAGCCATTTTCAGTTCCCAAAGATCTACGGAAACGGCAGCAGAACTGGCAACTTTTAAGGAACCACAAAGGCTAAACCAACAAACGTCTCAGTCTTAGTCCCTTAACTAGCATGAACTCAGATCTGAGGATGAGGGGCCTCCCTGATGGGCAGGAACTTGGTTTGGTCATAGAACCCCAAGAATGAGCTAGAATTTCCTGCTAGCTTTGCAATATGTAAACTTGGTGCCAAGTTAATGCAGAATTAATTTAAAGAAAACAAGAAAATGCAATATCTTTCATACCTCGTAGTTCCAATATTAAAACGAATACACCTATACTATATAAATTAATTCCAAGTTGCATAATTTCTTTATACTGTTCTTCTCAGTATGGTAGTCTAATCTAGGTCTATAATTTGTGCTGGACCCCGGGCAGTGACCTGAAAAAGTTGTTACTTTCAGATTTTGAATATGTTGTCTCAGAACATTTTCTCTCCAGCTTTGCTAGGGACACGTCTCCCCTCAGCTTTCAGTACCTGTCCCTCTTTCAGGCAAGGTGAGTTAGGCTCACAGTGAGCTCTACCAGCTGTGGCTGTGTGTATTTGTGTGTCTGTGTGTTGTGGTGGTAGCAGCATCAGTCATGTTTATTGCAGATCAGCTAACTCTGGTAAGAAGTTTCGAAGCTGGTTGCTATTTATTTTTTCACTTTTTTTCTGTTCCACCTGATAATTTTCCAAGTTAATTATTTATGCTGCAGAAAAATTATAATGGGCTATGAAAGCAATTCTGTGCTGTATCAGCTTTCTATTTTCTCTTTTGATCAAATATCACTATATTTAATAAATATTTTTTCACAATTTGCAGTTTAGGATTGGAGGCACTTCTCAGTTTTATTACGGATGGAAGTCTAGTTTCTGGTTTTTATATGTTTAAATAGGTCTCCATAGGTTTTAAGAATATGTCTGATACGATTTTAACAAATCGTTAGCCTCTGGAGTATGTCTTTTGTGTGTGTGCCAATACTACTAAGAACTTAGTTTCACTTGAAAACACATATTTTTATGCCCTCCATTCCCACTCCACCCCATCATTTTTCCTGGGAGCAGCCAAAGCCATAGACGGAGTAGGAATTTAAATGTAATTTACAAATGCTGTCCTTCTCATTCCTCCTACTGTGGTGATTTGTCCCAGGCCTCCTCCTCCTCTTCTGAGTCTGAATCAATATCAGTTAACAGTGTTTCCCCAACACTCCAGATTGGTTTTAGTATATATGAGCCCCACCTCACGGATTAGCAGAACCGTTTCTCATTTAAGAGGTAACAGTTGAATAGTGAATGAGTTGAATCAGGTTGATGTAGGTTTCTACTGGATTTTCACTTTTCTACCTGTAAAAATGAGAAAAATGAGAGATAGCTGGAAAATGACCGGAGACCGCCTCTGGACACTGTATGAGCTGCTTATTCCCTGTGGCTGACACTGTGTCACTGACTTCACTAAGATCAAACACAGAGTTGGATTTGAACCCACGTCTCTCTTATTTCGAGTACATTACATTAGATTTTGTATTTACTGTTTTCTTCTGTTACTCTAATGGAATAAACCATGGTCATAGACTATAGTAATTAAGACATACTTCTCAGGTATAAGTGGGTATAGAATAATAATGCTACTGCTTTTCAGTAAGTGGATTAATTTGACACGGGAATTCACAATTTGGCCATATTATAAACAAATTATAAGGGACTATCTTGCAGAAAATTCAGTCCAAAACTTTGATTAAAACAGGGTAATAACAAATACATTTATGCAAATAAAATTTAGGAATAAAGAAAGTGACATGTGACCAAACACTGCGTGAAATTTCTGTTAGCACCTTTAACACATAATCCCGACTTCTAATTTTTTCTAAAAACCCGCTTATTTTTATTTATCTATTTTTTCCAGACAGAGTCTCGCTCTGTCACCCAGGCTAGAGTGCAGTGGCGTGATCTCGGCTCACTGCAAGCTCCGCCTCCCGGGTTCACTCCATTCTCCTGCCTCAGCCTTCCAAGTAGCTGGGACTACAGGTGCCCGTCACCACGCCTGGCTGATTTTTTGTATTTTTATTAGAGATGGGGTTTCACCGTGTTTGCCAGGATGGTCTCGATCTCCTGACCTCAGGTGATCCACCCTCTTTGGCCTCCCAAAGTGCTGGGGTTACAGGTGTGAGCCACCGTGCCTGGCCTTTAATTTTTTTATGAAAGGTGATTTTCGTATACAGTCACAATACATGGGCCTTTGTATGACTGATTATTCAATAACTTGCAAATGATGCTGTCAATACTTTTTCAAAAGGAAACGATGCTCTTTGCTAACAGAAGAGTTGATCTGGTATATTCTAATGATCTCACTCGGAACAGTGAGATATTTAGGAAAGATCTTCTTCTTGGACTAAACATAAAGACTTAAAAACTTCAAATTATAGTGGTTATGACTTTTTAACAAATATGACTTTATTAGATACATTTTGAAGGGACTTGTGTCTTCTAGAACTGTAATAAAAGAGCAGTCTACCATGTGTTTTAAACCAGTGACTTTGAATGTCAGCCGACGGCTTTTAAAGCTCTGAACAGTTAGAACTGAGCTGTATTTCTGTAATTGATGGACTGTCCACATGGCCTAGAGCACATTCAAATGATGCTCCTAAATAAGCTTCCAGTTATCACAGAGGCACATGCAAACGGGCAGAAATTTCACATCCAATCATGGCACAAGAGGAGAAAATTCTGCTTGTATAACGGAAATGATAACCTTGAAATACTTGAGCACTCATCTTTGAGGAAAGCAGAAAGACCCGAAACCTATCATATGACGAGCCCGTGAAGCCTAGAATCACAGGGCAGCATTAATTTCATGGGATCTAACAAAAGAGGATCTAGATGGTCATTCCAAGTTCTATGCAGCTTGTTAATCATCCCCATTTTACATTTAAATGTATGCAATAGGTGTCTTTACATGAGTAGGCTTTAAATATAAGTAATTTGTAGGCACAATTCTTTACCAAATATTTAAACACAATTTCTAAAATTATTCAAGGTTTTATCCTATTGCACATTTAGACTATTTCAGTTGAAAAGTACACGTCAAGTTGAAAGGTGTGAAATTATTTTTTAAGCCGGTAAATAAATTATATGCCAGAAATATAGGATCAGTTTCCCTAGTCATAGCAAACATTCAGATACCAAGTTAAATTATTAAAAACCTTTTATAGAAGATCCATGGAAATCAGCTGTCACACTGCAGCAGGACTCAGGAGGCCTAAAATGTGCATTCCTGATATATTCAGTTGTTTTAATATAAGGTAGAGTAATACAGTGGAAAACAGACTGCACATGGAGTCAGAACCATATGCAGCCCTGTTCACTCAATGTTTTTAAAACATTTTTAAAAAAATGTTTAAAAATGTTTTTAAAATGTTTTAAAATATTTAAAAATGCTTAAAAATATGTTTAAAATGTTTTTAAAAACAAAAAGTGAGCCACCTTTGTTCACCAATGTTTTTAAAACTTTGGGTACAATTTTGTGTTTTGGAACTTTACCTGCTTCTCTGCAACATGAATTTAATAATAATATCATAAAAACGGCATCTAAAAAGAAGATGCACTGAGGCGATGAGTCATTTAGAACTGTGGGTAGGCAAGATTTTCTTGTTCCCTGTACCTCATTAACTCATTAGTGCAGGATATAGATTGGATTACATTTGCTAGTGAGTAACTCTGTGTTAAAATGCCTTTTTCCATAGCTGTGACTTTCTCCTGTCCCTGCAGTGCCACCACAAAAGCCCAGTCAGCTCATGGCTTTAGCCAGTGTGGCAGCAGGGAGTGTGGGGCTTCTGACTTGGCCAGGACTCAGGCCAGCTATCTCCGTCACTGGGCTCAGGGTGCTCCCTTTAGTTACAAAATGAGACTCTGTGGTGTGGAGCCTGTGCATGTTTCGATTGTTCTTTTTAGTTAAAAATCATTTAGACCTAATGAGTTTAGGATAAAGGATTATAAACAGCCCATCTTATCTAAGTTTTCTGCAATGGAATCTGCCAGCTCATACCCAGCTAACGATGTGTCTTTCTATTATTTTTTGCACATAAATAGGCTTTGTGGATCTTGTAGAAAGAGGTGACTAGAGACTGGAGCAGGATTCAGATCTTCTGGATGCCCTGCTAAATGTCATATGATTACATTGGTTAAAGTCCTAATTATTCATTAATACCAACATATGGGATGGTGGGTTGCTTTGATGTATTTCTGATAGTAGTCATTAGTGCTGTTTATTATTAATATGATCATTTTATCCTTGATTTCCTAGTATGCTGAAGAACAGTATGTTATTCAATCAGCTTTGTGCTGTAGTATATTTGCTCGTTAAAAGTTACTGTTCCTTCCAGGTCTTCTCTTTTCACTTTCCAGCATAATCTCATCTGTTTTTATGGCATTAATTACCTCTGCATTGATTACTTCTAAGTTCATATCTCCATGCTTAAAATTTTATTTGAGATTGAGTTCCATATTGATGTGTCTACTGGATTCCCCAGAGGCATCTTATTATGGCTAAAAAATTCATTTTTATGGCCAGGCGCAGTGGTTCACGCCTGTAGTCCCAGAACTTTGGGAGGCTGAAGTCGGGTGGATCATGAGGTCAGGAGTTCAAGACCATCCTGGCCAACAAGGCGAAACCCCATCTCTACTAAAAATACAAAAATTAGCCAGGTGTGGTGGTGGGTGCCTATAGTCCCAGCTACTCAGGAGGCTGAAGCAGGAGAAGGGCGTGAACCCGGGAGGCGGAGCTTGCTGTGAGCCGAGATCTCACCACTGCACTCCAGCCTGGGCGATACAGCAAGACTCCGTCTCAAAAAAAGTAGATAAATAAATAAAAATAAGTGGGTTTTTAGAAAAAATTAGAAATCGGGATATATATTTTAAAGGTGCTAACAGAACCCGGGAGGTGGAGATTGCAGTAAATGATGCCATTGCACTCCAGCCTGGGCAACAGAGTGAGACTCCATCCCTCCCAGAAAAAATCATTTTTATAACCACCTACATTTATTTCACTTCATGTTTGAATGAAGGAAATCAGTGGCCTTATCACTTGCATTTTCATTCTGATCCAGTCTGCTCCATTCTGTCCCATGTCCTTTTGTTCACCTGCATATCCATGTAGTTGCTGAATTTCAGTCTGTTCCGTCTCAGGGCAGAGCCACTGCTCTGACTTCCACTGCTTCACTTCAGACCCTCATCAGATGCTGCCTTCGTTATGCCAGGAAACTGCTCTCTGTTTCTAGTCTTATCACAGCTGGGAGGCGGGTTCTCAGCCATGTTTGCCCCTGACCTGGAAACAGACTCGGGGCTGTTGTGGGGGGCATGGTGGGAGTGAGACCGGCCCTCTGGGTTGTGTGGGATCCTCCCCATACTACCAGAGCTGATGCTCTCTTGAAAGCACCACCTCCCAGCAGGAGACCAACCAGTGCAAAAATAGTGCATTAAACAACCAAAGCTAAGGACTCTCACAGAGTCCATTTCACCCCCGAGCCACTTCCACCAGAGCAGGTGCTGGCATCTGTGGCTGGGAGACCCACAGATGGTTCACGTCACAGGACTCTGTGCAGACAACCCCCTTTACCAGCCTGGAGCCTGGTAGACTTGCTGGGTGGCTAGATACAGAAGAGAGACAACAATCACTGCAGCTCAGCTCCCAGGAAGCCACATCCCTAGGAAAAGGGGGAGAATACTACATCAAGGGAACACCTACGGGATGAAAGACTCTGAACAACAGCCTAGACCTTCCCTCTGACAGAGCCTTCACAAATGAGAAGGAACCAGAAAACCAACTCTGGTAATATGACAAAACAAGGTTCTTTAACACCCCCCAAAGTCACACTAGCTCACCAGCAACAGATCCAAACCAAGAAGAAATCCCTGATTAACCTGAAAGGAATTCAGAAGGTTAGTTATTAAGCTAACCAGGTAGGGCTCCAGAAAAGGCAAAGCCCAATTTAAGGTAGCCAAACAAACAAACAAACAAACAAAAAACACACACAAGAAATGAGGGCAGAAATTTTCAATGAAATAGATAGCATAAATAAAAAAGAATCAAAACTTCAGGAAACAATGGACACACAGAAATGCAAAATGCTCTGGAGAGTTTCAGCAGTAGACTTGAACAAACAGAAGACAGAACTTCAGAGCTCAAAGACAAGGTTTTCGAATTACCCAATCCAACAAAGACAAAGAAAAAAGAATAAGAATATATGAACAAAGCCTCCAAGAAGTCTGGGATTATGTTAAATGATCAAACCTAAGAAAAATTGGTATTCCAGAGAAAGAAGAGAAAAATAAAAGTTTGGAAAACATATTTGGGGGAATAATTGAGGAAAACTTCCCCAGCCTTGCTAGAGACCTGGACATCCCAATACAAGAAGCACAAAGAACACCTGGGAAATTCGTCACAAAAAGATGATTGCCCAGGCACATCGTCATCAGGTTATCTATTTAGTTATGAATGACCAAATAAATGAGTGGATGGATTTCTAGGCACTATCTTGGGAGACAAAAGATTAAGAGTAACTAAGTTGAATTTCCTTACTTTGGCAAAGGCTATCCCTTAAACAACTGGTGGATTGTCAGAAAGTGATTTAAACTATGTCCATGCAGCAACAAGCATCTGTTTTGTAAATAACCAGAACATTTCGTTCAGATGGCAAAGTGGTATCTTCAATTTAGAACTGACCAGCCTTTGGTGAAATGCTTCTAATTAATCTAATTGCTTAATTAAATCCATGCTCGAGGGATTTTTTTTTTCAACTAAAGCCTCCTAATTGTTTATCAATGAGTGTGAATCACATTCTGCTTTATCTGTGAGCTCCTTCTTGAGCTCCTTAAAGATAGCTGAAGACGGGGGAAAAGAGGTTTTAGAAATACTGCTTCACTTTGAATGGGCATTAGTCGATGGGTAGAATAGATGCTGGCGAGCCACAGTATTTCTAAATAGAGCACAGCCAACCCTAAGCTTCATCTTAGCATGAAACATGGAGCCTCCTTCCTGTGCGATTCAGGAAGCACTTTCCATCACTGTGGCCATCCCTCCAGCTCTTTCACCTCTGTTCCTGTTTCTGCTCTTGTTTCCATATTCTCTCTGAAAGTCTCAAAAATACCTTCTCCTCCCTTTCCATATTTTGTTCACGTAATTTTCTTTTCTTTCTTTTTTTTTTTTTTGAGACAGAGTCTTGCTCTGTTGCCCAGGCTGGAGTGTAGTGGCGCAACTCAGCTCACTGCAACCTCTGCCTCCCAGGTTCAAGCCATTCTCCTGACTCAGCCTCCTGAGTAGCTGGGACTACAGGCGCCCACCACCATGCCCAGCTAATATATATATATATATATATATGTTTTATTTTTTATTTTTAGTAGAGGTGGGGTTTCAACATGTTGGCCAGGCTGGTCTTGAACTCCTGACCTTGTGATCCACCCGCCTCAGCCTCCCAAAGTGCAGGGATTACAGACATGAGCCACCATGCCCGGCCTTCTTGATGTATTTTTCAAATTATCAATTTATAGTTTTTGAAATTGAAAATAACATCCAATAGATGAACAGTATATCATGCCAGAAGCCATGCTTTCAACACATTTGCATTTGCTTTAGATCATCGTTTCTTCTCCTGGTATCAAGCCTGACATTTCTTACTCTGAAAATAATTTTCTCTCATCAATCTTGTTAGCTACATCTCTTAATGTTGATTACAACCAAATCCATGCTTACTGAACTCAGTCATATGTTCTAAGTGAGCTAATAAGTGTAAGGCATTTAATAGTTGGCCTGGTACATACTAAGTGACATGAAAATTTTGGCTGTTACTATTACATCATCATCATCATTAACATTATTATATTGTCATTATTCTTATGTTTCTATTAGGTTGCCTCAGAGTAAATCAAAAGCATATAACCAAATGTTTCAATCTTTATGTGTATGTTTTTTAATGTAAATTCATAGTTCCCACTCTCATACTTGTCATTCTTCTTCCTTTTATGCTCTGCATTGAACCACTGTTAATTTCTTACCAACCTCTGTTACATCTCTTGTATTCATTTTCTCTTCTCCATGTAGATCCCATTGACTTTGGTTTAAACTCATTTCATTTCACTGGGATTCTTCTCTAGATGCTCAACTTTTTCTTCATACTATAATTCATCTTATCTGTGGTAACCAGTTTATTTTTTAAAGCGTCGTTCCGTTTACACAACTTCTCACAAGCTTCCAAGTTCCCATTGCCCGCTGAATGAAGTTCACAGTCCTTCATGTGACACTGAAGACCCTCAGTCTTCTGCTTTCAGATAATGTTTCCGGCGCGGTCACCTGCCATTTTCTTTCACACCTCCTAGAGTGCAAAGGATCTGCATAGCACTTAATGCTCTTTCATTCAACCACTCTGCAGTGAAGTGTTCCTGGAAGGCTGGTTCTAGTTTAAGTGTCTTAACCCAATGACAAACAAGACTGAACGGTCACCGCCCTGTGATTAACATCACTTTGCTCACGCTCCCACCTCTGCTTCCTTCTCCAAGATGCTTTTGTTCTCATTCATCCACATCAGATTTATCTGGCGTGAGACTGACCATACATCTCTTATTTATGAAGTATTCTGGTCATTCTGACTGAAAGTCCTCTTTCTCTTCTTCATTCTCATGGTATTTATTTATATCTTTTTCATTGCACTTAGTCTTTTCACTGTTGGTCAGCTTTCTTTTCAGTGTTCAGGGAATACATGAAGATTCTCTGAACCCACAACAAGGAATGCTGTAGCTTGAAATAGTCTTTCTAAATCCAGAGGCTGCTTTCTTCAACTGTGTGTGCCTTTCACAAGTTTCCAGCTTCTATTCGGAGCCAGCCAATGCTGTGTCTACTGGTACAAAAACAGAGTGTCGTAAGGCTAAACGTAGAAATGCACTTAAACCAGAAGCAATAACAGACATAGGTTAGTGTAAGTGCACATCCTACACCATTATGTTTTTTCTGTGAGTTTTGAATTTTGTATTCACTTTTATATTTCTGCAAATGGAAGATGGCAAAAGGGCTGTAAAGAGGTGAAGATCAGAAACTGCCTCAAATTTCAAGGCAAGAAAAGGCAAATTTAAAAGTTAGAACTAGGCATCTGAATCTGATTGAAGGAAAAGTGACATGTTTGCTTGAGGGATGTATGAAATAGATTTCACTGACCGCTGCACGGAATATGTGCAGACACAGCTGATGTTGCAACCATATCTTAAAAACTCATCCTTTAAAAAAATAATTTCAGCATTACAGATATGCTTTTTCTTCATTTCTTCTCATACCATTTTACCACCTAGTTACCAATTTGCTGAAAATGTAGTTTCACAAGAATCCTGATTTGCAGAGCACAGGTTTCCTTAGCTCAAGGTTGTGTGGAAATATAGTCTCTTTAAATGACTGGATTCAGGGAAGCTGGGTTTACTCTAAAGGGAATTTTAATGGCTATTTTTCAATGAACATAGACCATCTCCTTTGGATTAGGTTTAATTATTAATATAATTTGACAAGGAGGTAAGAAGCTCATGCCTCCTCTTCATCTGCTGTCTGAAGTAACTTAAAACAAAATCAAAGAAAAGAAGCAATAAGGTGTTGCTGGAAAATTCTGTCTGAAAATGCTGTTACTTTTGAAATTATTTATAGAGAATTCACTGAAGTCAACTATTTCGATAATTTTATGTTAACAAAGGTTATCGATGATAAGATGAGCCACTTATAATAGTGTATTGTAATTTAAAATTAATCACTAGTTATCTTTTCAACATATTTTACCTGTCCAGGAGAGCAGCATATCTGCAGTGCTTAAGTGTGTAGTCTCTGAAGGCAGGTGGGAGGTTTGAATTCAGTCTCTAGGGTCCATATTTCTGTGACCTTGAGTGGCACAGAAGACTTAATCTTTGTGTAAGCCCTGACTTCCTCAGTAGTAAAATAGGCATAATAATTCTACTTACCTCAAAGTTAATACTCTATAGGCCGGATACAGTGGCTCATGCCTGTAATCCCAGCACTTTGGAGGGCGGAGGTGAACAGATCACCTGAAGTCAGAAGTTCAAGACCAGCCTGGCCAACATGATGAAACCCCATCTCTACTAAAAATACAAAAATTATCCGGGCGTGGTGGCGGGCACCTGTAATCCCAGCTACTCAGGAGGCTGAGGCAAGAGAATTGCTTGAACCCAGGAGGTGGAGCCTGAAGTGAGCCGAGATAGTGCCACTGAACTCCAACCTGGGCAATAGAGCAAGAATTAGTCTCAAATAAATAAATAAAAAGTTAATACTCTATAAATTTTAGGTCTTACTATTTATTGTTAAGAAAATACTCAGCACTTTGAAGGAAATGATTGTCTCTTTCAACAGTCTTGTGACTTTTCTGGATATCTGCTGATTTGATGCACTTTTAAAAATCAAAATATGTAACATATTTTTACCTTATTAATCTAGCATACCATTTAAATATACAACCAGTGTTTCTTCTCTGGGCTAATAAGTGAACGATAATGATAATTCAACAACTACATGATTTATTATCTGACCTGAGGTTCACCTTTAAATGTAAATATCATTTTTAAGATATTTTAAAACAGGCTTTATTTTTAAAGCAGTTTTGTGTTCATAACAAAATTGAGCAGAAACTAGAGTTCCAGTATATCCCCACCTCCAAACATGTGTAGCCTCTCAACTGAAAGCATTTTTGTTGAAAGTTTAATGAGTGAGGGTTGCTTGCTGGGCATGGTGGCTCACGCCTGTAATCCCAGCACTTTGGGAGGCTGAGGCAGGTGGATCACCTGAGGTCAGGAGTTCAAGACCAGCCTGGCTAACACAGTGAAACCCTGTCTCTACTAAAAACACAAAAATTAGCCGGGCATGGTGGTGAGTGCCTGTAATCCCAGCTACTCGGGGGGTTGAAGCAGGGGAATCGCTTGAACCTCGGAGGTGGAGGTTGCAGTGAGCTGAGAATGTGCCAGCCTGGGTGACAGAGCAAGACTCCATCTCAAAAATAAATAAATTAAATAAATAAATAAAAAATATAAAAAAATTATGTTAATAGATGTTACCATATATGTTCTGGTTAAAAACCTGAGAAAGTATTTTATTACATTTGAAGAATAGATTTCGGAGTATTTCTACTTCAGGCAATAAGAAATATTGATCAAATCTAAAAAAACTGGATCATTAAAAACAGCATTGGATGCTTTGTTTATCAATATATTTGTGAACATAAATGCAGTTTTTTTGATCAGATGACATAGTATCTATTTCCTTAATCAGTGGGTTAGAATATCAAATGGGACTGATTACAAAATAACTTGTTTCTCATGGAAAAAATTAGCAACTCTTGTAAAATGCACCTGAAAAAGGAGAAAATGTGCTACAAATGAGAATAAAAACTCTGACTGGCTGTACAAATACATTATGTATTAGCATACAACCACGGTCTCACTTAACCAGGGAACTCCCTCCATTCCATCAGGCGTTCCTCCCAGAGCACATGCTTGCCTTTTAAATCATCAATGATTGCTGCAGCTTGAGTGAGACCGAAAGGGTTAAAACTGAAACCCAGCCATTCCCTCTCACTTCTGCAAATGCAGCTCAGCTTGCCCTTCTCTGGTCTATCACAAATGTCCCCAGCTGTTTCCTCTGGGGTCTTCTCTGGTTTGTATGGCCAGTCCCCAACCTGCCTCCTGAACTTCCACGCAACAATTTCAGAGTCTCAGCAGTGTAAAGTCTTAGCAAAGATGTTCTGTGAGCTTCAGGGCTCAACCCCTCATGAAACTTGGCCTGAATCTGTCAGTGGATAGAAAATTGATTTCATATTTAGAATCAGCGTAACTATGTGTTACAAGTTTCCAGAGTGTTTTTTTTTTTTTTTTTTTGAGACTGAGTCTTGCTCTGTCCAGTCCAGGTTGCGGTGCAGTGGTGCGATCTTGGTTTACTGCAACCTCTGCCTCCAGGGCTCAAGCAATTCTCTGCCTCAGCCTCCTGAGTATCTGGGATTACAGGTGCCCGCCACCACGCCTGGCTAATTTTTTTGTATTTTTAGTAGAGATTGGGTTTCACCGTGTTGGCCAGGCTGGTTTCGAGCTCCTGACCTCAGGTGATCAACCCACCTTGGCCTCCCAAAGTGCTGGGATTACAGGCATGAGCCACTGCACCCAGCCTCTCAATATTCTTGATATTATAGGTACTTGTATTTTCTTTGTAGTTGAAATATCATTAGAATGGTAATCAGACAACTTAGATGTTACAGTATCTATACTAATCACATCACATTACTTTATTGTTACTAGTTTCTGTGAATGTGTCTTATCTTTTAAATTAAATCCAAAGCTCTTTGAGCCAGAAACTTTGTCTTGTATGAGGTTTGCTATGTAAGTATTTGGAGGGAAAATTGAGTGACTCATTCTTTCATAAAACTGTTATATCAAAACACCACGGCTTCATGAGAACACATTAACTAGAAGTTATTACACGGGGGTTCAATATCCAAACAGTGCACGTTGATTAAGTTCCATTAGGTCTGTGGCTTTAAGCAAGTTCCCTACTTCTCAAGACCTTATTTAATTCACTTTACAGTAGAGTGACTGGGTCAGGTGACGTCTCCAGTATTCTCCCTTTTAAAGTTGTATCACTTTTCAATACGAAAGTCTATTCTAAGAAAGAAAATATGGCTCAAAGTCTGAATTTGCCCAAATACAAAACAGAGGTGGAAGTTAAAGCAAATCTTACTCGTAAAGAGCACTAGTAAATCGGCTCCTTTTCGATGCTTGAATGTTCTGGGTACATACCAGATCACAAAACGACTCCTCTTTAGTATGTTCTGGGTACATACCAGATCACAAAACGACTCCTCTTTAGTGCACTTCAGTGCCTGAGGGTATTTTCTGGGTAATCCATGTATTGAAATTTGACTCTTGATAGTACATGCCAAGCACATAGTTCCATAATATGAGTTTAAAAAATCACAGATAATATCAGATGAACACAACAGAAGGCACTTAGAAATAAATCCCATTTGACCACTTTTAACAAATGCTCTTAGATCAGCGTCGGGCATGAGTCCTTCAAGTTTGGCCACAAAGATAATAAACACTTTATCAAATCTCCATCTTCATCATGTGTGCTCTTCTGAAGAACTTTTGTCTCTAACAATGCTCTCAGAGAGCTACCAGAAAGATTATTTAAATGAAACTATGGTCAATGTAGTCAGAATACAAAACAAACACAAATAGGCACAGTTCATTTGCATCCATTTGCACAGTGCTTTTGTTTTACTTTACAAATAACTGATAGATAGATTAGTGGAAATAATATTCAATCTCTTACGATTTGAAGAAAAGCGCAACTTTAATCTCAGAAGAAAATATTTCCCAGAGAATGTGAATATCTAATATGTTGTACTATCAAAAGTCCTATCTCTTTATTTTATGTCCTTACTTGACATTTAGTTGGGGTTTATTCAAGGATTATTTGATTTGAAAACTGCCTGCATATTTGGATATTTAAATACATTTGATTTATGTCTCAAGTGACATTTGTGGAAAATGTTTTAGAAACAGTCCTGTTTTAGAAACAGTCGGCGTGAGGGAGGTCTCCCTGGGGGGAGGCAGGGACTCAAATGGAGGACTGGCCGCATGGAGTATGTGTGTCTCAGAGAAGAACATGGCTGACCTCTGTAGGAAGATGTGCACAGGTGGGTCTGGTCTATGCCACGGGAATCCCAGTAACAGCAAGGAGGCCAATGTAACGGGCAGAGAAGCAAAGGAGACATTTGGAGAGGTTGTCATATATGAAAGCTTTTGTGGCCATGTTTAGACTTGGTTATAAGGGTCGTAGGACACCACTGGTCTTCTGTTTTAAAGACACCTCTCGCTACTATAGTGGGAGGAAGGAGAAATATTAGCATCAGGCACAGGTGAACCATGTTTGTGTCTGAGAGACAGATGCCAAGCAAGATGAGATGTGTAAGGTCCATCTACATAACTGTGAAGGACAAAGGGAGTGGGAGCAGAGGAAGGCAGGGGAAGCCTTCAGACAGTTGTGCCAGTGGGACACCTTGAAAGGAAAGGTGAGCTCGGACAGCCTGAGACCCAGCATAGTGCTGAGGAGGTGCTGGCAAGGCCAATGGGGGCCGCCCGGGAAAAGCTGCTATCTAGAAGAATCCTGTTTCAGGCATGAATGGCCTTGACCTAGTCCTGTCTCCTAGGACTGGGCAGAGCCTGGGAGAGGGTGGTCTGGTAGTCAGGAGAGAGTGGCAGCTGGGGACTGTTACCTGCCTGCTCCTTGCAGCAGGTTCTTGTGAAGGGAGAGCCAATCAGGCACCTCCATGGGCATCAGAACGTGAGCGCTTTGGACTAGGGTGGAGGTAGTGGAGGTGGTAAGGTTTTGTCAGGGAGAACCAATGATATTTGCTAAAAAATAAAATATGAAATGTCAGAATATTTTGAGTTGAGATTTTGGGTTAATGTACGACAATTCCTGATGGAAATTGGAAAATATTTGGAAGGAATGGATGTCAAGGTCAGGTAAAGGCAGATAAGAAACCGTTTCGGGTGTGTTAAGTCAGATTTAACTACTCAGCATCCACTTCGATATGTGACAGTGGCAGTTGGATATATTTTACTGGGCGGATGGTGGCCTGTGGTATTCCTTTGTGTGCCATTGATGTATGGATGGCTTGTAGAGCGTGAAGACCGTCGAGGAACTGAGTACAGCTGAGGAATAGAATGGGGCAAATTCATGACACCCCAGTGCTCTGCAGCATCTAGAAACTGGGATAAGAAAATGGATCCAGCAAGACAGTAGAAGTAGCCAGGTAGAAGAATAAGTAGTTTATATAAAAAGAGAGGGTCTGACTCAGAAAATAAGTCATGTTGATGAAAAGAAGGGGATAGATTTGAGAAATATCTACCTAGGATTGGATTATGAAGTAAAGAAAGGACTTCGAGAAGGAGGCAATGGCCAATTGCTTCAAATCCTGACAAGAGGTTGAAAGGATGATACCTGAAATGGATCACTGGATTTAGCAGTGTGGAGGTCAGTGGTAAGACTGACAAAGGCACTTTCAGTGGAACACTGATGAAAGCATTATTGGAGGGAATGTAAGAGAGAATAAGAGAGCAAGTAAAGGCAGTGAGCACAGAAACTACTCAGGGAATCGGCTGTAACAAGAAACAAGATGGAGAATTGCTGTTGTCCTCTCAAGAGAGAGAGATTTGTTTTAGGAGGGTGACATCACAGCAGGCTTAAATGTTTATGGAAAGGCTCCTTAGAGAAGGCAAAAGCGTATGATCCAGGAGGAAAAGGGGAGGAGCACATGGGAAGATTCTTAGAGGAATCGATAAAAGGGGATGGAATCTACTTCCTGTGAAATCAGTGTTGCCGTAGAGACAACGGAAGTAGGTCACCTATCTCACCAGGAGGAGAGGCAACGCGCACAGGTCCGACGCAGCGGAAGTGTTTACTCGCTAGTGGAAGTTTGTAGACATTCTCTTCTGATTGCTTTCAAACTTCTCAGTGAAATAAGGATTAAGGTCACAATTAGCTAAAGAGGTGTGGGGTGGGCATGGTGGAGAGTTGAGAAGGGGTGGTGTGAAAGTCACTTCGGTGGGAGGGGGAGTAAATGAACTTAATGACTGCTGTGACTCTGTTGGGCAGTCCTGAGTGCCTGTTTGAGTTCATTCCTGTGTATGTAATGTGAGGCCAACCAGCAGGTGTAATGTTTTTCTGGATTCATTTCCAAGTCCTTGGGTGTGAGCACAAACAGGCAGAGGCCATATGTAATCATCATGGTGGTTTTACTAGGCAGATGTGACACAGGAGAAAGCGCGAGGTAACCGAGAGGAAATAGAAGGGGCTGGTGACCATGACCGATGTAAGATTGACGCTGGGAAATGAAAGAACTGAGAGCTGGAGGGGTGCAATTAATAGACTGTGGGCTTTGTGGGTTCAAAATATTTAGAATGGGGACCAAAACGGTGAAGGAGACAGCAAGAAAAGATTATGGGGGAGATAGAGTGAGTCTGGATATGCGAAAAAGTCTAGCGTGTGATCACGAGAGATAAACTGGAAGAGGCTAGATGAGCAGAATAGAGGATAAAGAACCAAGAGCCCTGGGTATGGGTAAAACCTGCTGGGTCCGAATGCTTGTGTCCCTCCAGATTCCTGTGTTGAAACCCTCATCTCCAAGGTGATGGCATTAGGCGGTGGGGCCTTTTGGGGTGTGATGGGGTCGTGAGGGCCGAACCCTCGTGAGTGAAGTTCATGCCTTATACAGGAGAGTCCAGAGGCTTCTTTCCTCTCCACCGTGAGGATGCAGCGCACTGTGAACTAGGCAGTGGGCTGTCACCAGACACCACACCTTCCGGCACCTGGATCTCAAACTCTCCAGCCTCCAGTACTGTGAGGAAGACATTTCTGTATTTCTGTTGTTCACAAACCACCCAATCTATGGTATTTTGTTACAGCAGCCAGAATGGACTAAGACAGATTGTTTACCTGGGTAGAAAAATCACCAGGAATAGCCACGGCGAGAAAAACAGCAAGCTAGACACAAGAACCACCCATGATGAAGGGGATGGCAAATGACGAGGGAGAGTGACAGAAGGCCCAGTCCCCTGACATGAGCTTTGATGGAACTGACATGAGCTTTGATGGAGCTTTTAGCGGGAACCAGGGCAAATGGGCTTGAGGCAGCCCAGTAGTGTGCAGGGTGTGAAAGGGAAAAACGGCCATTGGTTGACACTGTAATACTTTCCTAGGGCTTCTGTAGCAAAACACCACGAACTTGATGGCTTCAATCAACAAACATTTATTTTCTCACAATTATGGAAGCCAGAAGTCTGCAGTCAGTATCACTGGGCCAAAATCAATGTGTCAGCACTGTCACCCTCCCTTGGTGGCTCCATAAGGAAACTGGTTCCTTGTCTCTCAGCATCTGGTGACTGCCAGCATTCTTTGGCTTGTGGCCACATCACTCCAATCTTTAAGGTCAACCTTTTTTGATCTCCCTCTGCTCTGTCTTCATATCCCTTTCTCCTCTGTGTGCCCTAAAATCTCCCTCCTCGTCTCATAACAGAATATGTGTGATTGCATTTAGGGTCCATCTGGACAATCCAGGACAGTTTCCCCATCTTGAGAACTTAATCACATCTGCCAAGGCTTTGTTTTCTTGCCATATATTATGGTCACCTGCAAAGACATATGGGCCCCTGAGGTTTGATTTGAATGTTGAGGCTGATGATGCTGCACACAAGCTAAGGGGATATGAAAGGTTCATTACTCACATACTTCAGGCTTCCGGGGACAGCAGGTTGGCCTCACAAGCAGATCCAATGTGACCTAAGAAAGCAAGGGAAGACTGGCCCAAGGTGTTATAATGGTTACGGGTGGGGCTGGGGTGGGATCAGAGTTCCCATGTATGGGAAGGGCTTGTATGGTTTTACTCTCCCACCAGTGCAACGGGAGGGGACTCCCCGCCTTTCCTGTTGGCTTATCCAGATGCGGGCATAAAGGGATTCCAAGGAGTGAGGTCCAGAAGCTGTCAGTAGTCAAACATCAAGAAATGGGGCCAGCCTGGTCCTGGTGGCTCATACCTGTAATCCTAGCTGGGAAGCTGAGGCCCAGAACTTTGTGGGGCCCAGCACTTGAGGCCAGGAGTCTGAGACAAGCCTGGCCAACATGGTGAAACCCTGTCTCTACCAAAATACACCAATTAGCCAGGAGTGGTGGCACATGCCTGCAGTCCCAGTTACTTGGGAGGCTGAGGCAGGAGAATCACTTGAGCCCAGGAGGCAGAGGTTGCAGTGAGCCGAGCTCACACTGCTGCACTCCAGCCTGGGTGACAGAGTGAGACCCTGCCTCAAAAAAAAAAAAAAAAAAGGAGGGAGACCAGACTACTCACTACACCATATAAGGAAATTTCCCCAGGTTCTAGGGCTCTAGGGATTAGGAACTGGCTATCGTGGGTGGGTGGTAGAGTCCAGCCTGCCACAGGGAATTGTGAAACATAAGCATGGTCCTCAAGGGGGAACTGAGGTTAGGGGTCGATCAGAAACGGGAGGGACGTAGGAAAGAAATCAGTGCTGTAGATTGTTATGTAGTCATCAGTGAGCTGAAACCCATTTCCCTGTTGTATCTGTTTTGTTCCTTGCTGTGTTCTCAGCTGCTACAACAGTACTTGGAACATCGTCGGCGTTTGACAAATTTGTTCTGAATACATAAATGAATAAAAATGGATGGCATTTCTAATGTAAAGAAGTTATTGGAAAATCACAGTGGAAAGTTGGATTTGAAATTTAGGCATCTTCACAAAGTTGATATGTGTTGTTCCTTTAACATTCGGTAGCGTGGAAGGGAGGTGGCAGTGGAAACTTCGGAGCTGGCATATCACTTTGTGACGCAAATGAATGAACAATGCTGAATTCATGGAAACCCCACCTAAAATTCTGAAACAGAACCTCCTGCCTCCCGTCTGACATTGCTCCTTCTGTTAGCGTTTTCCAGCCCTGTGTCTCCACACAGATCACCCCTGACCGCCTGCTCTGTTGTGGGTCAATAAACCACCTTTCCAACCACTCTGAATATGCCATAGATGTGTCCTACCAACAAACGTCTTCCTGGTGGTGACTTCAAATTTAGGATCTACAATATGGATAGAAAATTTTATTTAAGTAGCTGTTCATAAGACACTAACTGAGAGATGTACATGCACGTGCGTGCACACACACATGACGTACAGTGTCACAGAGGCTCTAGCTATGGGATACTGGACTTCCAAAGCATGCGGAAGGACAGAAAGTGATAATTAGTCATTACGTTAGGGCAAAACCCAAGATGGTTCCTGCACATTGTTTTTCTATAGTGAATAACTTTTTTTTTTCTTTTTTTTTTGAGATGGAATCTCGCTTTGTTGTCCAGGCTGGAGTGCAGTGGCATGATCTTGGCTCACTGCAACCTCTGCTTTTTCCTTCCCCTGCCTCAGCCTCCCTAGAAGCTGGGATTCCAGGCACCCGCCCCCATGCCTGGCTAATTTTTGCATTTTTAGTAAAGATGGGGTTTCACCATGTTGGCCAGGCTTGTCTTGAACTCCTGACCTCAGGTGATCCTCCTGCTTCAGCCTCCCAAAGTGCTGGGATTACAGGCATGAGCCACTGCGCCCAGGCCCCTATACTGCGTAAGTTAATTACCACAAAACATGCACTAGCTCTTCATATTTCCTCCCACTGCGCACTCAATTACCAAGTGACTCATTTCCAAGGTCTTTCACCCTATTTCTTTTCTTCTGAAAAATATTCAGGGAATGAGAGCTGAGTATAAATTGTCGTTAGCTCATATTCTTAGCCAATCCTATACCTTTAAGATGGTCCATCTTGACTTCTTCTTCAATGGGTACCAAGCCAGCAAACGAGCACCAGTGGGAGCACGAACCTCATCTCGGATTTCCTTCCCCAAACACGAGGGGAAACTGTCTCCCACCATGAAGGATGGCTGCGTCCTTAGTGCAAAGGCGTCCTCCAGATCTGTCTTGTTCTACTGCCCTGTATTTTCTGATATCACAGCTTGACCTCTCTAAATCTAATGGAAGGAGAAAGACTGAAGTCAGAGAGGCTTGTACACAGCTTTGACTTCTATTGTTTGAAATGCAAGGGTCTGATATTTGTGTTTCTGCTCTCCTGTCAGGGTGCCACTGATGAGGCTTGCGCTCTCCTGAGTGTAGCCTGTAACCCTTCAGTGAGCACCTTAGCCTGCACAGAAGGCCCCTGCACTCAGCAGAGTCTTCAGGGAGAAGTTCACTCCTGGGCTTTCTCAGAGCCTGAGAATCCTCTTCAAGGCCTCAGTCTTCCATCTCTAGTCCTGCTCTGCCCTCTCTCTGGATTCACTAAGATTCTGGATCTTCTAGGTTTTCACAATTGACTTTTCCTTCTCATTGTGCCCTGCTCTGTGCCTTGTATTTGTGCAGCATGTTGTCTGAGCACCATGCAGAGTCTCCGCTCCCAGCCCTCTTGTTTACCTCGCATTGTGAATGCACACTGTGATTCTGGGTGGCATTTCTCTGGAACTGTGCATTCCAGGATTTCAGTCATGAGATAAATAATGCTCACATGCTTCCTGGGAGAAGGACTAGGACTGACTCTGCTGCATGCATCTGAAGAGGTAATGATCCCTACAGTGTGATCCTTTTTGGGCAAGGCTTGTTAGTATCTGCCCTTTCATTATTGGGTAGTAGGGCAAAGTCACTACAAATGGCCACTTTCCAGTTTCTAATGTCCTGTTTTGCCTGGCCCCCTAAGGTACTTTGACCACTGGTTATGGACAAGGCTGTTGGCTATTCTATTTTCAAACAGCAGTCGTCTGTTAGGAATAACTATCAATTTAATGGCGCCAATGGCCATCAAAACAAAGAAAATTACACAGTAAGTCTGTCTGTCTTTCACAAAGGGAATCATTTGCATCTCACTGTGGTACTAAGCGTAGCCATTTCACTCAACATGCTGGTAACCATCAGTCACACAACAGGGTGAACCAAGAATGCAGAGGGTATTTTGTGTTCAGTGTCTTTGCTTTGGCCAAGGAAACACTTTCTGTAACATCATGTTTACTTTTTTAACTTTTATAGTACAGAGTGAACCATGTAGAAAATAGTAGCTGTCTTGAAAGAGATGGGAAGAGTCAACCTAGTGATGAATGAGGCACACACAGAAAGGGACAGGTGCACCAGAACACGGGTGGGGATAGTCCCTGTTCTTCACGTCTGTGCAGTGCTTTCATTTGGGGGCTTTGCAGTGCTTTAGAATAATGTGTTCATGGAATAAAGAGAAAGGTGGCATGGGAGGAAAATGTTTTCATACAAAGCGAGGAAATTAAATATCACTTAATAGACTGGGTAATTTAAGGGGGAAATTACTTGATTAAATTGCACCCCTGGAAGTTTGGTTTAGAATTCTATTATCTAAGATGGATGAACATTTCCAAGGCCCTAAACTGTATTAGGAAGAAAACCTAATTGCATCAAAAGAAATGAAATGTTATATTTTTGTTATTAGTTTTTGAGTGCCTTTCAACCCAGAAGAAAACTAAACTTGATGAAAAAAAAACAGCTTTATAACAAGATGTTAGAGGTGATAAATTTAAAGTTTGAATAGGAAGAGTGGAAAAGTTTAACTGAATTATCTTAGTAACTGGGTATAAATGTCATACAATTTCCTAAAATTAAAGCACTTGCATATAGTTTGTGTTCTGATTGTTTACACATGTATCTATGTCTGTCTGTATCTGTATCTATGGCTACATCTCTCTCTATAGCTCTCTGTCTACCTATTATATATCAATCATCTATCATCTGTCGATCATGTCTCTATTATCTCTCATTTCTCTGTCATCTGCCTATCAATCATGTCTCTATCATCTATCAACCTATCATCTATTGTCTATCCATCATCTTTTCTTACCTGTAGTCTATCATCTATTTATCATCAGTCTGTCATGTCTGTATCATCTGTCATGTATTTATCCATCTTATCTATCATCTATCTTTCTCTTTATCATCTATCACTGAAATCTATCACCTATTATGTATCTATCACTTATCTACCTGTATATCATCTATCTGTCATCTATCTATCTATCATCTATCAATGTATCTATCATCTATCTCATCTATTATCTATCTATCTATCTATCTATCTATCTATCTATCTATCTAATCTATCTGCTGTAAGATGATCGATTGATGCTTTTAAATTACTGAGGACAAGAAAATGGTCTCCCCCATAAGTCTTTTAACTTCTTTCCTTTCCACTTTAGAATGGAGATGTTGATCCTTCATTTCAAGAATAATTCTTCCATCTATGACTTCCAATCTTTCTCCTTCCACCACTTCAGAAACTTTGTATAATTATCTCCTCCTTTTCTTCACCTCAGCTTTTCTCCCTCTGCCTTCGGGCTCCTTTTTCTTACACTTTAAGCTTGTTCAGGCCTCCACAGCCTAAAGTGTTACACTCATCTCTCTTTTCTACCTTGCCACAGATTTCACGAAACAGTCTGCACCATCTCCTACCTTTTACCATTGAGTCCCCGAGGGCATGTGTGTGCTCTGACTTGCACACACCTCTTCTCCTGAAGCCAATAGCACGTGCCCTCTTCTCCTCTTCCTGTGTGTGGTCCAGCTTGCACACACCTATTTTCCTGAAGCCAACACCACGTGCCCTCTTCTCCTCTTCCTGAAACTTCTCTGCAGATTTGAGGCAGCCTGGATCTGTCTTCAGAGCTCTATCTCCAAAGCCAGACTGCCTGGGCTCTGATCCTGGCCCCAACACTTATTTTCTAGGTAAACTTGGGCAGTTTATTTAATCTTCCTTTTTGCTTCTGTTTCATCAACTGTAAATAGGAATTCTAATTTTATATACATCCTACAGGAATTGCATTTTTGAAATGTATTCATAGGTGTAAAGAGCGTGGTCCAGGACTAGAAACCGCTATAGGAAAGAGATGTTCCTTTCCACCTATTTAGTTATTCATTTAATAACAGGCTACAGGTATCACTCATTCTTTTTTTTTTGAGACTGAATCTTGCTCTGTCTCCCAGGCTGGAGTGCAGTGGCACAGTCTTGACTCACTGCAACCTCTGCCTCCTGCGTTCAAGCAATTCTCTGCCTCAGCCTCCCCAGTAGCTGGGATTACAGGCGCCCATCACCACACCAGCTAATTTTTTTGTGTTTTTAGTGGAGACGGGGTTTTGCCATCTTGGCCAAGCTGGTCTTGAACTCGTGACCTCGTGATCCACCCACCTTGGTCTCCCAAAGTGCTGGGACTACAGGCGTGACACACCGCACCCGGCCCTATCATCCACTCTTGATTGCAGGTCCTGTTCTGGCTTCCGTGAAAGCATACTGCTGTGTTTTATTTCTGCCTCTCTTGTTACCCACCGTTATCAGTCCCAGGCTCCTTTCTCCCATGCTCCTGCCTCTATATGGTGTTGCTGAGTCCACCTTTCCTCGCTCATCCATCACTACAGTTGCTAGAAGATCCCTGTTCTCAGGGTGACATTCACACGCATGACTCTCAAATCAAAGTAGCCAGCAGGACCTCCATGCTGTGGTTCAATCTGGAGTTTCCAAGCTGTCTTCTGGACATTTATTTTTGAATATTTGAACCAACAGTACTGCACTTTAACCATTCCCCTCCTTTCTTCCCAAGGCTTCTAGAGTCTGTGTTACCATTTGTGACTTTTCCATTAAGAAAAAAATCTGTTAAGAGTTATTTCACCTAAAACACAGCACATTATTATTTTTTAATTTGTAATAATTGTGTCTGTAGTCTTAAAAGTACAATGCTAACTCAGAATCATATAGGTATCTCTTTTTGTTTGTTTGTTTGTTTGTTTGTTTGTTTTGAGATGGAATCTTGCTCTGTCGCCAGGCTGGAGTGCAGTGGCGTGATCTTGGCTCACTGCAACCTTCTACTCCCTGGTTCAAGCGATTCTTCTGCCTCAGCCTCCCAAGTAGCTGCGATTTACAGGCACCCATGCCACCACGCCCAGCTAATTTGTGTATTTTTAGTAGAGACGGGATTTCACCATGTTGGCCAGGATGGTGTTGATCTCCTGAACTAGTGATTCGTCCACCTCGGCCTCCCCAGAGTGCTGGGATTCCAGGCGTGAGCCACTGCGCCCAGCTGGGATCTTGTTGAAGACACAGACCCCACTTAAGATCGGGGAATCAGAGCCTTTGGAGGCTTGGGAACCCGTGCTTTCCCCATCACTTCACGTGGTTCTCATATACACTACAGTGAGAGAACCATCATCTTGGGCAGCAGAGAGGATACTTTTTGTTAATTAAATACCACACTTCATTTCAAGATGTTAGATTAGGGATTCTTGACAGCTATTTGCAAAACCCAGGAAGGCATTTTATCAATATCTGCTATTCAGTTTCAGTTCACTTCATTCCAACTTGCTGTGTATTTTAGTTTTTATTTTGGTTTGAAGCAAAAGAACCAACTCTGACTAGATGTAAACAAAAAGCTAATCTGGGGGAACCTGTTGAAGGAGCACTAGGACTATCTCACAGCGATGTGGTAAAGCAGAGAAGCAGGAGGGACTGGAGCAACTCCAGGGGCCTTGGCAGCAAATCTTCATGGGTCCTCTCACCACTGAATTTCCTTCCGTGGGACTTTAGCTCCAGTCACTTGCAACCTGTATTTCCACCCCCGCTCTCAAATATAGTTGTGTTTCTTAAAATTATTTTTAATTGACATGTAATAATTGTGCATATTTCAGAATACAAAGTGATATTTCCATACATGGATATAATGTGTAATTATCATTATGGTAATTAGCATATCTAGCATCTGTAACACAAAGAATTTATCATTTCTTTGTGTTGGGAATATTCAGAATCCTCTTTTCTAGCTATTTGAAAATATACAATAAATTACTGTTAACTATCATCACTCTTACAGTGCTATAGAAACTAGAGCTGACTCCTATCTAGCTGTAATTTTGTATCTGTTAACCAGCTTCTCCTTATCCTTCTCTCCTCCTATAGTCTCCAACTGATAGTAACCATAATTCTACTCTCTGCTTCTAGAGCTCAATGTTTTAGCTCCCATATATGGGTGAGAACATGCGGTATTTATCTTTTTGTGTCTGACTTATTTCATTTAACATAATGTCCTCCAGGCCCATCATTGCTGCCGTGAGTGACAAGACTTCATTCTTTTTTATGACTGAATAGTACATCATTGTGCGCAGTTAACTTTATCCACTCATTTGATGATACACTTTTAGGCTGACTCCATATCTTGGCTGTTGTAGATAGTGCTTCAATAGACATGCGAGTGCAGATATCTCTTTGAGATGCTGATTTTCTTTCTTTGGGATGAATAGCCAGTAGAGGGATTGCTAGATCATATGGTAGTTCTATTCTTAGTTTTTTGAGGAAACTCCATACGGTTTTCCATAATGGCCATACTAATTTACAATCCCACCAACAGTATGTAGGAGCTCCCTTTTCTCTGCATCTTTACCAGGATCTATTAGTTTTGTCTTTTTGATAGTAGTCATTTTAACTGGGATAAGAGAATAATATCTCATTGTGGTTTCGATTTGCATTTCCATAACGATCAGTGACGTCAATTTTTTAAATGTTCTTTTTGCCAATTTGTATGTCCCTTTTTGAGAAATGTCTTTCAGATTTTTTGAACACTGTAAAATCAGATTGTTTTGGCTTTTTAATTTTTTTGCTGTTGTTTGAATTCCTTGTATATTCTGAGCATTAATCTTTTGTTGGATGAATAGTTTGCAAATGTTTTCTCCCATCCTACAGGTTGTCTTTCTATTCTGTTGATTACTTCTTTTGCTGTACATAAGATTTTTGGTTTGGTATAATCTCATTTGTCTGTTTTTATTTTTGTTGCTTGTACTTGTAAAGTCTTACCTATAAAATCTTCACCCAGTCTCATGTCCTGAAGTGTTTCCCCCATGTTTTCTTCTAGGAATTGTATAGTTTTGGGTCTTAAACTTAAGTCTGTAATCCATTTTGAATTTATTTTTATGTATGGTGAGGGGGTGTCTAGATTTTTTCTTCTGCACATGGATATCCACTTTTCGACATTTTTGATGACTTTGTAAAAAAGTCAGGTGACAGTAAATAAGGGAATTTATTTCTGTTTTTTTTAAGTCTGTTTCATTGGTTTATGTGTCTGCTTTTATACTAGTATCGTGGTGTTTTGATTACTAGAGCTTTGTAGTATATTTTGAGGACAGGTAGTATAATACTTCCAGCTTTGTTCCTTTTGCTTAGAATTGTGTTAGCTATTCAGGGTATTTTGTGGTTCCATACAAGTTTTAGAATATTCTATTTCTGTGAAGAATATTATTGGTATTTTGATAGAGAAACCAGTCCAACAGTCTCATAGATAGCTTGTTTCAGATAAGCATAGAATTTGATCCTTCTGTTCTTAAAGCTTGAAGCTTGCATTTGTTTTATCTGTGTTCCTTCCTCAGGAATGACATTCAGGGCTCTCAAAAAAAAGTACCGAAGAACTGAAACTCACCTGATCACCACATCCAGACAGTGAGATGCCAGACCCCTCATTCATCATGATTACTTTTGTGCCCCTCCCTAGTTCCTCCCTTTTCTTAGACATTGTCACATTTTTTCCCTGCTGTATAAACCACTAGTTATAGCCAGTCAGGGAGCTGGATTTGAGACTAATCTCCTATCTCTTTTGCTGCAGCACTCAGTTAAAGCCCTCTTCCTTGGCAATGCTCACTATCTCAGTGATTGGCTTTCTGTGTGGCAGCAGCAGGACCTAGACCGAATTCCTGTGCTTTGGTAACAATAGGAATTGCACTAAATGTATAGCTTGCTTTGGCCAGGCGCAGTGGCTCACGCCTGGAATCCCAGCACTTTGGGAGGCTGAGGCGGGCAGATCACAAGGTCAAGAGATGGAGACCATCCTGGCTGACACAGTGAAACCCCGTCTCTACTAAAAATACAAAAAAATTAGCCGGACGTGGTGGTGGCGCCTGTGGTCCCAGCTACTCGGGAGGCTGAGGCAGGAGAATGGGGGGAACCGGGAGGCGGAGCTTGCAGTGAGCTGAGATCCGGCCACTCACTCCAGCCTGGGAGACAGAGGAGACTCCGTCTCAAAAAAAAAAAAAAAAAAGTATGTCTTGCTTTGGTTAAGATGGTCATTTTAACAATATTGACTGTTCCAATCTGAACATGGAAATTTTCTTTTTTTGGTGGATGTGTCATCTTCAATTTGTCTCATTGGTGTTTTGTAGTTTTCATTGTAGAGGTCTTTTGTCTCCTTGGTTAAATTTATTTCTAGGTACTTTATTGTATTTTTTGTCGCTATTATAAATGGGATTGCTTTTTCAGTGTCTTCAGCTAGTTTATTAATTCTGCAACTTTACCAAATTCATCGATCAGTTCCAAGAGTTCTGTGTGAAGTCTTTAGGTTTTTCTCTATATAAGATTATGTCATCTGCAAAGAGGGACAATTTCATTTTCTGTTTTCCAATTCTGCTGTATTGTATTTCTTTGTCTTGCTTAACTGCCCGGGCTAGGAATTCCAGTACAGTGTTAAATATGAGTATTGAAAATGGACATTCCTGTCTGGTTCTAGTTCCTAGAGGAAAAGGTTTTCCCCATTCAGTATGCTGTCAGCTGTGGGTTTGTTACATGGCCTTTATTATGGTGAGGTACACTCCTTCTATGCCTAATTTATTGAGTTTTTATCGTGAAGGGATGTTGAGTTTTATCAGGTGCTTCTTTTTGCATCTGTTGAGATGATTCTCTGGCTTTTGCCCTTAGTTCGGTTGATATGATATATCACATGTATTGATTTGGATGTACTGAAACATCCTTGCGTTTTTAGGACTAATCCCATTTGAACATGAGTGTATAACTTTTCTGATGTGCTGTTAGATTCAGTTTGCTGGTGTTTTGCTCAGGATTTTTGCATTTGTGTGCATCAGGGATACTGACCTGCAGTTTTGTGTTGCTGTTGTGTCCTGACCTGGTTTGGGTAGCTGAGTAATGCTGGCCTTCTAGAATAAGTTTGGAAAAGTTCCCTTCCCTTCCATTTTTTTGAAGAGCTTGTGTCAAATTGATACTAGTTCTTCTTTAAATATTCGGTAGAATTCAGCAGTGGAGCCACCAGGTCCCGGGCTTTTCTTTGATGAGAGACTTGTGATGATGGCTTCAGTCATATTTCCCATTATTGGTTTGTTGAGGTTTTTCTTTTTCTTCATGGTTTCATGTTGGTAGGTTCTATGTGTGCAGGGATTTATTCATTTCTTCTAGTTTTTCTCATTTGCTGGTGGATTGTTTTTTGTCTTTTTTTTTTTCCTTTTTGTGGAGAACGGGGTCTCGCTGTATTACCCAGGCAGGTCTCGAACTCCTGGGCTCAAGCTATCCTCCCGCCTCTGCCTCCCTGAGAGCTGGGATTACAGGCGTGAGCCACCGCGCCCAGCGTATTGTTGTTCATAATAGTCTCTAATGATTGTATTTCTGTGGTCTTGGTTGTTAGTCTTCTTTTTTGTTTCTGGTTTTGTTTACTTGGGTCTTCTCTCAGTTTAGCTAACAATTTATCAATTTTTGTTTATCTTTTCAAAAAGCGAACTGTTCATTTCATCGATATTTTATAATTTTTTTAAGTCTCTACTATGTTTAGTTCTGCTCTGATCTTATTTACTTATTTTCTAGTTTTACATTTTGGGTTTAGTTTGTTCTTCACTAGTTCATTGATGTGCCTTGTTAGATTGTTTATTTGAAATCTTTCTACTTTTTTAATGCAGGCATTTATTTCTATAAACTTATTTCTGGGGTTCAACTTACCTCTTTCTCTGTGGTGAGGAGTGTCTCTTGGGATGAGCCAATTCCAGCCAGGCCCTTCACTTCCCACTTTACGCTGCCATCTCCAGTCTCTGTGCATCGGAAGGTCTTTATCGCTTTCTTGCTGAATTCCAGTGTTTTCTCCTATATACTCTATTTGATGTGTTCTTTTCTAATTGTTTTGGTCCTTTGTGGAGTAGAAGAGCACTAGGCACCTCTAATCAGCCTTCTTGATGACATCTGGATAGGACAATATTGATCAATGATATGTCTAGAAGCAATTTTGAATAAATAATATAGTGTTACAGGTTATAATTAAATACATAAACCAAAAATAAAGGAAAGGAAGAAAAACATCCCCTTTTTTTCAGAGGCAGGGAGTCTTTAGTTTTGGCTTCTGTAATGGTATTTCACCAAGTTTTAAAGGTACTAACTTTATTAACCTGCAACATTCATCATTTTAAAGGTGAATATAAAGGTGAGTATATAAAAACTATCAAAATGGGTCAGAAACAAGGTTTGCGATGCTCATTAATTATCTTCAACAGTGGCAATATTTAATCTTTTGAGTCAGTCTCAACAGATTGGCAATATAACATAGTATATATTGATAAGTGTCATTTTTGATAAAAAATCGAATTATTTTTCTAAGTTTTAGAAAAGGTTTAAGGTAAAAATATTTTTCTTCTTTATAGATTTTCCTGCCATGATAATGTTAAAACATATCAAGATGCTCCTCAAACTTTAAGAGTGAGCAGCATAACATTCCCTTTTTTTTTTTGAAACGGAGTCTCCCTCTGTCGCCCAGGCTGGAGTGCAGTGGCGTGATCTTGGCTCACTGCCAGCTCTGCCTCCCAGGTTCATGCCGTTCTCCTGCCTCAGCCTCCCGAGTAGCTGGGACTACAGGCACCCGCCACCACACCCGGCTAATTTTTTGTATTTTTAGTAGAGATGTTTCACCATGTTAGCCAGGATGGTCTCGATCTCCTGACCTCATGATCCGCCTGCCTCGGCCTCCCAAAGTGCTGGGATTACAGGCTTGAGCCACCACGCCCAGCCAACGTTCCATTTCAGTTGAAGCATTCCTTCACAGAGCCAACATGTTTTTTCAAACACTCTAAGAACTCTTGAGGATACTACAGAAAAAATGTTCCTCTTGCCTGCTGGGCTTTTAGTCATATTTTCCCTCAAATTTTCTCAATTAAACATCGCTATAACTGTTTTTTTTTTAATTTAATTTGGTGCAGTCAAGTTATTTTTCTTTTATTCAGAGCCACTCCTTCAGTTTCACCTTGCTGAGCAGACAAGCAACTGCTTTTGGTTTCTATGGAAACTGGATTCCTGTGGCTGCCTGTGGGCATGCTCGGTCCACCAACCTTGTGTTGTGTTGTGGTGTCTGGTGATTCAGGTGCAAACGTGCAAGGTATTTTTTCATGATGATATGATATGGTCATGACAGGCTGGGATCTTATGGGTCCCAGGGAACTGAGAGACTGGAAGGTGCACCAGGAAGGCTGCAATGTGTTTTATACAAATTGTATGCTGTCCCAGTAACTTTTCCATCAGAGGCCTCATGGATCAGGAGTGAAGAATCTTCTGCTGCATGAGATAACAAGCAGGAACCCTCCTGTAAGCTACCTAATTTCTTTAGAATGTGTTGGAGGATGTTAAATACATTGGAAATCTTGAGTGCTGAAAGCTTTTCTTTTAATGCTTCTGAGGTAATTCCTTCCAGTAGAGAAAGCTTTGAAGTAAATGCATGGATATGGTCAACATAAAATAGCTGTTGGAATGCAATCAACTTTCAGTCCATAAATGACAACATCACCTTCAGTCAGAGCTTCAACTCCATGACCAGCTTGATTCTCTACTTCTGGTAGCACACAGACTGGAAATTGTCTTCCGATTTTCTTCCATTTTTAGAACGTGGTCTTGTCTCCATCCTCTGGACACTGGGCGCATGAGTAACAACAGGTCTTGCAGGCCAAATAACTTACGAATAAAATTTCCTTTCTGAGGAGCTAGGTATTCCGATGTGTCTTCAACATAGTACTGAAGTTCACTTGGCGGTCGTCCTTTTGGCTTCTGAAATGCAGAAGACCATCCAATTTTGGCCAACCGGAGGCATCTGAAGGAACAGACAACTGCTCAGAAACAGAAGGCTGTTTAGAATTTTCTAAAATCATTAAGGGCAATTTGGCTACTTTTCTGGAAATTGGCTTAAAGAGCTCATCCTGCATTTTAAACATCTCTCCAACTGGATCAAATTTTTTGTATACTCATTTGATAGGTTTTTTTTAAAACAATGTAAGACTCACCAGACACGGTGGTTCACACCTGTAATCCCAGCACTTTGGGAGGCCAAGGCCAGAGGATCACCTGAGGTCAGGAGTTTGAGACCAGCCTGACCAACATGGAGAAACCCTGTCTCTACTAAAAATACAAAAAAAAAAAAAAAAAAAAAATGGCCGGGCGCAGTGGCACATGCCTGTAATCCCAGCTACTTGGGAGGCTGAAGCAGGAGAATTGCTTGAACCTGGGAGGTGGAGGTTGCAGTGACCTGAGATCGCACCACCACACTCCAGTCTGGGCAACAGGAGCGAAACTCCTCCTCAAAAAAGTAAAAATAAAAAAGATAAAAACACATGACTCTTCTGGACTATAAGCGGTATTAGTCTGACTTCCTAGAACCCTGTCCTGAGGAAGAATTTGGACTAGCTGGTCAAGAACTTAAGTTAGAACCTTCAACAGCTATCTTTCCATCACTATAATTTTTATACTCTGTATCAATAATTAAGCACTCCTCATCTGTATCACTGCTGCAGATAACTGTATCTTCAGTTTTAGCTGCTTCTGATGTCACAGTCTTTTCCTTTGAGTTGTCTAGGTTTTCCAGAACATCAGGTCTTCAGCATCAGCATGTACCATATCTATAGTCGTATCATTTTTATTAGAAGTTTCAGTTTCCTGAGAATTTGCTAACTGTAAGGTGTCAGATGTTTTCAAGTCACTACCTTGCATCAAAGGCTTGTCAGAATTTGATACCTGTTCACCACATAATTGGAATCCCTGATCATCTTTATTTTTGCACTCTTCAGGGCCACCATCCATACCAGTGACCAGTTGTTTCTCCTTTTGCAATTGTTCTGTGAGAATCTGAGATAAACTTCTAGAATTAGCAGAAATGTCTGGTGCACTTGGTGCCACAGGTGTAGTTCCTGCTTTGGGGGCTGTGGGAGTGTCTGTCATGTTAGTGCTGTGGAAGTACTTGCTGGACTTGGTGGCTTTGATGCTGGTGGTGGTTACTCCAAAAGTTCCAAGTTTTGCAACATCACCATCAAAATCCAGATACAAGTTTTCAAGAGTCTCAATTTTTCGGCACGCACTAATTTCACAAGACATGTCCATTTCAGATAACTCTTCAGGGAAAACCTCATTTGTATGCATGGTGGGAGAGTCAAAGATCCCTATTCTTAAGGATGTAAATGTATACACAGGTAATATAGTTATTGAATAACTTGGGTTTGAGGGAAGTAAAAATAGTTGTTCTCTAGCATGAAAGTAATTCATTTTTCAAAGCTTCAAATTAATTTTGGATCTCTGGGAGGATCATTTTTCAACTTAATAAATGAGTGAAAGTCCAGTTAAAGTGAAAAAATAAGAAAAGTTCATTTTAAGTAGACTCTCACAGGCTTAGTCAAATCAAATGCTCTAGGACCTTCTGGTATATTTTAGGATACTTGTATTTGGGAGATGATTCCTCAGGAGTATTTAATATATTCACATGTTGTGTAAACAGAGACTCTGGCAGCTTTTCTTTCAAATGATCTTTTCAAGGATATTGCCATTGTGAACAGCTTTGGAAGTTAAGGTAGCTTTTCCCTCTGCAGTAGAGGACAGGTTTTCTTGGTGTCTAGGAAAATTAAAATAATGACTACTTTTAGGGCAAAGTTTGAGCAAACTTACTTGAGGCCTGATGTGGTTTGGCTGTGACCCCACCCAAATCTCAACTTGAATTATAGTTCCCACAATTCCCATGTGTTGTGGGAGATACCTGGTGGGAGGTAATTGAATCATGGGGGTGGGTCTTAGGCTATTCTTGTGATAGTGAATAAGTCTCACGAGCTCTGGTGGTTTCATAAAGGGGAGTTTCCCTGCACAAGTTCTCTTCTCTTGTCTGCTGCCATGTGAGATGTGCCCTTCACCTTCAGCCATGATCGTGAGGCCTCCCCAGCCATGTGGAACTGTGAGTTCATTAAAACTCTTTCTCTTGTATATTGCCCAGTCTCAGGTGTGTCTTTATCAACAGCGTGAAAACAGACTAATAAAATGTCCATTATAAAAGATTGGAGTTTCCTAAGCTCCAGCTTCCGCAGCTATGAAGAAAATTCACTCAGTATACGACTTCTCCCTTTTTTAACCTAGGAGTCTTGTGTCTTTTGCCAACATGTATGAAACAGTGATAATGTAACTAATTAGATTGCAAGCAGAGTAAACCTCAGACCCTTTACAATGAACAGTGTTTCTCCACCGTTTACATGAAATTGAAAATCAAGGCACCTAGAATTTTGTTTTTTCTCCTTGTATTTCACATCCGGGTTTTTGCAATAGCTTTCTGTTTCTTCTTTAGCATAGAAGAGTTCAGCAAACATTTACTGGGTCCCAATCTTCTAACAGATACTCTTACAGATCCTAGAAATCCCAAGATAAACAAAACATGATTCTTGACCCAAAATGCTTCCAATGAATAGAAGAAATATGCATAAGACACATGACACAGAAACAGTCTTTCTCTCTTTCGTTCCTCCTTTCTCTTTCCTTCCTTCCTTCCTTCCTTCCTTCCTTCCTTCCTTCCTTCCTTCCTTCCTTCCTTCCTTCCTTCCTTCCTTCCTTCCTTCCTTCCTTCTTCCTCTCCTCTCCTCTCCTCTTTCTTTCTTTTCCTCCTTTTCTTCCTTTCCTTTCCTTCCTTTTCCTTTTCCTTTTTCTTTCCTTTCCTTTTTCGCAGTCTCACTCTGTCACCCAGGCTGGAGTGCAGTGGCACGAACTTGTCTCACTGCAACCTCTGACTCCAAGTTCAAGCGATTCTCCTGCCTCAGCCTCATGCGCCACCATGCCTGGCCATTTTTTTTTTTTTTTTGTATTTTTAGTAGAGACGGGGTTTCGCCATGTTGGCCAGGGTGGTCTCGAACTCCTGATCTCAGGATATCTGCCTGCCTTGGCCTCCCAAAGTGTCGGGATTACAGACATGAGCCACTGTGCCTGGTATAAACAGCTATTTCCATAGCATAGGATATAAGTGATGACAGCAACAGCAACATTTTTTTTTTTTTTTTTGGTGATGGAGTTTTGCTTGGTTGCCCAGTGCAGTGGTGTGATCTTGGCTCACTGCAACCTCCACCTTCAGGGTTCAAATGATTCTGGTTCCTCAGCCTCCTGAATAGCTGGGATTATAGGTGCCCGCCACCAACATGCTGGCTAATTTTTGTATTTTTAGTAGAGATGGGGTTTCACCACATTGCCCAGACTGGTCTCAAACTCCTGACCTGGTGATCTGCCTGCCTCGGCTTCCCAAACTGCTGGGATTACAGGTGTGAGCCACTGCACCCAGCCAGTGACAGCAACATTCAAGTGCTCTGAGGGCACACTGAGGTGCGCTGAGCCTGTCGTGTGCTCTGAGGGCAGACTGAGGTGCACTGAGCCTGTCGTGTGCTCTGAGGGCACACTGAGGTGCACTGAGCCTGTCGTGTGCTCTGAGGGCAGACTGAGGTGCACTGAGCCTGTCGTGTGCTCTGAGGGCACACTGAGGTGCACTGAGCCTGTCGTGTGCTCTGAGGGCACACTGAGGTGCGCTGAGCCTGTCGTGTGCTCTGAGGGCACACTGAGGTGCACTGAGCCTGTCGCGAAAGTTCAGGAGAGGGTTCTTGAAGATGAGGGTCACCGAATGTGGTTTTGCAGGAGGTTGAATTTGAAAAGCTACTTTACCTTCCAAAGTTGTTCATAATGCAAATGTCCTTGAAAAGATCATTAAAAAACATGTGAGGCCGGGCGCGGTGGCTCAAGCCTGTAATCCCAGCACTTTGGGAGGCCGAGACGGGCGGATCACGAGGTCAGGAGATCGAGACCATCCTGGCTAACACGGTGAAACCCCGTCTCTACTAAAAAAAAATACAAAAAGCTAGCCGGGCGAGGTGGCGGGCATCTGTAGTCCCAGCTACTCGGGAGGCTGAGGCAGGAGAATGGCGTAAACCCGGGAAGCGGAGTTTGCAGTGAGCTGAGATCCGGCCACTGCACTCCAGCCCGGGCGACAGAGCAAGACTCCGTCTCAAAAAAAAAAAAAAAAAAAAAAAAAAAAAAAACATGTGAAAAGAGTGTTTCTGATGGAAGGACACAAAGAGAAACATAAGATAGCGTGATGTGTATCAAGGAACTAATCACAAACTGCTGTTACTAGTTTGTAGAGTTCCTTGTGTGGAGCGATAGGAAGCTGAAGCTGGAGGTTGCTATGCATGCCGTGTTTAGGAACTCAGATTTTAGCCTTTATCTCAGTTGCCTCCAGACTTTTTTTTTTTTTTGAGACGAAGCCTCGATCTGTTGCCCAGGCTGGAGTGCAGTGGCACGATCTCAGCTCATTGGAACCTATGCCTCCCAGGTTCAAGCAATTCTCTCCCTCAGCCTCCTGAGTAACTGGGATTACAGGTGCCCGCCACCATGCTCAGCTAATTTTTGTATTTTTAGTACCAACAAGGTTTCACCCTCTTGGCCAGGCTGGTCTTGAACTTCTGACTTTGTGACGCACCCGTCTTGGCCTCCCAAAGTGCTGGGATTGCAGGTGTGAGCAGCAGGCCTCAGACTTTTTTGATTATACACTTGTTCAGTAAAACTTTCTCAAGCAGTCACCTCTAATGTATCTATATGTCTTTATAAATTTCTCTACATGTTGTGTGGTCTCTCCATGTATTAAATGTAAGTATATTATTTTGTTTTATAGAATGAAATAAAGTTGGTCTGGTGCAGTGGCTCACGCCTGTAATCCTGGCACTTTGGGAGGCCAAGGCCAGCAGATCACGAGATCAGGAGATCAAGATCATTCTGGCTAACATGGTGAAACCCGTCTCTACTAAAAATACAAAAAATTTAGCTGGGCATGGTGGTAGGCGCCTGCAGTCCCAGCTACTCGGGAGACTGTGGCAGGACAATGGCCTGAAGCTTGCAGTGAGCCGAGATCGCGCCACTGGACTGCAGCCTGAGCGACAGAGCGACTCCGTCTCCCCCCCCCAAAAAAAAAGATGCTAATATTTTCTGCCACATCTCAACTGATTGTCTTTCTCACTCTCCTTGAGGGCCGTCATTTCGGCTGCTTCCAGGTGCTAACACAGGGAACGATTTGGTCAGATTGATGTTTTCAGTCACTCCGCACAGGTGGAAGATAGAGTTGATGTGCACAGGATTCAAGGAGAAAAGAGTAGGAACCAAGATATTATAACGGATCAAACAAGAGAAAGTCAGGATGTGACTGAGAGAGCAGGCATGGAGTGAAAGGGAGGGCTCGATTTGAGAAACGCTGAGGTAGTGGAATTGGTAAGATCTGCTCATTGAGTACGGGTGGGGAGTGGCTCTGAGAGGCCCGAGTGAGCCGGAGTAAAGGGAGGGGAGAAGCAAATGGTGCACATTGTGCTTCGGGTGACTGGGAGAATAGTGGTTATGTTTAATGACACAGAAGATTCAGTGGATAAGCAGATTTTAGTGGTGGGTTCAATTAAGAAATTGAGCTCGTCTTTATATAGATTCACTTCCTTTTAATTTTCTTTCAACACACTCATCCAAAATTTGGTTGTGTTGTTTTTCTGCTGAACAACCTGTGTTGTTCTCCTTTCTTTTCCAAATCTCCACATTTCGGCCCAACCTGTGTCCATGGTGAATTCAGACAGTAAATACAAGCACCGGTTTTCCAAGTGTCTTCTTTGTTATTTATAACACAATGCTTTTTATTCCAATTTTGTAGTTGACTTCTTTTCTCTAATATATTATTGTTTAGTCATTACAGACCCTGTTATTCTTCCAAGCAAACGACCTCAAAGTTTCACTGGCTGACAATAAATAAACTTTATTTCTTGCTTGTGTAATTTAATTTTATTTCATGTACTTTTATCCCAATGTAATTTCAATTTGGGACCCAGACCAAAATAGGCATTCAAGTGCAAATGGTTTATTTTGTCAATGATCTGAGAAGAACAGGAAGTGAGATAGGGAGAAAATAATGACAAAAAAGGCTTTATTTTCAAGGGCGTCATCACTATGGACAACAGGAGCTTAATCCTCCTGTGGAAACCAAGGAGCCAGGGTAAAATGTGTAGCTGAGTAATCCCACCGGTGGGCCAAGGGAATTGTAATATCTACACAACAATTTCCATCAGCCATTGGTTGTGGCTCTACCTATGCGTGATCACTCTCCAGCATTTTGGGCCTAGAAAAAGTAGCCAAGAAGGTTTCAGAGTCGGAGAAAGCCCTCATGCAGAAAATGTACATGCTGGCATTTACAAATCAGTCAGGTATGCATTGATGTGGGTGGGGTAAAAGGATACAGAGAGGAATCCACTAAATCCATCCAGGAATAAACAAATAAAATAGAAAAAAAAAAAACCCACTGTTGAGATAAGTTAATACTTTTATTTTACCACTATTTCTTTAGCCCTTTTATTCAGTCATCTACTTGTGTACATTAGGTAGGTAGTGTGCAAATTTTACAGTATGCATTAACTCAAATTCAATATTTGTAGTAACTAAAACATGCCTTATTTTTCATCTCTATGCTATTCCTTCCCTTTTCCCCAGTTTCTCTGTCTATGAAGCTCGACTGACTTGTCAAAAGCTACCTCAAATGATATTTTTACAATAAAATCTTTCCTAAACTTTAGTTAGAATCAATCACTTTCTACTGGCTGCTCCTGCAGATTATTATCTATAGTTTTGTTTTGTCATCTTGTCATGTTATAATATTATTTACAATCTATCTGTTAACATATTGTGAACAGGGCTGGGTTTGGTGGCTCACACCTGTAATCCCAGCACTTTGGGAGGCCAAGGTGGGCAATGAGGTCAGGAGATCGAGACCATCCTGGCTAACATGGTGAAACACTGTCTCTACTAAAAATACAAAAAATTAGCCAAGGCGTGGTGGCGGGTGCCTGTAGTCCCAACTACTCGGGAGGCTGAGTCAGGAGAATAGCTTGAACCCGGGAGGTGGAGGTTGCAATGAGCCGAGATCGTGCCACTGCACTCCAGCCTGGGTGACAGAGTGAGACACTGTCTTTAAAAAAAAAAAAAAAATATATATATATATATATATATATATATATATATATATATATGTGTAATCTTTAAGATAATTTGTGTCTTACTCCTTTTATTTATCCTGCAGTTGTCACAATAAAGGTTTACTCACATTATAAGCAAGTACCTAAATAGACATGTCTTGATTTTCTTACTATTATGAAAGTGAATCTTACTTTGAAAACATAAATGCCCCACATTTTTCAATGTACTTTTGGATATTTCTTAATAACTATTTTTATAAATATAGACCATTATTATTATGTATGTTAAAGCACTTACAATTTTAATGTGTAGTTACACATAAAATCACATCAAATAAACTATCAAATAGTTTTTTAAGATAAAATTAATTTATGTGTTTCTAATAAATATTACAGTATTGTTGCCCAGAAAGCACTAATAAAAATAAATTAATGGTATCATTTGTCACTTTAAAGGCTAGGAGTTTCTAATATAAAGAAATGTAAGGAATAGTTCATAAGAACACATCCACTTCAAATTGTAAAAAAGAGTTATCTATTGTTAAAGCGAACTAAATATGGCCGGGAAGGACTCTATACTTCTACATTTGAGTTCTTGTAGATGAACCATAACCTAACTTAACAGGTCAACAAGGTTGAAAATTAATTTAGGAGTATGTACCTGTAACAATCGCTGATGGAACAATCGCCAATCCAGCCAGCAGCCATACTTCAGCCACTCATACATTGCTTGAGTGTTCAAACTGTTCAAGTAAGGCAAACTTGTAACCAATCCAGTTGTTTCTGTAACTCACTTCCGATTTCTGTACATCATCTTCCTTTTTTTTTTTTTTTTGTCTATAAATCTTCTTCCACCATGTGGCTGTGCTGGAGTCTCTGAATCTGCTCCGATTCTGGGGGCTGATTCACAAATCATTAATTGCTCAATTAAACTCCTTTAAATTTAATTCAGTTGGCTGGGTGCGGTGGCTCACGCCTGTAATCTCAGCACTTTGGGAGTCTGAGGAGGACGGATCACCTGAGGTCAGGAGTTCGAGACCAGCCTGACCAACATGGTGAAACCCCGTCTCTACTAAAAATACAAAATTAGCTGGGTGTGGCGGTGCATGCCTGTAATCCCAGCTACTTGGGAGGCTGAGGCAGGAGAATCGCTTGAACCTGGGAGATGGAGGTTGCAGTGAGGTGAGATTGCGCCACTGCACTCCAACCTGGGCAACAAAAGCGAAACTCCATCTCAAAAAACCCCAAAATTTAATTCAGCTAAAGTTTTTCTGTTAACACTGTGTTATTATTTAACCTTTTTATGAAAGGCAAATGATATAAACAAGAACTTGGAATATTTGTGAATAATGTATAAATAGTTTGTTTATTCTCTGTATTCTGTTTAAAAGTTTTTGCTCTGGTCAATATATCTGGCCATAAAAGTCTTTTAAATCTTCTATAATTTAAAAAGCAAATTTGATGCATGTGCAACTTTATTTTTTTTGAGGCTATTTGTTACAATGGAAATTGCATTAACAAGCCTCATGCGGCACATGTGGTGCCCAGAGCATTGTGAGTGCCCTGAGCCTTCTGAAAGTTGCGGTTTTGAAGGCAGTCGTTGGGGCGACGTTGTCCTGATTAAAGTTCTCGGGCAGTTTTGCCGACATTCAAAACCACCTTCCATCTTTGTCATTTTGTGGTAATACTTATCATTTATAAAAGGAATTCTAACACCTTTTTCTTTTTTGAGACAGAGTCTCGCTCCCTCCCCCAGGCTGGAGTGAGTGGTGCGATCTCCGCTCCCTGCAAGCTCTGCCTCCCGGGTTTACGTCATTCTCCTGCCTCAGCCTCCCGAGTAGCTGGGACTACAGGCGCCGCCACCTCGCCCAGCTAGTTTTTTGTATTTTTAGTAGAGACGGGGTTTCACCATGTTAGCCAGGATGGTCTCGATCTCCTGACCTCGTGATCCGCCTGCCTCGGCCTCCCGAAGTGCTGGGATTACAGGCGGGAGCCACCGCGCCCGGCCTCCAACACCTCTTGTCTGTGATCATCTCCCCACGTTCCTGGTCTAAGCAGTTTGCTCCCAAATTACCAGACGTGGTCTTGGTGGGCAGCAGAGCTCCACTGCCCCGATGGGTCTGTTTAACGTGGATACACACGTCTCTGTTTCATAATCAGAAAATATCACCATTTTCCTGGGACAAAAATATGTAAGTTTAAACATTTTTAGTGCCAGGTCAGTAGTCACAACTTACCAATAGCATTTTTTATTTTAAAAATACAGTGACTACACCATTGGCTAACAAACTGAGACTTAAAGCATTTTCTAGATGCAAATGCTATAAATAAATCAAGTATATTCACTAATATTTACAAACTTAACTTCATATATAAAGCAAGGTAAATCACCAGTGTGGCCATGCAAACAGGGTTTGAGGACTTCAGTATTTACAGCAAGCTTCTCCAACCCACAGCCCATGGGTCGCATGCAGCCGGGGATGGCTTTGAAAGAGGCCCAACACAAATTAGCAAATTAGTAAACTTAACTTAAAATGATGGGATTTATTTTTATTTTTATTTTTTTGCCGTTTTTTGCTTTGTTGGTTTTTAGCTCATCAGCTTTGTTAGTGTTAGTGTATTTTATGTGTGGCCCAAGACAATTCTTCCAGGATGGTCCAGGGAAGCCAAAAGATTGGACACTCTTGATTTCAAGGGAAAAAGGGTGGGCAGTGGAGGAAAGGGGAAAAAAAGGGAGAAGGTAGACAAAAGCGGTTAAGTGCTTACAGTTTTCGGAGGCTTTGATGAGCACTTTCTGGATCTACATTTTACCTGTGAAACGAGTGGGTAGTGGAACAGTGAAGTGTGCATTCGGCTCGTGCTCCGTGTGTCTGCATTTTTGCATAAGATAAACACCGAGGAGGCCCTCAAATATACATTCCTCTCAGGTGAGCCAAGGGATGCCCTCTAGGCCTGTGTTTGTCAAGGTACCTTTGAAGATAAGCTGTTAGTTTGCATGTCAAGGTGAAATAGAACAGAATTCTGTTTTAGGGTAAAGATCTTGGGGCCCACGTGGAATCTCCTTGTGAGCAATTTGTGAAGGAGGCCACCGGCGGAGACATGGAGCCTTCTGTCTTCGCAGCTATCTACTTAGGAACAAAAGGCAGTTTTTTGCAAGACGCAGTTACTGAGCTTCACTTTTCCCTTTGGTGTAGTGAGTTTGGGGTCCTGAGATATTTATGTTCCTTTCATAGCCTCACCATACTTGAATAAAAATTACAGCCTACGTGTTAAAACTGACCACATCACTCTCTCCTGTGTGTCTTCAGAAGATGTAAGGCCCATCCAGATAATCCAAGATGATCTAAGCTCAAAGCCTTAATTATATCTTTGATGACCCTTTTTCCAAATAAGGTCTAATTAGAGGTTCCTGGAATAAGACACGGACTTATCTCCCTAGGGGCCACCATTCAGCCTGATCCAGAAGGAAGGCCATGATTTCAGCTCTCTGGAATTTGAGACAAAGAGGCCCCTTTTCTTTCATTTTATCTTTTCATGTCTCTTCTTGCCATGTACCCACATGATTGTGTGTGGGCTGAGGGTGAATCCAAGAAGGCCTTTGTTTTGTGGTCAGTACAGGCTTTGGTCCAGAGAGACAACAATACTTTCAGTACTCTTTGGTTCTGCCCCAGAGGAGCTCAACACAGAATTGCCTAGAACAAGAAACTGGGTAAGTGTGCTTGGAACATTCCCTTGTCTTCTCTTCTTTGGATTCTTGATTGTAACACTCTTCTCTGCCTGGATATTCACATGGCCTTATACTCTCTGCCTTCTCTTCTGTTTGTCATTGAATATTGGACCCACCTAGATAACCCGAGATGATCTCATCCTGACATCCTTAACTTAATTATATCTGCAAAGAACATTTTCCTAAATGAGGTCACAGGCACAGTTTTAGGGGACTAGAATATGGATATATCTTTTTGGAGACTGTGATTTAACTCACTATAGGCTAAATTCTCAGCCCTAAAGAGGGTCCTACACAAAGTGAGGGCACTCAATGGAAAGAAGGTCTCTGAGACGTGAGATAGGAACATGTGAACGGAACCTTCAACCCACAGATTCTCCAGGACTGTCTGGTCCAGGAGAAGGGACTCCTCCCTCTCTCAGGTTCAGACCCCCAGGGCCTGGAGATTAGGCAAAGCCTGTGTTTGTTCTTTGCATGAAATTAAGTAGCCTTAGTGGTCCATTGCAGGGGTCTCTATTTGTGATTGACCTTTACTTATTTCTTGCTTTATGTACTTATCTATATGTCAAGCGCGTCCGTGCAAAGAGACCACCAAACAGGATTCACTTGGGTGCAAGTGGGCTGAATCCGAACAGAGAGTCAGCAAAGTGAGATGGGGAAGGGGTTGCTTATAGGAGTTGGGTAGGTAATGGAAAATTACAGCCAAAGGTGGTTATCTATTGTTAGCAGAGGAGGGGGTTACAGGGTACGTGGTAGAGAGATCATAAGACTCATTGTCCAGAAGAAGGATGTCACAAAGTCGATTGATCAGCTAAGGTAGGGCAGGGACAAGTCACAATAGTAAAATATTGTAATGTTAGTTAATCAGTCACGGCAAGAACTGGCTGTTTCACTTCTTTGTAGTTTTTTTCTTTGGCTGTTCCAGACTTCTTGGCTCCTGCAGGCCACCTGGATGTGTATGTGCAGGTCACAGGGGGTTATAATGGCTGAGCTTCAGCTTAGAGGCCTGACACTATATTCTCTGTTTTTCTCTTGAATAAGGTAGTTTACTTATTAAATTCTTCCCTAAAGATACAGCTCTTGAATTAAAAAGTACTACTACTACTTCCGTTTTGCTTTAGTCACTAAGTTCTGCCTTTATTTTTTGTCTGTTTTTTATGTTTTTGACTATATTTTGTTGATATTTTAAAGTTGTTTCTTGTTTTTATTAATATGATTATTTAAGGCTCTAGAATTTCTTCGGAATGCAGATCTACCTGGGTCACACACAAGTTTTCACATGTGGTCAGTTGTTTTACAAATATTCTTCAACGTCTTTCTCTTTGGCCCTTAATGATATAAGAAAACTTTCAAAAACTGTATGTTTAATAGCGTTTTGGAGTTTTAATGCTTATTTAACTTCACTGCATTTTAATTAAAGAATGAAAAAATATTTTTTAGAAATCATTGAAGTTTTGTGGTCTGAAATATAGTCTTTTTTATGATCTGTGGAATCTGAAGAAAAAAGAGCATTCTATATTTATATACAGATATAGATCTATATCTATAAAGATCTCTCTCTATATGTGTATATATATAGTTGCACCAGGCCCCGGCTGCAACTTTTCATACCCTATCTATAGAGCTGCATATCTATATCTATATCTATATCTATATCTATATCTATATATCTATATATCTATATCTATATCTATATCTATATCTATATCTATATCTATATCTATATATATCTATATCTATTTTGAGGCAGAGTGTTGCTCTGTCACCCAGGGTGGAGTGCAGTGGTGTGATCTCGGCTCACTGCAAGCACCGCCTCCCGGGTTCATGCCATTTTCCTGCCTCAGCCTCCTGAGTAGCTGGGACTACAGGCGCCCGCCACCACGCCTGGCTAATTTTTTGTATTTTTAGTAGAGACGGGGTTTCACTGTGTTAACCAGGGTGGTCTTGATCTCCTGACCTCGTGATCCGCCCGCCTTGGCCTCCCACAGTGCTGGGATTACAGGTGTGAGCCACCGCGCCCGGCCGGCTTTTTGTTTTAAGAGCACTGATGTTCTGTTATTTTCTCTCTACAGTTCATAACTGGCATGTCTACATTGTGAATCACACACTTAATTTTTCTTTTCTGTTCCTTTTTCTTACTTCTGTGCTGCCACACAAAACACTCTGTAGTCGTCAGATCACAGCGATGGTTTTAACATTTGTGGTGCTGACATGCTGTTCCTGTTCTTTCACTGAGTTCTCCCACCATCAGGCAGGTTCCATGCTCATCACCAGGCCCCTGGCTGCAACTTTTCATACCCTGTCAACATTTGGTTCACTGACATTTGTTGTTTGCTAGATTTTTCAAGCAGTTCCATATAAACAATGTTCCTATATCTTTAAACATTCAAAAATCAGTTTGTGTGGCTTTTATACTTGATTGAAAGAAGAGTTGGTGTAAAATCTCTGGGTTACAGTTTCTTGGTGCAAAATTTCACAGGTCTCAGCTCTTCCAATATTGAATACTGCTACACACTGACCTTGTGATGACAGATTCAAGCTGCCATCAGCCTTGCAAGACACAGACAACTTTAATCTGATGCCACATTTACTGGACTTTAAAGGAAAACACAGGCCAGGAGACACAGCTGGTGCCCTGGGGCACCCACAGCTCCCTTTGCCCTCTCACCTATCCAGGGCCTATGTGGCTGCCACAAACAAGAGTCAGGGTGCTTGTGGGCCACCTGGATAATCAGAAGCCACAGCCTTGATTTCCCAACAAGTTTTTATAGTGTTTCTAGACACAAAGCTACAAGCCACATATTAATTAACAGCCCCCCTGTTCCAAGGGCAATGGAACACAGGTGATGAGGGAGACATTCCACATGTATTTCAAATCTGTAATTTCCAAGTGTGTCTGTTCGCTTCTGTTGATTAGGAAATTATCCCCACATTTAGTCACTTACAACAGCAACAGTTTGTTCACCTGAGGATCTGCTGAAGGGTTCCCATGGTCTAGACTGGTTCCCGCTCATCTTGCCCAGGCTTGCTCCCGAGTCTGCAGTGCCGTCGCAGGATGGCAGAGGGCGCTCGCCCAGGCTTGCTCGCGTGTCTGCAGTGCCGTCGCAGGATGGCAGAGGGCGCTCGCCCAGGCTTGCTCGCGTGTCTGCAGTGCCGTCGCAGGATGGCAGAGGGCGCTCGCCCAGGCTTGCTCCCGAGTCTGCAGTGCCGTCGCAGGATGGCAGAGGGCGCTCGCCCAGGCTTGCTCCCGAGTCTGCAGTGCCGTCGCAGGATGGCAGAGGGCGCTCGCCCAGGCTTGCTCCCGAGTCTGCAGTGCCGTCGCAGGATGGCAGAGGGCGCTCGCCCAGGCTTGCTCACGTGTCTGCAGTGCCGTCGCAGGATGGCAGAGGGCGCTCGCCCAGGCTTGCTCCCGAGTCTGCAGTGCCGTCGCAGGATGGCAGAGGGCGCTCGCCCAGGCTTGCTCCCGAGTCTGCAGTGCCGTCGCAGGATGGCAGAGGGCGCTCGCCCAGGCTTGCTCCCGAGTCTGCAGTGCCGTCGCAGGATGGCAGAGGGCGCTCGCCCAGGCTTGCTCCCGAGTCTGCAGTGCCGTCGCAGGATGGCAGAGGGCGCTCGCCCAGGCTTGCTCCCGAGTCTGCAGTGCCGTCGCAGGATGGCAGAGGGCGCTCGCCCAGGCTTGCTCCCGAGTCTGCAGTGCCGTCGCAGGATGGCAGAGGGCGCTCGCCCAGGCTTGCTCCCGAGTCTGCAGTGCCGTCGCAGGATGGCAGAGGGCGCTCGCCCAGGCTTGCTCCCGAGTCTGCAGTGCCGTCGCAGGATGGCAGAGGGCGCTCGCCCAGGCTTGCTCCCGAGTCTGCAGTGCCGTCGCAGGATGGCAGAGGGCGCTCGCCCAGGCTTGCTCCCGAGTCTGCAGTGCCGTCGCAGGATGGCAGAGGGCGCTCGCCCAGGCTTGCTCCCGAGTCTGCAGTGCCGTCGCAGGATGGCAGAGGGCGCTCGCCCAGGCTTGCTCCCGAGTCTGCAGTGCCGTCGCAGGATGGCAGAGGGCGCTCGCCCAGGCTTGCTCACGTGTCTGCAGTGCCATCGCAGGATGGCTGAGGGCGACTGGCCCCTCATAGCCTGCCTGTGATCTAGTGGTTGGCCATTTGCCTCTAGCTCAGCGTGGTGATTGTTTCGTTATTTTGCATTCTTTTGTTGTTTTTTGTTGTGGGTTTTTTTTTTTTTTTTTTTTGAGACAGAGTTTCACTCTGTCACCCAGACTGGAGTGCAGTGACATGGTCTCAGCTTACAGCAACCTCTGTCTCTCAGGCTCAAGTAATTCTCCTGCCTCTGCCTCCCAAGTAGCTGGGATTACAGGCAAGTGCCACCACCGCCCAGCTAATTTTTGTATTTTTAGTAGAGATGGGGTTTCACCATGTTGGCTCGGATGGTCTCGAACTCCTGGCCTCAAATGATCCAGCTGCCTCACCTTCCCAAAGTGCTGGGATTACAAGCGTGAGCCACCGCATCTGGCCTGTTGTTGTTGATAAAATATTTGGTTCAGCTTCTCAATGGCCACATTTTACAGTTTCAGATGCACTTTCTGAACTGGACTGGTGTAACTCTGCTTATTTTGCATTGTTTGAAGGCATTTATAATTAATTCTGATTCCTCATTTCAGACTATGTTTTGTTTTTCCTGAACCATCTCTTTCCTTATAGGTAGAGGCAGCATTTCATGGAGGGCCAGGTCCCTGGCTAGGACAAGATAGAGCCACAGAGTCATATTTGGTCTCCAGCAGCCATTATTCTGCCCCAGCCTGCCGTTTGGCTGTGGTGGGTTTGGTGGCCCACGTCTAACTCTACCTCTTTCTAGACTGTGACCCGGGATCAGGGGAAATTAGTAGCCAGCCCGTGCCTCCAGTGCCACTGTGGTGAGCCCTGTAGGACGGGCCCCTCACACTGGGCTTTCTGGTGTCTGTGGCCTCAGTGTCAGTGCTCTGCTCCTCCCCACAAGCGGCCCTGCTCAGTTTGCCCTGGGCTGGCAGCTTTTCCTCTGTCTGGTGGTTTGGCGTTTCACCTCACTGCTGTTTTCATTATAAGTAGACCTTTTCTTTCTATTTCAAGTTCTGTGGATGATTTTGGGAGAACGTTCTTTTTTTCTATTTTTTTAATATATGTATATCATCTGCAGATATGCTCCCTTATTTCCCACCTCGACTTTCATCTTCCACTTTCAATCTTTTCTTTTTTTGGAAGGAGGGTGGGATATTTTCAGAGTTGTATTTTCCAAGAATCCTTTCAATTTCTCCATTTTTGCCCTTTATCACTGTGTGTGTGTGTGTGAGAGAGAGAGAGAGAGACATACAGCATACATATAGAAAGATGTGCAAAATGTAAATGTATATTTAACAAGTGGTTATAAAGCCATATAATGTGCAACAACCACACAGGTGAAGAAATAAGGTCTTACCGAAACCTATCAGTCCCCCAGGTGTTCCTCCTCATGCTGCCACCCCAGTAACCCCAGGAGTCAAACACTTTTCTGCCTTCAGTGTCATCATGTCTTAGCTGTGTTTATAATTTTACCTCCTGTATATGCATTATGAAAGAGCTGCTTCTCCTTGCTATCTTTTTCTTGCTGTGGGTCTTGTATCTTCAGAGATATTAGAAATAGGGTTCTGAATAAAACTTTTTCTGCATTCTCTCCCTTCTTCTGTGTTTCCTTTAATCTGTCAGATTGATTTTGTTCCACTCATATGAAAAATCTCTCCCAAATGCCTCCTGATCTGTGGCTCTGCAATCATGAGTAAGTGTGATGCACTGAGAGATGACTGGGAGTCTCATGGAGTGTGTGTATTGGCCAGTGGTCCCCTTAACAGAGTGGGCCTTTGTTGTTGGGCATCACCTGACTCCAGCGTCTAAAGGAGAATTTCCTTCTTGGAGATAACGTCTGACCGCAGCCTAATTTTAGCCTCACCGAGTCCCCCGTGGTTGCTTCTTTGCTGACCCCAAGCTATGAAACTTTCTGAGATTCTCTGAGTGAATCACATTTCTTTTCTTCTTAGGTTTCAGCTTTTCTTTATTTTACTAAATCAATACCTACTAGTCTGTTAAACGTCAAAGAAATATTAAATTTTATATCTTCTAATACTGCTACTCCCATTCTTTTGTCCCAGTAGGCTTATGGATGTTTTAATTTATTTGCTCTCTTCTTAGTTGATTTTCTTTCTTTCTTCTTTCTTTTCTTCTTCTTCTTTTTCTTTTTTTTTCCTTTTTTGAGACAGAGTCTTGCTCTGTTACCCAGGCTGGAGTGCAGTGGCATGATCTTGGCTCACTGCAACCTCTACCTCTTGGGTTCAAGTGATTCTCCTGCCTCAGCCTCCTGAGCGGCTGGGATTATAGGCACCCGCCACCACGCCTGGCTAATTTTTGTATTTTTAGTAGAGATGGGGTTTCACCATCTTGACCAGGCTGGTCTTGAACTCCTGACCTCAGGAGATCTGCCCTCCTTGGCCTCCCAAAGTGCTGGGATTACAGGTGTGAGCCGCCACGCCTGGCCTTAGTTGATTTTTTTAAGGGAGAGCAGATAACGTTTGTGCTTCTACTACCACATTTAACCAAAATTTCAATTGGGGATAGTTTAAATAAAACTTTATATCAGAGTTTCACATTCCTCCATTCTCTTTCTAGAAGTTTTTTTTTTTTTTTTTAGTGTTTTTATTACTTGAAACTGTGTGTGTGAGTGCAGAGATATAACATTAAAATTTATCAAGTTTCAGGTTGGTGATATTAATCATTTATTTTAGCAGTGAAATTAAATGTTAACATTCAACTGTAAGGTTGGAAGATTTAGCTAATGCCTTCTCCCCCATTGAATTCATACAGAACAAAAATTTATATTTCTGATACAGACAGGAGACAGGGAAATACTGGGTAGAAGATGATGGTGCCCTGGCAAAGGCCCTGCCTTCAAGCCTGGAAGCCCATGGCCCTAAGTGGGAACAGGCATTCTTGTTTTCCTGCCCAAAAGTTGCCTTTTCACCTGCCATGCCCCACTATTCCTGTACCCATGTAAACCCCAATTCCCAGGCTCCAGAAGCAGGCGAGGAAGTGAGAAGAACAGCAGAACAGTGTGGCAGAGAGAAGAGAAGGAACATCTGAACATTGAGAGTTGTTCAGCTTGGGATGGTTGGAGACAAGATCAGCTGCTGGACAGCCAGACTCTGGGGAAAGATCATCTTCCCACTCCATCCCCCTTCCAGCTCCCCATCCATCCCACTGAGAGCCACCTCCACCACTCAATAAAACCCCCACATTCATCCTTCAAGTCTGTGTACAACCTGATTCTTCCTGGATTCTGGACAAGGACCTGGGTACTGACAGGGCACTGAGCTGGTTAACACTTAAGCCGTCTGCAGACAGCAAAGCTAAAAGAGTGCACTGTAACACACACCCACTTGGGCTTTGGGGGTTGTAAGTATCCACCCTTAGATGCTACCGTAGGGCCGGAGCCCAAAACACATTCAGCCTGGCTCCTGCGCCTGCGTGTGTGCCCCCCTCCCATAGGGGTTTGAGTGTGCAGTGGCAGAACTTACGAGCCACACCCCTGTCGCATGTCCTGTGAAGGGGGTCAGGGAACTCCACTGTTTCGTTTCCGCTGGTAGATACGAGATTTTGCAAGTGATACACTGTAGATCAGATACACTCAAAGGGAAAAAAAGGCTACAAAGTTGTAGAGTTCAATTACCTCATTCATTACTTTTTTCCTAACCTAATTAACTCAGTATATTGGCATCACTAGGATTTTGAGCTTTATCCAATACTGGTGTCTTTCTTCCTGAAGCATTTGTTTTACTGCCCCATTTTATTGCTTTCAGTTAATGAAATCGGATTCTAAAACCAAGAGTTCCTGAGGTGTTAGCCACCAGCACTATCCTCCCTACTGTCACCTTCATTCTGTCCGTTCCACCTATCTTTTGGGGACATCTCAAGTTGAGGTTATTAACCTTATATCATGTTCCCTTTTCCTTCCATTGGTACTCATATTGTTTAGTGTAGGTAATTCAAATGTAAATTGTTTTGGTCACAAACCCCAACTGCTTGCTCACTGAATAGCCTGCAATCTGCCTTTTGCAATGATCACTCCGTCCTGGAGGGTACGTTGGCATCATTGAGTCTGATGGCATCTGCTTCTGCCATGTTAGAACACTGCCTGCAGCCCTTGGATCTGGACTTCAGTCAGACCAGCAACAGATTCGCTTTTTTCTCTTCTTTGTTTGCCTGTTTCTCTGTCATCTGATTGTTTTAAAGGTGAAGGAAAGTAGTAGTACAGAAATAATAATAACACAAAATTAAAATTAAAATGTAAAAAATAAGTACAGAACTAATTTTTCTCTGGCTTGATTTTAAAATGTTAGTTTCAAGTGCTTTAGGTTGGAGATGTTTCTGACCCGAGCATGGCTCCCCCCACATAAGCATCCCTTCACACATTCTTTGAAATCAGCTGCTCTGATCCTAAAGGTAGGCCTCACCTCTCACCAGCTGTATAATCTTGGGAAAGTAGGAAACTCACTTTACTTCTTTATCTCTGGGACAGGGATCCTATCCCCAAGGGTTGTTGAAAGGATTAAATGATACAGTGTACTTAAAGTTCCTGGTAGATAAGAAGCACTCCACAAGTAGTGGCCATTTTTATCATCTGTGTAGATATTAAAGTTTGTCAGGATATTCTAGGATTATATACTCTGCAATCCCGTGCTGCTTTCATACATTTGCTTTGATAAAACTACCCTAGGACACTGAAAAAAGATGTTTCAGGGCTGACTGAGCCCTGCTTAAATATTTTCCAGCTGTTCTGGCTCTTAAAAAAAATAGATTTTTAAAAGAGAATTAACTCTTTTTTTCTTGCTCTTTATTCTCTGTGTCTGAGGGAAGACCCTACCAACCTCCCATCTATGACTCCCAATAACCATAGGATACATCATTAGGAAGAGAGGGAGAGGTTCACAGGCTTGGCAAAGTGAGAACTTCCAGTCTTCCTGCTTCCCAATATCCCTGGGCTTTTGGCCTTGCACACAGTTAACACGTTTCCTCTAGTGCTGAGTATTGCATTCTGCCCTGTCAACCAGATCACTTTCACTAAAAGTTTGCATCTCCCAATATCAGCGATGAGGAAACCAAGTGAAATCTATCAATCCGTGTTCAGAATGGAATGAAACTGAAGATCCTGTTTCCCCAGATGGATTATTACAATCATGATAGCATTTGAAGAAGCCAAGATCAACAAAGAGTTAACCAGGTGTGCATGTGTGTGTATTTGAATATTAGACATAGTAATTTTTCAGAAAAGATTCTCATCTCTAAAAAATGTTTCCTCCCTCAAGATGAAAAGAAGTATAGCTCATTTCATTTTAGGACATAATCTGTCTTTGGGCTTCAGCATTTTAAAATTAGACATATCTTTGATACAATATTCCTTCGATTGTTAATTTCTCCAGAAAAGTTCAGCTCTTTGGAATCAGATTGAGAATTTTTGTTAAATGCTTATATTTGTCTTCAGTGCATTCATGTTTTAAAGCAATACATTGAAAATTTGAAAATGTTTTTACTTCAAATAACTACATTGTCTTTTTCTTTTTCTTTTTTTTTTTTTTTTTCTGGAGACGGAGTCTGGCTCTGTCGCCAGGGCTGGAGTGCAGTGGCCGGATCTCAGCTCACTGCAAGCTCCGCCTCCCGGGTTCCCGCCATTCTCCTGCCTCAGCCTCCCGAGTAGCTGGGACTACAGGCGCCCGCCACCTCGCCCGGCTAGATTTTTGTATTTTTTTGGTAGAGACGGGGTTTCACCGTGTTAGCCAGGATGGTCTCGATCTCCTGACCTCATGATCTGCCCGTCTCGGCCTCCCAAAGTGCTGGGATTACAGGCTTGAGCCACCGCGCCCGGCCTACATTGTCTTTTTCTAAAATGAGAAGTTGCAGTGTTCCATGTTCTGATTTGATATTTTTCATGATTTCTGTTAGTAGTCTTGGATGTTTTCTGTACTTGTATTTAGAGTGCGCACACTTGTCTGAGACAGTTCTATTTCTCACAGTCATCACTGTGCCACATATTGTCTCCCCGTCATCTTCAAAAGATTGGGCTAAGGCCAGGAGCGGTGTCTCACGCCTGTAATGCTGACACTTTGGGAGACCGAGGTGGGTGGATCACGAGGTCAGGAGATGGAGACCATCCTGCCCAACATAGCGAAACTCTGTCTCTACTAAAAATACAAAAAATTAGCCAGGCGTGGTGGTGCTCACCTATAGTCCCAGGTACTTGGAAGGCTAAGGCAGGAGAATCACTGGAACCCTGGAGGCGGAGGTTGCAGTGAGCTGAGATCACGCCACTGCACTGCAGCCTGGGTAACAGAGCGAGAGACTCCATAAAAAAAAAAATAGTGGGCTAGAGCTTGGCTACACTGTGAGATTTATTGTCTTCGAACTGCCACTTGTTCTGAGCTGCTCAGTTCCATTAATCAGCCTGACTTACTCTGGAATTGTGTGTTCATATCAGATAGGTTGTGGCTAAAGTCCATCCATTATATTTCTAGGCCCTCACTTCTCTGTACAACCCCAGTTCAATCATGCTGGCAAGTATGTGGGATGCGCTCAGCCCTGAGGAGTTCTATAAGGGAAAGTTCCACATGGGCTTGGATTATATACCCAATAATTCAGAGCAAATCTGTGAAAGCTTCATATGTCATTTACAATTTGTAGGCACTGCAGAACTGTAGATTCGAAAGAGAGAAGGCTATGCCTTCTGATGATAGTCTTAAGTCATGGAAAGCTAAAACAATAAACACCTCAAATTCAGTGTATCTTTGCCTTGGAAAAAGGGCTAGACTTCATGGTTGCAATTCACCTCACTCACCTGTGGCTCATTGATTCTGACATCTAATTAAATTGATCAGACACAGTGATCACAAGGCGATTGTTTGCCAAACACTACTGGCAAAGTAAACTTAGCTCATACTTGTGATTTACTTTATGGTTTCTATCCGGAATTGGGAACAAATAAGAAATTTGTTTTGACTAGGAAATTGTACACAATTCTAATCATAATTTGGACTGGAATAATAACCACTGTGCATTTGCTTGTTTCTGACTTTGTTAGTGTTCATAATATTCCTTTCAGGAGGTTGGCTGTATTTATAGTTATTTGAATTTTGCCAATGTTTTCTTTCCACAAAGCTTGTTGTTGTATTTAATTGTCTTTAAGAAAAGAAACTAAAAGTATCTGTCAACTTTCAAGCAATAAGCTTTTGTTAAAAATCAATATTTATTAAAGCAAATGTCACTTGAAAATTCAAGCAATGTATAACTTGCAAACATTTCATTAAAATAGTTTCAGTAATATATTTTTAGCTTGAGTGGGTCAAGATAATAAGTCAGTATTTTTGTCTCAAATTCTGATAGAGAGGTGGCAATGTGCTAGCAGCCCTCGCTCTCCGCGCCTCCTGGGTCTTAGAGACCACTCTGGCACCGCTTGAGGAGCCCTTCAACCCGCCACCGCACTGTGGGAGCCCCTCTCTGGGCTGGCTGAGGCCAGAACTGCCTCCCCCTGCTTGCAGGGAGGTGTGGAGGGAGAGGTGCAGGCGGGAACCTGGACTGCGCATGGCACTTGCAGGCCAGTGTGAGTTCTGGCAGGCGTGGGCCGGGCCAGGCAGTCCCCACACTGGGAGCGGCCAGCTGGTGCCACAGGCCCAGGGCAGTGAGGGGCTTAGCACCCGGGCCAGCAGCTGCGGAGGTTGAGCCGGGTCTCCCAGCACTGCCGGTGCTGCGCTCAAATTCTTGCCTGGCCTCAGCTGCCTGCCCGCGGGGCAGGGCTCAGGACCTGCAGCCTGCCATCCCCAAGCCCCCTCCCCCGTCACCCCGAAGCCCCCTCCACTCACCCCGTCCATGCCGTGGGCTCCCCTGTGGCCCAAGCCTCCCTGACGGGCACCGCCCCCTGCTCTGGGACGCCCGGTCCTATCCACTGCCCAAGGGCTGAGGAGTACAGGCCTGCCACTCGGGACTGGCGGGCAGCTCCATCTGCAGCCCAGGTGAGGGATCCACTGGGTGAAGCCAACTGGGATTCTGAGTCTGGTGGGGACTTGGATAACTTTTGTGTCTAAGGGATCATAAACGCACCAGTCAGCACACTGTGTCTAGCTCAGGGCTTGTAAATACACCAATCAGGACTCTCTGTCTACCTCAAGGTTTGTAAATACATCAATTGGTACTCTGTATCTAGCTAACCTCTGGAGACTCGGAGAACTTTACGTCTAGCTATAGGATTGTAAATGCACCAATCAGTACCCTGTCAAAACAGTCCAATCAATCAGCTCTCTGTAAAATGGACCAATCAGCAAGATGTGGGTGGGGCCAGATAAGGAAATAAAAGCGGTCTGCCGGAGCCAGCCAGCTGCAATTCGCTCAGGTCCCCTTCAACACTGTGGAAGGTTTGTCAGTTTGCTCTTTGCAGTAACTCTGGTTGCTGCTCATTCTTTGAGTTCATGCTGCCTTTATGAGCTGTAACACTCACTGAGAAGGTTTGTAGCTTCACTCTTGAAGTCCGAAAGACCAGGAACGCACCAGGAAGAATGAAGAACTGCAGATGTGCTGCCTTTAAGAGCTGTAACATTCACCAGGAAGGTCTGCAGCTTCGCTGTCAGTGAGACCACAAACCCACCAGAAGGAAGAAGCTCCAGACACATCTGAAAGTCTCAAGGAGTAAACTGTGGACACAGCATGTTTAGGAACTTAACACTCACCATGAGGCTCTGCGGCTCCATTCCTGAAGTCAGCAAGATCAAGAACCCACCAATTCTGGGTACAATAATGTATGTAGAAAAGTTCTTCAAAATGCTAATGAAACTTAAGAAAAAGCAGTTAAACCTACTGATGAGTCTTTATTTCCTTTTAGGACATAATCAGTTTTTTGACTTCAGCATTTTGAAATTAAAAATACCTTTGATAGGATTTTTCTTTTACTGTTAATTTCTCCAACAAAGTTCTGCTCTTCGTAATTAGATTAATGATATTTTTTGTTAAATCCTTATATTTGTCTTCAGTACATCCTAGTAGACTTAAGTTTAGAAAGCAGATCCAAGAGTTACATTCGAATAATTAGCAGGAATGGAAAATGGAGGAGTCTAAATTTTCTTAACAAAAAATGCTCTCTTATCATTGGCAAAACAATGAGTTTATTCACAGACATTTTTATTCCGTTATTCTGTGAGTAAAGAAAGGAAGAGGAGGCATGTTGAGGTTTTCTTTTCCTAATGATGTTACATTAATTATTGTAGCCAACATACGCTTTTGGGTATGATACAAAAACATACCTGCAATAATGATCATAAGAATACTCCCTTTTCCATCCCTCAAAATTGCTTTTGACAAGGTGATCTTCTGTATATCTCATCCTACTGTCTGCATTTCCCTTCTGCTTTGGTGGAGCGGGGTCTTGGTTATGAGACAGAGGGGGAGAGAGACAGAGAGCGCGCAAACCTGCATAAGCAGAGGCTTTGTGGGTAGAGCAGATACAAATTCCCAGACAAATTTCATGAGTGAAAGATGGCCAATTTATTTCTTACATAGCTGGATGTCATTTTTATTTTGTGGATTTTTCCATCAAGTAGTGAAAACTCACAAATATTCAGTCTCCTCTTGCTCTGTCGCCAAGGATGGTCTCTATCTCCTGACCTGGTGATCCTGCTGCCTCAGCCTCCCAAAGTGCTGGGGTTACAGGCGTGAGCCACCGTGTCCCACCTTTTTTCTTTTAAAAGATTGTAGCCTTCCAAAAGCAGCCTGTGTAGCCGAAATAACTATGTGTGTTTGTGTGTGCACGTGTGTGCACAGGCGTGTACATAGGCAAATATGTACATAAATTAAACTTGTCTTTTTTTTTTTTTTTTTGAGACAGGGTGTGGTGTGATGATGGCTCACTCCAGCGTCCATCTCCCCCACTCAAGCGATCCTCTCATCTCAGCCTCCTGAGTACCTGGGACTATGGGTGCATGTCACCACACTCACCTAATTTTTTCTTTTTTCTTTTTTTTTTTTTTTCTGTAGAGATGGGGTCCTACTATGTTGCCCGGGCTGTGTCTCAAACTCCTGGACTCAAGCAATCCTCCCACCTTGGCCTCTCCAAGTACTGGGATGACAGGCGTCAGCCAGTGCGCCCAGCTCAAATTAGCTATTTTTAAAGTAATTGATTCTAAAAGGCAAGTCAGAATGTATAAAACTCCAATGAACTTTTCTATGTTACACGCTGTTTCTGTACTATTCAGTCTTGACTCCTTCCACTCTTCCTGTCCACCCTCAGTCTGGTTCCAATCCAGGTGCCCTGTTTTCAGTTCCTAAACCACACCATGTGATCTCAAGCATCAAGCATTTTTGTCTACAACATTCTTCCTTCCTACCTACAGCCAATGCTTTATATAATTAACTTCTATTCCTCATTTTTTTCTTCATTTTGAGTAATAGACTTGGGAAAAGTCTTCCATAAATTCGTAAGTTCAAGTGAAGAAACCCTTACGTGTGTGTCTACGGTATCCCATAGCTCTTGGAACTGTGTTATAACACTTGTATCGTTGCCTTGCCATTGTCTCTTTACCACCAGACTAAATCTCAGAGGCTTCTTTTTTTGTTGTTTCATTTGAGATGGAGTCTTACAGTGTCGCCCAGGCTGGAGTGCAATAGCGTGACCTCGGCTCACTGCAACCTCCGCCTCCTGGGTTCACGTGATTCTCCTACCTCAACCTCCCGAGTAGCTGAGATTACAGGTGCACCTGCCACCACGCCGGCTAATTTTTTGTATTTTTAGTAGAGATGGGGTTTCACTGTGTTGGCCAGACTGGTCTCAAACTCCTGACCTTGTGATCCGCCTATCTCAGCTTCCCAAAGTGCTGGGATTACAGGCGTGAGCCACTGCGCCCAGCCCCAGGAGGCTTGTTGTAGGTCTTGTCTGCTGTTCTATTCTAGAGCCTTGCACAGTGCTTGAAATCTGGAAGAATCTGTAAAAATTCATATTGAGTACAGTTGGCTCTCTGGATCCACGGGCTCCATATCCTTGGATTCAACCAACTGTAGATTGAAAATACTCAAAAATTAAAAATAATCGCATCTGTACTGAGCAGGTACAGACTTTCTTCTTGTCATTATTCCTTAAAGGAAATCGTGCAACAACTATTCACATAGCATTTACATTGTATTGGGTATTCTAAGTAATCTAGAGATGACTAAAGAAAAAGCGAGGATGTGTGTAGCTTGTATACAATAGTGCGTCCTTTTCTATCAGGGACTTGAGCGTCTGTAGTTTTTGATGTCTTTGGGGTCCTAGAGCCACTCCCCTGTAGATACGGAGGGATGAATGTGTGGAGGTGGCAAATGACTCGCTCCAGGTCACACCAGTGAGTAAAAGCGCAAGGGATGTGCTCTTGGCCATTCAGTTCTAGAATCTGTGCATTTAACCACGATGCATATGGCCAGACACAGAGCCGTTATTCCAAAACACTAAGAATTGGTAACAATGGCTCTTTAAACTATTGGATCTAATCCCAATTTCAACCAGATTAAATCTATAGCATTACTTTTTACAAATGTTGTTTCCTGGGTGAGGCCTTTTTGGAATGATGAAGTTAATTATGAAACAAAAATGGAAAAATTAAATTTCGTCCAAAATACATCTTCTGCAGATACAAATGTCGTGTATATTATATATACACGCATCTGTTTATATGCACATCTTTACATAGACATACCCATAAATGTGTATGTTATATGCAATGTATTAGGGAGAGTTCTCCAGAGAGAACATACATACACACACACATACACATCACACACATATACACACATCCTCCGATATACACACACATCCACATACACACATCCACACACGCATACATACACACATACACCCTGTCAAGCACCTTGTAATAATGTTTCAGTTAACAGGAGACCACATAGACAATGGTGGTACCATGACATGAGATTCTAGTGGAGCTGGAAAATTCCTAGTGCCTGGTGATGCTGTGGCCAGAATAAAGTCATAGGGTGGCACATTACTCACGTGTTTGTGGTGATGCTCGTGTAAACAAATCGTGCTGCCAGTCATATAAAAGCATAGCACAGGCTGGGCGTGGTTTCTCACTACTGTAATCCCAGCACTTTGGGAAGCCAAGGTTAGTGGATCACCTGAGTTCAGGAGTTTGAGACTAGCCTGGCCAACATAGTGGAACCCCGCCTCTACTAAAAATACAAAAATTAGCCAGGCGTGGTGGCGGGCGCCTGTAATCCCAGCTACTCTGGAGGCTGCGGCAGGAGAATGGCTTGAACCTGGGAGGTGGAGCTTGCAGTGAGCTGAGATCACATCATTGCACTCCAGCCTGGGCAACAGAGCAAGACCCCATCTAAAAAAATGTATGTAACACATGTAATTATGTACAGTACATATTTGACAATAATAAGTGGCTGTTACCTGTTTACGTGTTTACTACATCATATGTTTATCATTATGGTAGAGGGTATTTCTACTTATAAAAACAGCATGAACTGTGAAACAGCCTCAGGCACCCCCTCCAGAAGGCATTGCTGTCACAGGCGATGACAGCTTCATGCATGTTTGGCCCCTGAAGCCCTTCCAGTGGGACAAGAGGGAGATGGAAGACAGTGACATTCATGATGCTGACCCTGTGTAGGTCTAGGCTAACGTGTGTTTGTGTATTAGTTTTAAAAACTAAAAATTAATAAACATAGAGGAAAACTTAGAGATATAAAGAAATAATATTTTTGTGCAGCTGTATAATATGCCTGTGTTTCAAGCTAAGTGTTATTATAAAGCAGTCAAAAGGTTAAAATTAGAAGTTTATGAAGTGAAAATGTTACATCAGCCAACTTTATTACTGAAGAAAGAGCCTTTTTTTTTTGATGATGTAGTGTAGCCTCTACATAGTTTTCGTGAAGTTTGCAGTTGTTACCCAGGCCTTCCTAGGTGCTCACTACTCACTCACTGACTCACCCAGAGTAGCTTCCAGTCCTGCACGCTCTATTCATGTGAAGTGAACTACACAGGTGTACCAGTTTTTATATTTTATACCACAATTTTACCATCCCTTTTCTATGTTTGGGTACACAAATACTATTGTGTTCCCGTTGCATGCAGTATTCAGCACAGCAACCTGCTATACAAGTTTGCAGCCTAGAACAACAGGCTGTACTGTATAGTCCAGGTGTGTAGGAGGCTGTGCCAGCTGGATGTGTGTAAGTGCACTCTAGAAGGTTCACCCAAAGGCAAAATTGCCTAACGACGCATTTCTCAGAATGTATCCCCCCTTAAGTGACACATGACTCCATGTATATATACAGAGAGAGAGAGCACACAGAAGAATGACAGGGGGAGAGAGATTTATTATAGGATTATTATGGGACTTGGCTCCCATAATTCTAAAGACTGAGAGGTCCCATGATCTGCAGAAGAACTAGGAAAGCCGGTGATATAATTCGGTCTGAGTCCAAAGGCCCACAAATTAGGACAACCACACTAGCTGGGTATGGTGTTGGTGTCTGTAATGCCACCTATTTGGGGGGCTGAAGTGGGAGGATCACTTGAGCCAGGAGTTTGAGACCAGCCTGAGCAACATAGACCCTAGCTCTAAAACAGAAAAAAGAAAATCAGTAGCACCAGTGCTCTAGGGCAGAAGATGATGGATGTCGTAGCTCAAACAGAGAGAAAATTCTCCCTTTCTCTGTCTTTTTGCTCTATTTGGGCCCTCAGTGGATTGGATGGGATGCGCCCAGCTGCTTAGTGACGTTGATTTTCTCTACGCAGTCTACCAAGTCAAAAGCTCATCTTTTCTGGGAACACACTCACAGACACACACAAAAATTATGATTTGCCAGTTATCTAGGCATCCTTTAGCCCAGTCAAGTGGACACATAAAGCTAAACATCATGTCCATGTATGTATGAATATATACATGCTCCTTACCCTGGATTTCTCTTTCTTTATCACTCTTATAATTTGTGTGTTTATTTGGGGAAAGAATAGTCAGCAAGACTTCTCTAGAGAAAGTCAACTGTCTTCATAAGCTTCTGAGTTACAACGCCTGACTCTATCCAATCTAAGTTAAATTTAAGAATGAATTTTGAGTACATCTGGTTTGTATATGGTGTTCTGTCAGAGCTCAATTTAATTCATCTCTAAAAGCATCCAGTGAGCACATACCAAATAATGGCCGCATTTCAGGCTTTGGGCTGTATAAATAACATACATCCCAATGTGAGGAAACCAGACAATAAACACAATAGTTCACAGAGAATTTAAAGGAGGATGAGTGTCATGAGAAGAAAATAGTAAAAGGTAAGGAGGAGAGGAACTACATCGTTTGGGATTGCAATTTTAAATAGAGTCAAAACTTGAAATAATTTTAGAATGTTGCAAATATATCTAAAATAAGTAAGAAATTTTGTTACGGTCACATAAACCCAGAATTAGAAAAATAGCTAGAGAATAAATGGAAAATTCAAAATTAATATATTAGAAAAATTTTGGAACTCTTAAATTATAGCAAGGTAATTAAAATATTTTCATAAAGGTACCTTTATTTTGTTATCAGGAATTAGGCAAAGGTTGCTGAAATATTCACAAATACGACCCAACTCTAGAAATGAAGTGGTGCATCTACGGATATCCAGGAGGGAGTGCTGAAAGAACAGCTCATGCGACAGTGCAGGCAGAGGCAGGTTGATGGCAGCAGTGACTCCAGTTTGCTCTCACTCTCTGTCTCCATTCACTTTGGTAGTATCCTCTTACAGACGCTGGGATTGGAAACCAGATTGCTTTGACAAATGAGGCATTAGCAAATATGAGACATGCAGCAACCTGAGAAGCACCATGCACTGAGGCTGTTTATTGATACACTTAGACACCCGAGACCACTACACAAATACGCTCCGACCAGCCCTCTGGAGGATGAGATGACTGCCCCCAACAACTGAGCCAAGCGTAGTTTTGTTTTGTTTTGTTTTTGTTTTTGTTTTCAGATGAAGTCTGGGTTTTTTGCCCAGACTGGAGTGCAGTGGTGAGATCTCGGCTTACTGCAACCTCTGCCTCCAGGGTTCAAGCAGTTCTTCTGTCTCAGTCTCCTGAGTAGCTGGGATTACAGGCACCCAAGCTACCATGCCTGGCTAAATTTTTGTATTTTTAGTAGAGACAAGGTTTCACCGTGTTGGTCAGGCTGGTCTCGAACTCCTGACCTCAGGTGATACACCCTCCTTGGCCTTCCAAGGTGCTGGGATTACAAGTGTGAGCCACTGTGCCCAACCCTGAGCCAACCATGGTTTAACCACCAGTGATCTGAGGAGTGGCTAGGTGGTCTTTGATGATCCACGAGCTGACCAAGGTTATCACAGATGCTCACATGAGTCTAGCCCAGACCAGAACATCCAAGCAGAGTGCAGCTGAAATTGCTTTCATAGAATGAGCTAATGGTCGTCATGTTAAACCAGTAAGGTAAAGTGGTTTGTTACACAGCAAAAGCTAACTGACACAATGTATCTAACTACTTCAATTCTGACAGCCCATCATAGAATATTTTAGGTAAGAACTACTTCATCTAATTTATAGTCCTTTATATTTTTCTCTGTTGGAAGCATTTCATAGAGACAAACTAGTTGCTATTTAAGTAAAATAATGTACCATTATGCATACATTTTTGTTACCTATGTAGACGATGAGAAAAGAGAATTGTTTTAAATTCCTAGGAACACATGTAAGTTCTAGGTTGACATTTATCAAATTTTCATTATTTTGTCTAAGCAGTCTTTCCCTACTACCTCCCAAACAAACAGTTACCTGCTAGGCACACATCTATCCTATGAATTTGTCAGCTCAAAGGAACAAGGGCAGCAGTTATGCTTGATTATACAGAATAGATGCAGAGTATGAAAATTGAAATTAGACATACTTATTATAAAATGTGATGATTATTTCCATTCCAGAACCAAATTGAATTAAAAAAAAAAACCTTATTGATCTGGATTGAATTTCAATTTGCTAAGATTTGGGTAAGCCAACTTCTGCCCAGTAATGTTTGAATAGAAAGGCTTATGAGGCCAATAGTCTGTTCATCACAGGTGATAAAGTTTTTTTTTTTAAGTCAATAAATTACTTTTTACTACTACAGGAGAGATGTATGCTTTATATGCCAACAAAGAGTTGAAATGCCAGAAGCACTTGAGGACTAAATTACGGAGCACTTATTTCATCCCAACAGAACGCTAATGCCAGTGCTTGATTACAACAAGCCATCCGATTGCATGAATTTGGGCTACAAGGCACCCAGGCTTTTATATTCATTAGCAAAGTTATTGATTCCGGAAAGTTACCTCTAATAAAACTACACCATTTTCTCAGGCCTGTTATATGGGCGCAGACAAATTATTTGATCGATGATATTGAGCAAAAGGAGAAACACTCATTGTCTCTAATATCTTTTCCCTCCTCCCTGAATTGTACATGGCGACCAGCAGCAGCATGAAGAGGAGCTGTGGGGCCACATCTGATTTGGTTTCATATAGCTATATAAATATTTGATAATTAAATCACATTGTTTCAATAAAAATATTAAATAAAAGCTAAAGTTAAAAATGAAAAAATAGGCCAGGTGTGTTGGTTCACACCTGTAATCCCAGCACTTTGGCAGGCTGAGGTGGGTGGATCACTTGAGATCACTTGAGATCAGGAGTTTGAGACCAGCCTGACCAACATGGTGAGACCCCCATCTCCACTAAAAAATACAAAAGTGGTGGCAGGCACCTGTAATCCTGGCTACTTGGGAGGCTGAGGCAGGAGAATCGCTTGAACCCGGGAGGTTGAGGTTGCAGTGAGCCTAGACTGCAACATTGCACTTCAGCCTGGTCAACAAAAGCAAAACTCCATCTCATAAAAAAAAAAAAAAAAAAGACAAAATAGTATAATATTATATTCATAAAAATAATTTTACATTTACACAAAGATGTAATTTACTGTACATTAGCTTCAGCAAAATCATCCATAAGTTACTCAATTTCCAGTTATCGGCTGCTTGAACTTTTATGCCTTTTGTTCTATCTGTTAAAGAACGTATACCTCCATAGAGCTTCCGTAAAATAGTTTTTAATTAATTTAATCAAAGAATATTGTTCAAAGAATATAGTTAATACACTGAATTGAATTTTTATAAGTAAAATTAATAAAGATGGAAATCTGTTACTTAAAAAAATAAGATTCCAGCTATTCTATCATTGTTTGTGTTTCCATTTAAATATTAGAATCACTTTGCCAAATTCCACACAAAAATCCTGCTGATATTTTGACTGGAATTGCATTGAATCTATTACATTAATTTGGTGAAAGTATTTAAAAATACTGAATTTTCCAACCCAATCACAAAGGTATACCTCACCATTTATGTAGAAATTTAATTTTCTCAGCAATGTTTGTAGTTTTCAGTATGGACATTTTCCACCTATTTTCTTAAATTTATCTCTAAATGTGACATATTCTTTTTTTTTTTTTTTTTTTTTTGAGGCAGAGTCTTGCTCTGTTGCCCAGGCTAGAGTGCAGTGGTGCGATCTCGGCTCACTGCAAGCTCCGCTTCCCGGGTTCCCGCCGTTCTCCTGCCTCAGCCTCCCGAGTAGCTGGGACCACAGGCACCGCCACCACGCCCGGCTAATTTTTGTACTTTTAGTAGAGATGGGGTTTCAGCATTTTGGCCAGGATGGTCTCGATCTCCTGACCTTGTGATCTGCCTGCCTTGGCCTCCCAAAGTGCTGGGATTACAGGTGTGAGCCACCACCTGTGGCCTAAATATGACATATTCTTGATGTTCTTATATAAATATTTAAAGTTCACATTCATAAGAAAATTCAAACCACCAATGGGAAATATTATTTGTAAAGCATATGTCTGACAAAGAACTTGTATCCAAAAAGTGTAAATAACTTTTGCAATTAAATAATAACAATATAAAGAAAAATTACAAATATGGAAAGGATTGAGATACATTTGACAATAGAAGATATATGACCCACAAGCAGATTAAACATCATCAGTTATCAGGAAAATGAAAAAATCACAGCAATTTATCCGTTCACACACTAAAATAATTACAATTTAAAACCCAATGGTAATAAGATTTGGCAAAAATATGGGACAGCAAAATTTCTCATATACTGCTGACCAGGTTTATAAAACGGTGCAACCATTTAGGAGAATTGTTTAGCGGTTTCTCAGGCTTAGATATTTGTCGCAAAGAATTGAAACACGGGTTCACAAAAATACTTGCCTAGAAATGGTCACAGCAGCTTGATTCATCATAGCCCCAGATGAGAGACAATCCAAATGTCCATCAAATCATAGACATGGGCAAAGGAATCAACAACATAGATCTCATGTTCTTTTAGGTAAGTCTCTTCTAAGTGGACAGATTTTTATTTTCCAATCCAGTAAGACAAATTCTCTAGAAAACTGGACATAGTACCCACCTCACAAGTTCATTGTGAGCATTAAATGAATTGGTTTATTTAACGCGTCTCAAACATTGTCTGAAAAATTCAGAGCACTGTATATTCAGAGCACTATGTGTATGAGTCTTGGTTATGAGATTACTGAACCTTCTGTGCGTCTTGCTTTTCCTGTATTTCTTGTCCCCTCGTTCCCCTTCCTCATGGCTCCTTTGGAAGAGAGTATTTAATTTACATCTCCATTCCTGTTTGGAAGCTATGTCCTTTGTTATACTATTTTAATAGTCACTCTTAAAATTTGAATGTGTGTATAAAACGTAAGTCTTAAAGTTGATCAGTGTCTTTTACTTTCTTCACCCTCCGATTCAAGGACCTTAGAATGATGTATTTCTTATCATTCCTTTCAAATCACATTTGCAATTGTTGTATTTTTAAAATTTCTGCCTTGCTTTTATAACCCACAAATTAGACATTGTTTAATATTGAACAAAAGCAACAGTCAGATCTGCTCTGTTCTCCTTATCTCCCTTCCTTGATACATTTCTAGACCTTCCTTGTGGGACCCTATTCTTTGTTTTTGAAGCCCAACCTTTAGAAAGTTTTATTGAAGGTTATTTAGAAGTAAACGCTTTCGAAATCTGCTCATTTGTCTTTTTTTGGTCCTCATTCTTGAAAGATACTTTAGCCGGATAAACTATTCTTCATTGCCCGTTATTTTCTCTGAATACATTGAGGGCGTTCCACTGTGTTGTTGCTTTGCTCGTTATTTTTGTAGTTCAGCTAGCTGTCAGTCGGAATGTTCCTTCATAGGATTTGTGCTTGTTTCTTCTGGGTCCCTTTGGGCACTGTAGATGCAGGTCCTCTTTATACTACAATTTTGGCTTGTGTATTGAGGTCCACATAAACAGTATGGACTGAGGTTCCCAACCATGGCAGCCCAGTGGGTACCACATGAGCAGGGGTGAAGTTTTTACTTTTTCTCCGTCTTTATGAAAATTGAGACAGGAGATAGGTAGATTGTTTTTCCATTCTCAGTGGTCTGGCTTTATGCAGATGGTCTCAGGTCTGAACTCTAGGCCACAGGACACTAGGTGTGGTCCCAGGGAGTCTGGTGGCTTCAATGCTAGCTTTTCTTCTCATGCTGTGCCCCTGCCTAGGTCCTGCCCACATGGACTTCCTTCACCTTCATGCAGGCTCATCCCTGCTTTACATGTTATACAAGCCCATTTGTGTGTCCCAACTTAGCATTTTTATTTGTTACATGAATAAAAATCAGAAGAGATGCAAGATACCTAGTCAGTCATGTTTGTGGAAATCGAAACTCCCCACACATTTTTTCATCCATTTGAATTTATCCAGTTTGAGGAAAATGTCTTAACAAATAAGCAAGATTGGTTAGTCCTAGAAACAATATCTCTAACTTCTAACTTGGGAGTTACCATACCAATTCTATGGTGAAGAAATTATAGTTCATACTTATTTGGTATTAAAAGATACCTAAAATGATTTTTTATTCATTCCTTTTACATCTATGAGGCAAAACGACAATGCAAAATTATATAAATATGATTTTCCACCAGTAAAATTTGGATTAAAGACTATTTTCATGTGGAAAATGTGATAAAGATAAAAGGTCACATAGACTGTGAGAAAAAATGTATTGTTTTCACAAGTTCTTGTAAATATATTCTTACCCTTTTTGTCTAATGTGTAGCTAAATATCAAAGGGCCATTGACTATATACATATATTAGTTTTTGCTGATGCTGTAAAAAAGTCTATTGAATTGTTTCCATTAACAACATGGCAAAAATATTAAAGCCTTTCACATTTTTTTTGTTTTGTTTTTGAAACGGAGTCTCGCTCTGTTGCCCAGGCTGGAGTGCAGTGGCCCGATCTCAGCTCACTGCAACCTTCACCTCCCAGGTTCAAGAGATTCTCTTGTGTCAGCCTCCCAAGTAGCTGGGATTACAGGCACATGCCGCCATGCCCAGCTAATTTTTGTATTTTTAGTAGAGATGAGGTTACACCATGATGGCCAGGATGGTCTCGATCTCCTGACCTCGTGATCTGCCCGCCTCAGCCTCCCATAGTGCTGGGATGACAGGTGTGAGCCACCGCGCCCGGGCCTTTCACATTTTCTATCTTGTAATTCTCTACTCTGCTCTACACCATAAGGAGGATCTTTCCAAAAGCATCCTATCTGGATTCTGCTGTTAAATCACCTTTGTTGGCCTGGACAGTTATCAAATTCAACAGCCCCTTCATCATCAAACACTTGCCCTCTATCCGCATCCCATTCCGTGTTTCCGCCAATAATTTGACTAGTAAAGATGTCACTGCATGCCACAAATTGTCGGTGCTGACTTCCTCAACAAGGAAGTTATTTATATACTTATTTAATATATGAGTGACTCAGATGCAAATTCCATCTGGAGAATACCAACTCCTGATGCCAACTGATTGTCAGTCATGGCTACAACAGGAGACTGGATTCACTCAGAAGTGAAGCAGGGTTGAGGAAGAACACAGGGGATGTTGAGCTACTCAGAGCTGCAGTGACAGCATGTGGAAATAGAATTACTGAAGTTCTGTAAGGCCAGAATTGTGAGGGTCTATCCAGGAGTACCTGAATTAGCAGAGGAATGCAGCTGTCCACAGAGAAACAATGGCAAAGGAGCAATGGAGTAGAGAAGACATCGTCTAATTTCTCTTTAGTTTCTACTGCATGATGTGGTAGAAGGCTTGCTTTTGGCTATGCTGGAAAACGTACAGAAAGGAAAACCAAAAGATAAGCTTTAGGATTTAAAATCTCCACTCAAGAGGCAGGTAGAAAATTAGAAAGCCACTGTGGTGATCTTAAAAGATATCTTGTATATCTGAAAGTCAGCTACATAAAGGAGAAAACATCAAAACTAATTGCATTGATTGTATAGTTTCAGTACCTGTTAAATGCATAATTCCATTGATTTAGTTTGGCAATGGCTGAGCAACTGATTATAAAGGAAAGGGACCCTAAGATTTAGTATGACAAACCGAGATAAAGTTAAGAAATCTAGCCCACCAATCTCCTGAAAGCTCTTTGTAGCCAGAATCACCTCTGCCTAAGTTGTTCTTGGCTTGAAGATCTGCTCTGGGAAGAGATACTATGTACATCAATGGAACTACAAAATCTTGAAAACTTATGCCAGAAGGAAGTTGGAAAGCATAAAAGAAATACATTAATTCTTCTTAACCGTTTTTTTCTGCCTTCTCTGCCCTCTGTTGCTATAATTTCGGATTTGTCTATTTTTATTTTCATTTCTGTCAAATGTTGTTTTATATATTTTGAAGCTGTTACGTGATGCTTGCATTTAGGATTCTTGTGTCCTCTTACTGCATTAACACTTTTACATTATAAAATGGCTTTCTGTACTCTGGCATCCCTCCTTTTCCTGATTTAATTAGATTTCTTATTATTAGAACTTATGTAGTACATTTTTGTTCTTCCTCTTACTTTTAAAGTGAATTTCTTTTAGATGGAACGTTGTGTCTATGAAAAAAAAAATCTATGTTTTCAAATTTAGTATTTAGAATATTCACCTTTAATATAATTATGGGCATAGTAGGGTTTAAATCTACCATCTTGCTATTCATTTTCTATTTGTTCCATATTTGTCTTATTTCTTTTGGGTGTCCACCTTTTTTCATGTTAACTGAATGTTATTTAATGTTTGTACACTATGGCCTTATTAGCTACAGCTCTTTATTTTGTTTTATAAATGTTGTTTTTGGGTTACAATCTTTAACTCATCACAATATACTTTCAAATAATATTTTACCACTTTGCATATAAGACCATTAAACAGTGTACTTTGTCTCCTGCCCATTTTTAATTTATCACAGTGTACCTTCAAATAATATTACCCATTTTGAAAATAATTAAGAAACTTATAAGAGTATGTTTCCATTTTTCTCTTATCTTTTTTTGAGAATTACCATGCATTTTATTTCTGCATATGTTATAAATTTCACATTACATTTTCGTCTTGCTTTAACTGTTAATTTTATTTTAAATAATTTTTTTAAATGATAAAAAAATTACATTTACCCCCAAGGTAGCATTCTTGTGTTCTATCTTTTTTGTATATTATAAATCCAAGTATCTATTTGATATTATTTTCTTTTATTATAAATAATTTATTTTTGCATTTATTGTAGTGTTAAGTCTGCTGTTGACCAATTATCCCAGCTTTATTTTTCTAAAAAGTTTATTTTATCCTTATTTTTGAATGATGGTGTTGCTGTTTGCTGAATTTACAGTTCTAGGTTGACAGTTTTTAAATTTTTAAAGTAAAATTCTAATCCTTTGTTTTTGCTTCATTTCTGATAAATGTCAGTCATTCTCATTTTTGTTCCCCTGTGTGTGTGCGTTTTTTTCCTCCAGTTGTTTTCAAGCTTTTCCTTCATGACTAGGTCACAGTAGTTTCATTTGATACAGCTTGTGGTGCTTCTCTTTGTGGTTCATCCTGATTTCAGTCAGCTGGATTTGTTGGATTGGTGAGTGTACGGCTTTCATTAAACCAGTAAAATGTTTAGCTGTTTTCTTTTATGTCTCTTCCTACCTCCTTCCTCCCCATCCTACTCTTGCTTTCTCTCAGACTCTACTTTCATGTATGTTAGATTGCTGGCTGTTTTTCCACCGTTCACTGAGTTAATATTTTATTTTTAGTCTTTTTTTTCTCACTTTGCTTCAGTTTGGATACTGTCTGTTGCAATATTTTCAAGTACGTCGATCTTTCCTTTCACAGTTTTGAGTATGCACTTAAATCCAGTGAATTTTTCAATTTAAATATTGTATTCTGGGCCGGGTGCAGTGACTCACGCCTGTAATCCCAGTACTTTGGGAGGCCGAGGAGGGTGGATCACCTGAGGTCAGGAGTTAGAGACCAGCCTGACCAACATGGAGAAACCCCGTCTCTACTAAAAATACAAAATGAGTGGTGGCACATGCCTGTAATCCCAGCTACTCGGGAGGCTGAGGCAGGAGAATTCCTCAAACCCAGGAGGCGGAGGTTGCAGTGAGCCAAGCTCAAGCCATTGCACTCCAGCCTGGGCAACAAGAGTGAAATTCCGTCCCCCTGCAAAAAAAAAAATTGTATTATTTAATCCCAACTATTGATACACGGATAAAGTGTACCACCGCCACCACCATTATCAACATCATCACAACAGTGTTTTATAGCACTTTTAAGACTATAATTGCTTTTATATATATTAACAGATTTTACGCTCACTGATGCTTGGTTATTTCTGTCTTAAAGATACGACATGTGAGGCTCAGAAAATGAGTCAGTTATTCAAACATACTAGGAAAATAATTGTATGCTAGGACTGAAATCTAAATCTATCCAAGTCAATTTTTATTTGCTACTTCATGCTGCCCATCTATAGTTGATCTTTTACCACACCATGATCTTAGGAGACTAGGAAACAGTAAAACCACAAGTAAGAAAATGATTCTTCTATACATTTCAAACCAAATAGCTATCTAAGATACTTTATCCAAATAATCCATGTCAAATAAAAGCATGCTTCCATTCTCTAGATATTGTAAGCAAAACTAAAAGACAGCTTTGTGCCCCCAGTGAAGAGCAGCCAGGCAACCATGAGGCACGCCTAGCGATGCAGTATTTATTATTTCTTCAGCTTTTATTGCTTGGTGTTCAATAGTCCTGTGAGATAGTTCTCATTACGCTTCATTTATACATGAGAAAGCTGTCTCACAGAAGTTGCGTAACTTGCTCAGAGTCCCGTGGATAATAAGTGGCCCAGGCAGCACTTGAGTCCAGGTCAGTCTTGCTTTTTGCTTTTCTTATTCACTGTCCTGCCGTGCCTCTATGTTTGTGCCCCTTCTCAGTCCCTTCTGTTGCACTGTTGATTTGTCTTTTTTTAATATACATGTGCTTTATTTACTGCAATTGACAAATAATAATTGGGTCTATTTATGGCATTCAACACAGTGTGTGTGTTTTTCTTTTTTCTTTTCTTTTTTTTTTATTTTGAGACAGAGTCTTGCTCTGTCACTGAGGCTGGAGTACAGTGGCATGATCTCAGCTCACGGCAGCCTCTGCCTGCTGGGCTCAAGCGATTCTCCTGTCTTAACCTTCCAAGTAGCTGGGGCCATCCAGGCATGCACCACTGTGTCTGGATAATTTATTTATGTATGTATGTATTTATTTATTTATTGTAGAGCCCTTTTATAGACGTCTCCCTATATTTCCCAGTCTGGTCTCAAACTCCTGGGTTAAGCAATCCTCCTGCCTTGGCCTCCCAAAAGCCCTGGGATTACAGATGTGAACCACTGCACCTGGCCTAACATGATGTTTTGAAATACATGTATATTGTGAAATGGATACATCTAGCTAAACACATACTTATTTTTCTGTTTGTGGTGAGACCACTTAAAGCCTACTCTTTCAGCAATTTTCAAGTATATCACCATGGGGTACAACAGATCTCTTAGACCTGTCCCTACTGTCTGGATGACATTTTGCATCCTTTGACGAACATGCTGATTTATCTTTAACATATTGTATTGCTACCTTGTGGTGGGCAGAACTTTGGTACTCATGATCTCAGCCACCTAGTGTTACATCCTGTTATGTTACATGGCAAAGAGGCTTTGCAGATGTAATTAATGTTACTCCTCAGTTGACTTTAAGATAGGGAGATTAACCTAGATTATCCAGGTGAGCTGGATCTAATCTCATGAGCTCATTAAACATCAGAAGAGGAGGGTAGAAGAGAAAATCAGAGATTATAAGTGAAAAGGTTGGAGATGTCGTTACTGGCATTTAAGATACAGGGGGCCAAAAGCCACAGAATGTGGGTAGCTTCAAAAGCTGAGCCAATGGCTGGCAAAATCGTGAGGACACTTACTCCTTTAGCACCACGGAGCTGAATTCTGCCAACAATCTCAATGAGCCTGGAAGCAGGTTGTCCCTCAGGGGCTCCAAAGAAGAGTCCAGGCCAGCTGACAGCTTGACTTGCACCTTGTGTGCCCCTATGTAGAGAACCCAGTCAAGCCATGCTGTACTCAGACTTTCCAGTCATGGCACCTATGAGATAATAAATAGGTATTGTGTTAATTTATATGTAGTATATATTAGCAGGCTAATATATACTATAGGGACAATTAATTTCAAATTTTTTGTGTGTGAACTCTCACTGGCATGACACGCAAACACATTCACATGCACACTCTTAGAGATACTCAAGTTGTATACTTTCAGAAGAGGCTTTCTCTGTTTTTAAAGTCTACGGTTCTCAGCATTCTTACCAAGGCATGCTATCACTTTTGTGTCACTTTGGACAGCCTTCCCAGCTGTCATCCTCAGCTTTTTCTTGCATTGTCTGTTTTCCCTTTTCCCTGTTTGCACCTCAGTTCTTTTGTTTTCTGTTAATTTTAGAACCTGATTATATACACAGCTAGTCCACAAACACATGTATAGTTTTCTTCACAAAAAATCAAGGAAGGACATTGCATTGTGTGAAGTGTTTGCATCTTTATATTTTTATTTGATACTTACTGCAAAGTGGCATGTGGATGCTTTTCTACTGCTGGATACAAAGGTATCTATTAAGATAGAAATATTCCTCATACACATGCTGTAGGATTCTTGGACCTGAAGAAAATTTGGCTTCTGAAAAACTATATTATCGTAATCAGAATTATATTTGATAGAGTTCCTAATATTTTATTAACATCAGGAGATTCGATTGAAGTCAACATTTGCAATTTAAATGTGGTATTAAGCACTTTGTTTAAAGGCAGAAGAATTATAATGCATCAATCTGTATGTTTATACAAATTTGGCAACTATAACACATGCCACTTAAAAAAACCCTATTTACCATGCACAGTCTCATATAAATACAAGCTGTAAATCTAAGAGCCACCCTAGATTCCATTCTCTCCTTTACCTCCAATGACTAGTCCGTCCCCAGGGTGAATTTATTTTTCTTCCTGAATGACCCTAAGGGGTAAAAATAGATTGGATAGTTGGAGACGATATGATTTGCGGTTATACAGAAAAACTTTTAACTATTGACACTATACAAAGGTCTAACTTGTCCTTTGGAGAAAGATATTTTTCTTACTAGAATTTACTAACTAGATATTTAGTGGGAATATCAGGGAATGTGCTGGTATCAAATGGTTGGTTGCAAGTCCCTTTCAAAAATTAGCATTTCCAATTCTGCATCAACATCGTTGTTTACCCAGCTGCGGAGAGCACATTCTTCCAGGAGTACCTTCAGAGCTTTCCTGGCAGCTTCTGGGCTTCGCTTGTTTGGAATCCTAAAGCAAGCAGCTTTTCCCAAAAAGAAAGTCCTCAGGAAATACTTTGGAATAAATTAAATGGCATTTTTAGGCATTTTTATTGATCTGTTGTTTACAGACTATTTTGAATCTATTGACTTATTTTGTGATAAGCAGAACTTTTACAGCATCTCAATGGAACCTGATTTCTAGATTTACTTGCCATCTTGGAGCGATAATTACATTGTTTTTGAGAAGTAACATCTTTGTTTCCATAACATAAGACCTTCATTCAGTTTATAACACAATGTACAACTGAGGCTTACTTTTTTAAAAGCACTGATTTATTTGAAACCTGTCTAAATTTGGCTAGGTTTCATCATTGGAGCAATCATCAATATAGTGTGAATGACCTTATACAATATGATTTTATTAAATAAAGTATTTTTATTAAAACTAAATGAAGTCATAAAAATTTGATTTTTAAAAAAAAAAAATCTATTGAAATCCATGGACCTGAAATGTGGCCTATTATTTTAAAAAGCCTATTTAAATATGTGTTTGAAATAGATACGTATTTCTAGCATATTTTATTCACCCAGTACTTAGTCTTTTATGAGAATTACTCCACAGAAAGTCATCTTGTTTTATAAAGATAACTGAGAAAGTCATTTTTTTCTTCCTGACAACATATAAGTGTTGGAAGCCACGTCTTTATGAAGTTACATTCAGCTGATTGCATTTATGAAATTAATCTATGAGGTTAAAAAAGAGTGAAATAACTGTAGTATTCAAAAGCTATCACTAACAAAAATCATTGATAAATTTAAATAAGTTATTAACATGTACCAGTGTTAAGTAGTTCATTATACTTTAAATATTTCCAGTCTATTGTTAGTTAAAAAGTAAATCTGCTAGTATTTTTCCCCCAAATTCATTATTTCACTGAATTCCTCTCATCTGAACATAGCTTAGATGTATTAAGATGTCGCATAAGATTGCTCTGGTAGCTGTTTAATTTATTCTAATTAACAAATGTCTGCATTCTTAATGTGTTAATTATTAGGGCTCCCCAATCCCTTATTCGAATATTTCATTCAACAAGTATTTATTGAATGCTTATGATGGCAAACCCTCTTCTAAATATTGGAATAATAGTGATAAAACAAATCAGAGTTTATACCCTCAAGGAGCTTATGTTGTAATGAAGGATGTAAACAGTATATACACACTGCAATGTCAGCTAGTGATAACTTTGGAAAGAATAGTGAAATAACAAACATACAGGGATAGAAGTGATGAGAAAGCCTTGTCTCCACCGTCCTTCGTTTCCTGTCAGTGCTCCAGCCAAGTATTTTCTCCAGAGTCGTGTTAAATACACTCCCTTCTGTTACGAGGCATGTCCTGATCCCTCTCTCTGAAACACTTTGCCCTTTGCCTAACTAACTGCTATTCTTCAGTCATCGTCAAATACAGCTCCACAGGCAAGCCTTCCCCACTCCCAGCCATGCTCCCAGAGCATCATGAAACTTCCATGAAATTTGACACTGTTTGTATGATTATTTGCTCACTCTATTCTCCTCAGTAGAGCATGGGATTATATATATGTAATATTATATATATATTTTATTGTATATATATGGCATAAAGTGGATGTTCAATAGAATTAGTTGAACATGTTATTTAAGTATAATATACCAAGAAGTCAGGTTCTAAAGACCACATATTTTAACCATTCTATTTATATGGGATGTTTAGAAAAGGCAAATCTATGGAAAAAGAAGGCAGATGAGTGTTTATGTTACCGAAACACCAGGGGTTCGGTCAAGGTCCTGCTACTTGCTGCACAGAAAGCCAGTGATTGAGACCATGAGTATTGCCAAGGAAGAACCTTTAATCTGGTGCTGCAGCTGAGGAGATGGAAACTCAGTTTCAAATCCATCTCCCTGGCCCACTAAAACCAGGAGTTTGTATAGCAGGGAAAAAATGCAACTGTGTGTAAGGAAACAGGAACTAGGGAGATGCAAGGAAGCCATCACGGTGAATGCGGGGTCTGGCATCTCGTTGGATGCGATGATCTGGTGAGTTTCAGTTGTTTGATACTTTTTTTTGAGAGACCTGATGATCATTTTCTGAGGGAGGAACTCAGATTAAACAAATATAAGTTTCAAGCTTTAAGATTAGAAGGGTCAATTCCTATATTTATCAAAAAATATCTATGAGACCCCTGGGTCAGTTTCATTTACCCAGGGCTGAGAGAGGGAATGGGGATTCACTGCTGACTGGCCTGAGGGAACTTACTGCAAAGATGGAAATGTTCTAAAACTGGATTCTGGTGATGGTTGCAGACTTAGCAAGTTTACTAAAATCATTGAATCATACATTAAAATTAGATGAATTTTATAATATGTAAATTATATCTCAATAAAGGTCTTTTTATTTTATTTTTGTCTTTTTGAGACAGTGTCTTGCTCTGTTGCTCAGACTGAAGTGTAGTGGCACGATATCAGCTCACTGCAACTTCTGCCTCCTGGGTTCAAGCGATTCTCCTGCCTTAGCCTCCCAAGTAGCTGAGACTACAGATGTGCACCACCACCCTTGGCTGATTTTGTATTTTTAGTAGAGATGGGATTTTACCATGTTGGCCAAGCTGGTCTTGATCTCCTGTCCTCAAGTAATCTGCCTGCCACAGCCTCCCAAAGTGCTGGGATTACAGGTGAGAGCCACCATGCCCAGCCTCGATAAAGGTCTTTTAAAAAAAAAGATGAAGTGATTGGGGGAAGTGTAAGGATTTTGGAGTGGCCAGGGAAGGTCTTTTTAAGGAGATGCTATTTGAATAGAAAACTGACATGAAGGCGAGAGCCCTGAAGATGTCTTGGGACAGAGGGCTCCTGGCATGGGAGCAGTGGAGCTCTTAGGTGCCTTGCTATGTGGAAGAACCGTGGGGAGTCCAGGTGGCTGCGGGGTGGTGGAACAGGGGCCACAGGAGGAAGCGGAGGCCGGGAGGAGCCAGTGAGGTATGTGAGGTTTGGTTAATTAGGGTCAGGGTACTGAATCTTATTTTAAATGTGATGAGGAGCTATTGAAGGATTTTAGCAGGAGAGCAACATAAATTGGTTTACATTTTTAAAGAGTCACTTTGGCTGCTGTGTGGAAAAATAGAAGCAGGAAGCCCAGATAAGAAATTGAGTAGCCAGTCATGAGATGGTGGTGTTATGGATCAGGGTGGTAACGGTGGAGGCAGTGAAAAGTGTAGATAGAAATATGTGAGAAAATCACAGCCTAGTCTAAAGACTGCAAATCCCTGAGTGAATATAGTTGGGGAAGTGGGTGGAGCAGAACAGCCTAAGAAGAGAGTAAAGAATTAGCCTGCGGGGTCAGATTACATGAGGCTTTATAGGGTGTGGGACAAGAGTTTCGCTTCATTTTAAATCCCGTGAGAAGTCATTGGATAATTTCAGATGTGGAATGATACAGTCGGACTCACTCACATACAGATTCTTCTGTCTACCATGCGGAGAAGAGATCATTGGGGAAGAAGAGTAGAAACCCGAGAGCAAGTTAAGAAACTACTGGCAGAGGTTAGGCAAGAGATGGTGGTGGTGTAGATTGGGATGGTGGCAATGCAGATGGAAAAATAAGCGTTTACAAGAGCTCCTTTACAATTGGAACAGATGGGATAACTAGATATGAGAAAGAGGAAAATAAAGAGTGAAACATTTTTGGTTTGGGTAACAGTTACAGTAGTTTTTTTTTTTTTTTTTTTTTTTTTTGAGACTGAGTCTCACTCTGTCACTCAGGCTGGAGTGCAATGGCACGATCTCAGCTCACTGCAACCTCCACCTCCTGGGTTCAAGTGATTCTCCTGCCTCACCCCGCCGAGTAGTTGGGACTACAGGTGTGCACCACCACACACAGCTAATTTTTGTGTTGTTAGTAGAGCCCAGGTTTCACCATGTTGGCCAGGATGGTCTCGATCTCTTGACCTCATGATCCGCCCACCTCGGCCTCCCACAGTGCTGGGATTACAGGCGTGAGCCACCGCGTCCGGCCCGGTTACGGTAGTTTACTCCAGAATAATACTACATGTATAAACATAGGTTACATACACACTTAAAAGAACATTAGAGTTCTTTTTTGTTTTTCTTTGATGTTTGGCTTTGATTTAATGGAATTGTACTGTACATATTACTCTTAAGCAAGCCTTTAACACTCAACACTTTAAAGAGCTTGGTACATAGTAGGCTTAAGTAATATTTTATCAAACTGAGCTGGAGAGTTCTTAGATATTGTTCTTACCTCAAATTCAGTCATCCCTGGGTATCTGCTAGGGATTGCTTCCAGGAACCCCTTGCTTTTTTACCAAAATCCACAGATGCTCAAGTCCCTTATACAAAACGGTGTTGTGTTTGCGTGTCACTGACACACATACTCCGTGTACTGAAATCATCTCGACTCCCTATAATACCTAACACGATGTAAATGCTACGGGGACAGTTGTTTTACTGCATTGTTTGGGGAATAACATCAAGTCTGCACATTTTTCAGTAGAGATGTAATGATTACAGGCCTAACTGCCTTTTCAATCTGCACACGGTTGAACCCATGGATGCAGAGCCCATGGGTGCTGATCGCTAACTGTATATCCATAGTTCAGTAAATCAGCTGTTGAATCAAGGAAAATAGGAGAGGTTGGGTCACAAAGATGTTGAACAATCAAGCTACTGAGATGAAGGACATTGTGGAAGCTCCAAAAACCTTCTGAAACATTAAGTCATGCTCTTCTTTGAAGTCTGTCTGAGAATCCTCACAGCTGCCAGCGTGAGAACCAAAGGCTGCAGTAGTGCACACAATGTCCTTCATCTCAGTAGCTTGACTGTTCAGCATCTTTGTGACCCAGCCTCTCCCATTGTCCTTGATTCAATAGCTGATCTACTGAACTATGTAACTGAATTACAGCTCCTCAAACGCGGTGCTCTCTTCGTTTGGAATGCCCTGCTGCTCCTGTTATTATGATGATGACACATTGGTGATTTCCTTCCTATGAGAATCTTCTCTAATTTCCCAGGTTGTAAGTTAGATATGCTCCTGTGTGCGCCCTGAGCCCTGTACATCCCCGTCATCACAGTAGTTCCTTGCCTTGTAATTGCTTGTTTGCTTTTATGTTTCTCCCATTGGACAACATATTCCTTCAAGCCAGAGATTTTTCCCCATAATATTATCCTCAGAACTTAATATAGTGTGTGTTGTCATATTAAAACGTGATAAATAAAACATACATAAGTAAAGGAAAATTATGCTTCTGTACTAGAGAACACAGTTCCTAGGGAAAGTATGTATTTAGACCACACGACTAAAGCAAGAGGTCTGGGGAACACCCATATTTAAGGAATGGGGAGGAACAAAAGACATAAGAAAAAAGAGAAATGGGATAGCCGTGAAAGCACGAGAACAATGTTCAGAGTATTTATCATGGCTGTCTGGGAGAAATACAATTTCAAGAAATGAATGATCAGTCATGTCAAATGCTTATAAAAGGAATAATGGCTGTGAAATGTCCAATCAACTTGGCAATTAAAAACACACTGATGACTTTATGAAGCAGTTTCAGTATATTGGTGGAGACAGAAGCCAGATGATGGGGTGCTATGTAATCAGTGGCACACCGCCGGTTGATGACAGCACAGCCCTGCTTTAACACGGCAGGAAACACGATGCATTCTGTGGCATCCTCCTACTCGCTGTCTTCTGTGGATTGTGACTCCTGGTGACTGATGGATGTTTAATTTCCTGAGGGCAAGCAAAGTCATGGCTTTAATATGGCTGAGAATAATGAGAGATGATGCAACTTTGGATAAGCCTGTAGAAGAGACAAGAGAAAGGAACAGGTGTAGAAAAGCTCTGAAGGGGGCCAGGCACGGTGGCTCATGCGTGTAATCCTAGCACTTTGGGAGGTCGAGGTGGGTGGATAGTGAGGTCAGGAGTTCGAGACCAGCCTGACCAACATGGTGAAATCCCATCTCTACTAAAAATACAAAAATTAGCCAGGCATGGTGGCACCCACCTGTAATCCCAGCTACTCGGGAGGTTGAGGCAGGAGAATTGCCTGAACCTGGGAGGCAAAGGTTGCTGTGACCTGAGATGGCGTCACTGCACTCCAGCCTGGGTGACAGAGCGAGACTTTGTCTAAAAGAAAAGAAAAGAAAAGCTCTGAAAGGAGAATTGTTGAGTGTGTGATATTTGAAGGACTAGACCAATGGGCAGTTCACTGGGACACTGGGTGGGATTTGCAGTGGATACCAGAGCAGAGTTTGGGAAGAGAGATTTGGCCACGAGACTACACCATGGAGATCTCCACTTACAGAGGAGTTAGTGACCAAGAACCTGGCCATTGAGCTGAAATCCACCGTGCATTTGTGCTGTAACCACATTCCCATGGGCTGCTCTCCAGTCAATGACAGGTGGAAGCAGGGATGCCTGTTCTGGGAGCCATGAGCTCCTGTGATGGCTGAGGTTGACTCATGGACCTCCAGTAGCTTTGCTGAACCTTCCATAGACTGGAAAGCGCCTAAGATGTTTTCTCGCAGACTCCTCTGGCTCCTTCACCATTTTCTTTCACAGTAGTTTTCTTAATAAAATCCTTGCATGTTTAACTCTGTGCTGATATCAGCTTCTCAGAGTCCAGACCAATATAATACCTAATGGGTATTTTTATTTTTGAAGGGAGGTGAATTGCTGTGTTGTTAGTATTGTACCCTTCTGTCACTCATGTTTCTTCAAGATATATTCAGTAAAATACCCATTTCTCACTAATGCTGTTTGGAGTAGGTCTTCTTTTTTTTCTTTTTTTGCGGGGGAACATAGTCTCACTGTGTCACCCAGGCTGGAGTGCAGTGGCGCCATCTCGGCTCACTGCAACTTCTGCCTCCTGGGTTCAAGCAATTCTCCTGCCTCGGCCTCCTAAGTAGCTGGGATTACAGGTGCCCGCCACCCTGCCTGGCTTATTTTATTTTTATTTTATTTTTTGTATTTTTAGTAGAGCGGGGTTTCCTCATGTTGGCCAGGCTGGTTTTGAACTCCTGGCCTCAAGTAATCCGCCCACCTCGGCCTCCCAAAATGCTAGGATTATAGGCATGAGCCACTGTGCCGGGCCAGGTCTTCTTTCTTGAAGGGAGGGACACAGTGAAATAATGAGAACTGTTCTGCAAAATAGAACAGGGTCCCATGTAGATGATACAGTGATATCAAATGGAACGTTCCCCACAGAAGTTTAATGCAATTAGTATCAAGGTGACGCTTATTAAATGATGATGCAAGCATGCCATTCAGGAGTCTTGCTTTATACCTAAAAAAATGATGTGTTCCTGATTGTGGAATATCTTTACAGGTAGAAGGCAGGTAATAGTTATATAGAAATAAAACAAAAATAACAATGTATAGGGTACAGCCTCACAGATTCCCAGAATATTAGAGCTACAAGGCACATTGGAGGCCACCTCCTAATTTTAAATGCTCTTTTGAATATTCTAGTGAGAGAAGCTGCAGCCTGTTGAGACTCCACAAGATTAAAGATATGAAAAGAGGACATATGCATGAATGCCTGCGTGGAGAACCACCCCTTGCTGCTGCTCCCACTCTATTGATCATGCCCATTATTAACTGAGGGATGGCTGTAGGTCTTGTCTTTGCATTACATGGACCAAGAACACTTCACAGGACTCAGAGAGGTAAATAAGAGAAACCTACTTTTGTAGAGGATGAAAATGAAGCACACAGGGAGGTAAAGTGCCCAGTGTGAAAATCCATCTGAACTGGCTTTAGAAACCGTGTATTTACTTTTTCATATAATTTGTTTATCTAGAGGAAAAAATAACAGATGCGTTTCATGGCTTTGGAAACATTTAAACAGGTGGACCTCAAAATATGGGAAATGAACATATTGCCATTGTTTATTATAATTTTCCTTCCTTCTATTTTTGCTTAAAATTCTTCAAGGCCTTTGGATATGTAAAAAAAATGGGCATTTGTTTGATTATGTTGCTTAATAGAAACAATTTTTTAAAGTATTGAATTACGCAGTGACCAAAATACTGATTCTAAACAACAAAACATGCAGCTGTTATGGATCCTGGCCGAGCTCTGGAAATGTGTGGTATTATCTTGCAGAGAAGCTGTTTTTGTTCTAATCAAATATGGAAATTAGTTTAGAAACTTCATTTTAATATATAATTCTGATTTCAGTGTTACCAGTAAATATTAATGTCCTTTCCTAACAGTCTTAATTTCCTTTTCTCAACTCCCTTGAGTGATATATTTTTTTGAAGCATTCATTTACCATTAAGAGAAGAAATAGCATAACCACGTGCACTGAAATGTATGGCTTACGGGCCAAAGAGTTACGGAAACTAAACTTGTTCTCCCACTCCTTTACGCGCGCCATGCACTTAAAAAGAAAACTTTCGAAGTCTGTTGTTCTTACTTTTACAATTTATGATGTAGTTAACCCTATTCACATTGTGTACTGAGGTAGGTCAGAATTTCTTCTCACCCTTTTCCCCTTCTAACATGACCTGTTCTTTTGCATCAAGAGTCATACAAATATAAGCTAATACATAAGGTTTCTGAAAAGATGAGGAAAGAGCCAGAGAAATAATAATGCCCTGAGGTTGTGCTATAAGGTGTGTTCCACATTGGCAAGAACTCCTTTGCTTGGTAGATGTGCTCCTATAAGCCCTAAAAGAAAGGGCAGGTGGCTGTCATACTCCCCTTATCCTCCAGACACAATCACCTGAGACCATTCACTAGGCCTTCCAAGGGGAAGCCCAGGCGAAACTGAAGGACAGGCCTTCTGAGATGGACAGAAAAAGAAAAATGTGAAATCTTATAGTAAGGGTAAAAGGCCAAAGATACTTAGGAACTGTAAGGTAGAGAGGAAAGAATGCGGGAGCCCAGAGAGACAGGCCCTCTGTGGCCATGACAGTAGACTTTCAGTGGAGTGATAGAGAACCTGAGGAAACTCAGTAAAGTAATAACAGTAGACTTTCGGGGGAATGATAGAGAACATGAGGAAACTCAGTAAAGGATATTTTGCACCGTGGTTTGGACCTCATGCATGTATTCCATCATACGATGGGTTTATAGTTTTTATTCTTGGTCTGGGTCTCTGTTTTTTTTTTTTTTTTCTTCTTATATGTTATAGTGTTGGGATTCAGTCAGATGGTGGCAGAAGTATTAAAGGGAAATATTAGGGAAAGTTATAGGGAATAGTCACAAACCTTTTGGAAGGCCGAAATGTTACATAACTTGTAATAATTGAACAGACTGAGGCAGCCGATACTTACCATAGAGCATTAGGTCATAGGGTAAATACTAGGGACAATAGAGGCTCCCCAGTTAAGTCTGTTTACCCTACATCCATTAACTAACCTTGGAGCAGATGGCCCTCTTGCGGGGAGGTCAACTAGGGATATTGCTCTGTAATGGTATTTGCCTTAGACCTTGGTACCTGAGCTTTAGTCATTCCTAAGAACTACTTTCTTAACCATGTTAATTATCCGCAAGTGTGTTGACTCAAAGCTTCTGTTGTTAATTGTATACCAAATAAATGCCTGGAGTGTGAGCTGCTCAGGGCCACAGTAACAAACCTCTCGGTGTGCAGACGGTCGGACAAGCAGGACTGGCAAAGCAGAGTATCTGTGTGTCAGTGAACATTTAATTCATCCATCGTTTGGGTCAGGGTCTGCGGGCCGACCCCCGCAGCTAATGCCCTCAAGTGTGAGGAGGAATACCTCATTATAGACCTAGTTGTGAAAAGGTTTTAAAATTAATGAGACAGTAATCAGGTATTTTAAAAAACTGAATTTTATAAAACCTCATAACATTTAGTGGGAAAAAAACTTAGATATCACTGTCACCTCCTTGATCTTACACATAAATAAACTGATGCTCAAAATGTGAAAAGAGTTTCCCAAGTTAATATTACACATGATCAGTGGATATGATACTAGAGCCAGTCTTTGATCTCCAATTCCAGTTTTCTTACTAAAATAAGGTGGATTTCTTGTGAGGGAACCAACCAGATAAAGTAAAAAAAACCCTACAGTTTCCATGAGGATCCACAAAAACTACAGTTACTATGAGGATCCGCCTACTTTCTTGACAACAGAGTAAGAAAATGTGGCAAGTGGCCAGTGGGCCCTCCCCTCTTAGAGTGGTTGACATAGTTCCTGAACAAGGGTGGAAATCCAGCCTGGGGCAGTGGGTCCCGCCTGTAATCCCAGCACTTTGGGAGGCCAAGGCGGGCAGATCACGAGGTCAGGAGATCGAGACCATCCTGGCTAACACGGTGAAACCCCGTCTCTACTAAAAAATACAAAAAAACTAGCCGGGCGAGGTGGCGGCGCCTGTGGTCCCAGCTACTCGGGAGGCTGAGGCAGGAGAATGGCGGGAACCCGGGAGGCGGAGCTTGCAGTGAGCCGAGATCGCGCCACTCACTCCAGCCCGGGCGACCCAGTGACTGTCTCAAAAGAAAAAAAAGAGTGGAAATCTAGGTGGATTCAGGGATAGAGCATGGTAACAAAGAGAGGAGAGAGAGAGAAAAGTAAGGAGCACAGAAATAGAAAAGAGCATCTAGCAGTGCCATGAGTTGGAATCAGGGAAGGGACCCGTGTCCAGGCAGGCTTCTTACCGAGCGCTCACCCCCAGCGGCAGGGCAGCGATGGGTCTGTCGGCGCGCGCCTCCTCCTGTGCTCTTTTCTTTACCACGGGGGACTGGGTATCCGCAAGCTACGTTTTCCAGACTCCCTTCTGACTGATATTTAGTAAGATTTTGATAATGGGAGGCACTGGCAAGAAATGGGGAGGTGGGAGAAAGGGCAAATCCGTATTTTTAGTCATTTTTTTTTCCTGGTAGTGCCTTTGGCAGCAGTGACCACGGTGATAAGTGGTTGCAAGCCCGGGTTCCCTCTAAGGCGGCCCAGTTCCCAGGGCGGCAGCAGCAGCGGCCGCTCTGACAGCTTCATAAGCACCAGCCCTCCTGGGCCCGGCTCTTGCTGTGTCAGGAGTGCGACCTCCCGGCTTCCTGCGAAGTGGCAGCGGCTGGAGAAGGAACTCCAGCATCCTCAGCCCACAGCCGCGTGGACTTAGGGTTACACCATTGCTCTTTGAGGTTGTTTTTGCTCAAGGAGTGGTTGTGGTATCCTGCGGTTACTAACAGGAGTTCCTCGGCTACCAGTCTCTGGGGAGCCTCATCCCCTTCTTGTTCCTGCCTGGCTGCTTTTGTGTAATATTTAAGATCAGTGTTCAAATCCAGTGTGTTTGAAATGCTTAGAATTGGTTTTGTTTTCCTAACTGGGCACAAGAGACACAAGCACTACGAGATACTTCTACGTCATGCTGTTAAAAAATATGACCAAGTTTTACGTTATTCATCCATTCCTGCTGTTTCCATGAAACTGAATATAGAAAGACCAGTGTGTGTGTGTGTGGGGGGGGGTGGGGGCTGGAATATGTCAGTTTATATTTCTATTGTGTCAGTTTTCTTAGGGTATATGATGTATATAACTATGACTATTCTAATTAAGTGGCTGTGCATTTTCATATTATAATTCATTATGTTGCCTTCTCAGTACAAGCACTTTCTATGTAGTGCTTGAGCATGTAGGTAAGTCAGGAGGCCACCTACACAGTGGGATTTGAAGGTGTGAAGGTATCTATCTGCCTCAAATAGCGATTAAATTTAACAGGTGCATATTCTGTAGTGAAAAAAAAGCACAGTCCGCCCTCCATATGGTTCTGCATCCATGGATTCAACCAACCAAGGATGAAAATATTTTTTAAAAATTGCATTTGCAAATTAATTAAAATACAATGCTCAAGAAAATTCACAACATGAATGAAATGTTACAGAAGCTATAAATCTATCGGGTTTATCAGTCGCTCATTTTTGAAAAGGGTCTTTGGATTATAGATTTCCACTTATTTTGCAAAGAAACATTGAGGTGAGAATTTTGTGGGTACTCTTTAAACAACAGTACATCAGTTTAGTATGTATTTTTTTAAGCCTGTAAATAAAATTTTTCTGTATCCACTTTAAAGTGTGTTGGGTATATAAGTGAATTGGACTGTATTTCTAATATGTGTGTAGGTTTAATTTTATATAGTTTTAAAATTGTTCTGTGATTAATTGGCCACTGAAAATGAGCTTTTTAATTGTTGAGATTTTCTTACTGGCCTCATACGGAAGGATTTGTATATCCTCACTATATATATATTTATATATATATTTATCACCATATATATTCATGCACATATATGCACCATATATATTTATTTATAGAGATGCACCATATATATTTATTTGTATTTATATATGATGCATATATGTGCATATATATGGTGTGTGTGTATATGTATTTGATATGTTTATGGTGCATATGTATTTGGAATACATATGTGTGCATGTATATATACATATACACACCATATATATACCATTTTTTATTTGTGTGGTGAAAAATACTCTTTTTTGGTGTAAAAAGTTTATTTTCTTTGCTAACAGTGTTAGTTTGTAAAAAAAGAATTCATTTTTACTGAGTATCTATAGACCTTTTTGGTCAACATTCCCTAAACACAGTATAAGAACTATTTACATAGCATTCACATTGTATTAAGTATTATAAGTAATCTAAGGATGATTTAAAATATACAAGGGGATGTGCATAGGTTATATGCAAATACTGTGCCATTTTATATCAGGGTCTTGAGTATCCATGGATTTTGATATTAGCAGGAGGTCCTGGAACAAATTGCACATGGATACAGAGGGACATCTATCTTTGATATTGTTATATCATATTATTTATATTATATATTTGTATATTGGTAATATTTATATATTAGTTTAAAGGATTGTTATAAAAGTTGGTTTTAAACCACAACAGCAACCCAAATGATGATGTGATGTCACAGAGGAATATGGTTGCTATCTTTAATAAATATTACGGACATGAGAGAAAGAGAGAGAATGCTGCTAGGTCACTTAAAAATGGAGACATGATTTATGGGAATGTTCTTGTCCATATGTAATCAACACATGGAATCTTTATAATATGTGTCAAGAAATTTCCCATTCAGGAGAATTCTGTAGGTGAAGGTTCAGAGGGAGCCATGGCAACATGCTGGGCAGGGGAGGGTTAGACACATCCTCACTGGAGGGGTCGTGTTCTGGAAGTGATATCTAACATCCCCCGATTATCTGGAAGTGATATCTAACATCCCCCCATTATCCGGAAGTGATATCTAACATTCCCCCATTATCCGGAAGAGATATCTAACATCTCCCCATTATCCGGAAGGGATATCTAACATCCCCCATTATCCGGAAGTGATAGCTAACATCTCTCCATTATCTGGAAGTGATATCTAACATCTCCCCATTATCTGGAAGTGGGTATCTAATTTCCCATCATTATCCAGAAGTGGATATCTAACTTCCCACCGTTATCTGGAAGTGATAACTGACATCCACCATTAGTGACACGCCTCTGTGTTTCAAGTTATGTATTTCAAGAAAGTCCTTGTTAAAATAACAGGAATTTATTAGGGAGAATAGTAATGGCACAATGTCTTCTTTTTTTTTTGTCTGTTTGAGACAGAGTTTCGCCCTGTCGCCCAGGCTGGGGTGCAATGGCATGATCTTGGCTCACTGCAACCTCCACTTCCCGGGTTCAAGTGATTCTCCTGCCTCAGCCTCCTGAGTAGCTGGGATTACAGGCACGTGTCACCACGCCCGGCTAATTTTGTGTTTTTAGTAGAGACGGGATTTCTCCATGTTGGTCAGGCTGGTCTCGAACTCCAAACCTCAGGTGATCTACCTACCTTGGCACCCGCAAAGTGCTGAGATTACAGGTATGAGCCACTGTGCCCGGCCACAATGTCTTTATCAATCTACACGTAAGGAATTTTCTGGTAAAACAGTGCTGGGCAGATTGCAAGTGGGAGCAGTGACATTGGGTGTTGAACAACAAACTTGAAAGAAAAGAAACAAAGAAAGAAAAGAAGACATAATCCGTAGGCTGGGTTTTTGTCTGTTTTGGGGATGCAATGGGAAGAAAAATGAGGTCTGAGGCATTTCATTCTTTTCTAGCCCAAGATTAAGTGCTTTTTGCTCCTGGCTAACTTGAAGAAAGTGAGGCCATTCACAGACAAAGGACAACTGAGCACGAGCTCCAGGGGACCATCAGCAAAACCTTTTCAGAAGTTGTGAAGAGTAGGATATGCAGTCATGGAACAGAGCAGAGGCCTGAGGATAAGGTGCTGAGGACAAGGCAGACTGTCACTCGAGGATGAGCAGTGCTGCTAGGTCACTTCAAGATGGAGATGTGATTTATGGGCATGTTATCGTCTACATGTAATCAACACATGGAATCTTTATAACAAATGTCCACATTTCTACGAATTAAAGTTTTTCCTATGGCCTACAGTGAAGTGTGCTTGTGAGGTGTGTGAGCAGGTGCACATATGCTGTACATGGGGGAGGATGCTGGATAAAGAATATTGCCTACACTGTCTAGCAGATCATTTCCAGATGCATTGGTGGAAACATACAGCATAGAATGTAAGGAGGTTCCTAAAAATGTTCACTTGGGACCATACAATTGAGCAAGGTTGCACATTTATGAAGCTCTACAAAACACAGGTTGGTTTAGCATTATCTGCTGAGCCATTGGGCAATACCCTGTGAGGGGCACAGAGAGATGGGACGAGGCACACAGAGGGCATCTGGGGAGGTAGGAAACAGCATGAGGACAGGGGCCCCTGCGAATAGAAGGAGACTTGTTGAAGGGAAGAAACTGAAAAACAAAACACAAGGAAGATGAGAGGGAAAATCAAGGGCTCTGTTGAGTTAATCTGTGTGACTCAGCATAAGGAGATGACAGGGAAAATCAGGGGCTCTGCTTAGTTATGTGTGTGACTCAGCCTAGGGAGATGACAGGCAAAATTGGGGGCTCTGTTGAGTTAATCTGTGTGACTCAGCATAGGGAGATGATAGGGAAAATCAGGGGCTTGCTCTGTTGAGTTATCTGTGTGACTCAGCATACATGGGTACTGCATGGATAGAAAAGCAAGATAAAGTTTGAAAAAGTATTCCTAAGTGTTGATGATGATGTTGATGACGATGATTTTGAATGCAAAAATACCTTGATTGTGATAATCTCTTCAATTATGATGTTGTGCGAAACCAAAAATATAAAAACAAACTGATGTTCATCATCAGTTTGAGGTTAAGAAAACTCATTATGTTCCCAGCATACCTTTTTGTTGATTGAACGATTGAACAGCAATCAGCAAAAACCTAATTTCTAAATCCTTGACAGCCATAATGATAATTTGAATCTCACTTGGAGAAATTGTCATCCCAAATTGTGTTCCATTGCTTCATAGGAGTGTACTGAATCCGTTTTAAAGGTCAATGAAAATAATAGCATTTTTTTTTTTTTTTAATTTCTGAAAACGAAAGGTCCTAGGAGAAAAGTAAACCTATGTCTCCTGTCAAGTCCCTTCTCCCGGACATGCGCCTCTCATTGAAAGGGTAGGAAACAATTCAGGTTGGGACCAGCCCGTGTAACCAGCAGTGATAACTACTTGCTTTATTCCTAAAAACTCCAGGCTGTGATTACAGAAGCACAGGTGAATGGGGAAAAGCAAAAGCCATGGAGGAGATACATCCTGCGCTTTCTTCCCCGACCAGTCCAGCTTTCACCCAGGACTGTTCTTCATGGGATGCATGCCTCTTGCCACTGGCATTCTTAGGCAAGTACTGGGAAGACTCGAAAGAAAAGTGTCCGAGGAGCACCAGGCAGCAGGTTTGGGGAGGAATGAGAAGCAGAGATGGACAATCTGATGGTTTTGCCCTGAAAGACCACAGAGACTTCACTTTACTAAGTCTGTTCAAACATCCGGAATCAAAGTCAAGAGAATGGCTGTGATCTAAGCCTTTCTCTAAGCCCCAAGTTTACAGCAGTTTGTGCTCCTCGGAAGAGAACAATCACTGCATTTACCCAACTAAATATTTCTGTCCCTTTCTCATGAAAAGTGAAGTTAAAGATTAATGTAAAAACATTGCAGCCCATAAATTTAGGATGACTGTATAATCCTTCCTGCTTTGAACATTATCATACCTTTTTTACTCATTCAAAATATTTCTAAAAACAACAGAAAGGTCTTGACAACCTTGATGACTATGGAATGTGAGCTAAAGGGCGATATATATACACATCACATACACACACACATATATGCACATATACATACATATACATATTACACACACGATGTGTGTGTGTGTGTGCGTGTGTATATGTATTACATCTATTTACATCTATATAACATTTCCTTTGATTCGATTTGCAGGCCTCAATCTTATTCTCAGAACCGATGTCACAACATGGTGCAAAGCCCCTCATAACCATATTTGCCTTCCAAGGTAACCCACAGAATACATCTTCCATTTGTTATTCATATAGTCAGCTCTAGTTGCAATTGCCATTTACCAATTCCCATCTGTTAGAGGTGTTTCTTGTACCCGATGGCAGTTGAAGCAGATTGTGAATTAACAGAAAGTGTTTTCTTGGCACAGAAAAGGAATATTTGTTTTAATTGACAAGGTGTAACATTTATGAGATAAAAATGAATTTTAGACATCTCATTTATTTTTACGTAGGTCTGTTCAAGACAATTATTGGCTCTTAGGCATACATACAGAAACCTCAGGAAATTAGGGAAAAGACAGAAAAACAACTCTTGGGAACGTCAATTCAAGCTGATCTTAAAGCTCCCAGGGAAATGGCAGGTTTGGAGGCTGGAGACGAGAATTCAGGGGACAGTGCAAAGTCTCAGTGTCTTGTGTGCTACCGTGATTATTTTAGAAAGTAAAGGAGTGCTGATTTTTTAAAAAGCAATTTCCTCTGCTCAGCAATGATACATAAATCATTTTGTTATAAATGAGTCTAGAGTCAATGCTTCAAATGAGAAAAAAATCAATCCACCATTTGTCCTTAAGAACGATTATATATTTGATGAGTATCTTTCTTCTGATAATGATTTCTAAAATCTTATTTCTTGGTACTCCCATGAGTAGTATATTGAACAGTAAAATGTTAAACAGTTTTTGAGATGAAGGCACTGTTTCTATTCAACTTATCACAATTACTGAGTAAACTGAGGGTATCAGGGACATACTGGATTGTAGTAGCTTAAAGAGACACTAGGACGATGACAAAGTAAAGTTGAAATTAGCTATTCTGATCAGTAGAAAGATAAACTATTTCCCCCAAAGGAAATAGAAGTGTTAGTGACGTTCTCTTGAGATAATTTTATCAAATAGAAAAAAAGAATAAAAGGAATCTATGCATTTGTAACCCAGCGATTCTCATTAAATCATTATACCATGCTAACAAGACAAAAAAGTGTCTATAGACGGTACTCCATTTTCAATTGGGAAAATAGCAGGTCTAATTTGAAATAACCCAAGGCTAAGGGTGCTGTAGGATGGAAGGGAAATTTTTAATTGACACTAAAGGCACATATCAGGTGTCCCCAAGGGCCACGCTATGAGGAAGCACCTATGATAGGTTCTAGCTTCTTGTAACGGTGCTACCCTCTGGGAGACTATTTGCCCAGGGCTGGGAATTTGTCTTTGGAGTTGGTTTAGGAGTCAGGGTGAAAAGGAGGAGCAGTAGGAAGTGAGGCTATTGGAAAGCTTCTGTAAAAAGTGGCCCCTTCATTATTATCCCATATTCTGACTAAGCAGAGAAATGAACCTGTAGTTTCATTCCACATTTTCAAAAGCAAAATTTCTTGTACTAAAATAACTTGTTATAAAAGGGAAGTACTAGTTCAGGGTTTTGTTTTTTTCTGTCAGTTTGATAAATGCTGTTTGGACTCTCGTAATCCCCCTAATAATTGACTGGGGTCACAGTGTCTCTAGGGCGACCCTGCGCATTTTCAAACGGCTTCACGGGGTGCTGGTATTTAGAGAATGCTCTTGAAGATCTGCTTCCCATTGACCTTTGAAATCCTGTTAATTGCTTTTACAGTAAGCATTAAAAGTCAGGCCTGGTGAAATCAAGGAAGCTGAAGGGAAGAGATGAAGTTTCCATGTGCAGGAGCACAGCCAGGATGAAACGAGAAGTAACTACCGTGTCCAGAGTGGCCCAGGTGGAGAGTGGGGTGGGTCTGCCACGAGACTGTTTGGTCCAGAGGAAGCAGACTCGTTTCGCCTGATCTCGGGGGTAACTGGAGAGATAGCAGCTCTCTCCAGAAGTCCTTTTCTGAAGTTACTGAGACCTCTGACACTTCAAATCCTTAAACACAGGAAAAACTACCGATTGATTAGAATGCCTGTAAGAAGACTGAAATATCAGGTGGTGTTGGACTAGCGGTCATTTGTTTCAGTCTCAAGATTCTATATTTCCTATTCTGAAATTTCTATTTATTACAAATCTTATAATCTTTAAAATTCTATTTTTTACAAGTCTGAGATGTGGCCGAATTTCAGTTTATAAGAAGAAATAAGACATACGTGAATTCCCTTAACAAATCGCACAGTTCAATTCCTGATAGTTATTACCTGATATTTATAATGTTTCTTCTTATCAATTGATCTTCAATATTCCCTGCCATTAAATGGAAGATTAGTGAAGTTTTTTACTAAATTATTTTGGCCTTAAAGTCTGTTCTGCCAAATTGAAATACTTGGACAGAACTAACTTTTGCTGTACAAAGTGGACAGTTAGTCATGGAGTGAGCTATTGAGAAGAAAGAATACTTTCTGAGCAGAAAACTCATTCTTCTTTTTCTAATAGCTCTATTAGGAGATTGAATTGGGGCCACTGCGCTCTTTCTCTTAGGCAGGAAACGTACTTTTTTTGCAGTCAGTAATGTTTTCATAGCTGTTATCTGACCCTTACACTGAGCAGAAGAGTTTCTGGGACAGGTTCCTTAAGCCTACAAATAATCAGTAATGTATAGGCTCAAAAAATAAATAGATTTCTCATCCATATGAATGAGTGGAGCAGGTAAATTAGATGAGGGAAACTGGATCATAATCTTGAGAGGAAGCAAGAGGAAAATTCAGGAAACATTTCACCTACACCTAGTTCTGTTAATACCTTGTCATTACTATATTACGTATGCAGACTGAGTACACATTTTCAGAGGTTAGTACTGCAGCCAAGCAAGCAAGCGTACTGTTAATCTCATATATATATATAAAACATATATATATGTTTTATATATATATATAAAAGGACACACATAACTTGCAATATGACAAAACAAATAGGCTTGAATGGCATTGCAGTTCACACAGACTCTGCCATTATGTTGTTATTCAACTTCTGAAACGTAATTTTAGTTTTATCCGCTTGCCTCTCTTGCCTTGCTACAGTGATTTAGCTTTAAAAATGCAAGCCTGCACCTCTCATTTCCCTGCTAAGCATCCTCTATTGGCCCCTATCTCCTTGAGGATACAGACCAAGTCCATTCCAGAACAGCTTCCGTGCTTCAGTCCTACCCCCCGCATTAGTCCTATCATCTTCTTCTTTTCTGCTCCAACCGCAGTAAAATTCTATTGGTTGATCAAAATGTATTTTCTTTCCCTTTCCCCTTTCCTTGAGGGAGTTTTGCTCTTGTTGCCCAGGCTGGAGTGCAATGGCACCATCTCAGCTCACTGCAACCTCCACCTCCCAGGTACTCTCAGCCTCCCAAGTAGCTCGGATTATAGGCATGCACCACCACGCCCAGCTAATTTTTTTGTATTTAGTGGAGATGGGGTTTCACCATGTTAGTCAGGCTGTTTGTGAACTCCTGACCTTAGGTGATCCACCCGCCTCAGCCTCCCAAAGTGCTGGGATTACACGCATGCGCCACCTTGCCCGGCCTCAAAATGTCTCTTGATACAAAGATTTCCTCTACACTGTAATGTTCCTCTAATCCTCCCTCTCATAACAGCTACTTATCCATCAGGTTTCATCGTAAACATTACATTTAGGGAGAATCTTCCCTCACAGAGCAGACACATCAGGTCCCCTGTGTATTCTCTAATGGCAGTCTTGTATTTCTTTGTTAACAAAAATTGAATTTATTTAATATATGACTTTCCTACCACTAAGCCTTTTACTTGAATGAGGGCAGGTATTCAGTAAATGTTTCTTGAATAAATAAATGCATGGTAGTTCTTTATCATGTATTATCATTGGTCTAGTTACAGACTCTGAAGCAGTTGGAGATACCAGTATGATTGAATTTCTCTATTATTTTCTTTCAGATACATGCACACAGACACGCGCGCGCGCACACACACACACACACACATACACACACACACAGCTTGCTTGCAGTTTCCCAGAAATACAATTCCAGAGTGACAGGTCCCTTATCTGGCGACTTGTCCCCATGTTCTCATTTGTCCCTCTGATCTTACTTGCCAGCGCTTCCCAGCACCTGGGGATTGTGAAGCAGCACAGGCAGGGGCTCCCTGCTCCGTGTTTCCCTCCAGGAGCCATTGTGTCCAGTGCAGGCTGCTTTACTTGTGCCTGAGGGAGGACAGACAATATGCTCATCAGGATTCAGGGAGGAGAATGTGGACGCTCAGACAGGAGTGCGGTCTGTGCTTGGTGCTGCTATATCAGAATACCACAGACTGGGTCATTTATAATAAACAGAAATTTGCTTTCTCACAGTTCTGAAGGCTGAGAAGTTTAGGATTTAGGGGCCAGCATCTGGTGAGGGGCTTCTCGCTGCATCCTTCCACGGTGCCAAGCGGCAGTGCAGGAAAGCACATAAGAGACTGCAAGAGAGAGCTGAACTCACTTTTGTAACAAACCCACTCACCCCATAATGAATTTACTCCTGTGTTCAACACATAAACTTGTGGGGACACATTGAAACCATAACATATACCATTGAAATGTCACTCTGACAGGAGACACCTGTCTGGGTGCCCCAAGCTGGAGATTCTGCTTTGCATCCCCAGTTAATAATTAGTAGATAAAAGAAAGAGACTCTTTGGGCACTGGGACCTGGGGTCTATGAGTGGTGTTGAAAAGGAAGAGTAAACCATGACATCAGGGCCTGAGTTTCTCACACACCTTTCTCCCTCCCCCACCCAGGCAAAAGTAGATACAAAAGAAGGAGGAATTACAGAAGAAGTCACATGACATTATTGCCTACAACTGACTGTTTACCTTGAATACTTGAAGACCAGAATGAAGATTCTTGGGGAGAAGAATTACAGCCTTAGCATGGAGCAGGCCTCGGTGCATCAGCTTTCAGCCAGGCATGCCTGCCAGTGTTCTCGCTGCATCAGCTTTCAGCTGGGCATGCCTGCCAATGTTCATTGTCCTCCTGGGATAAGGAAGGCACCATGATAGACATCTGGGCAAGTAAATAGGAAGGTGGATATCCAAATCTCTCGCTTTGCAATGAGTTTCCAGTTAGATGGAGGAGAGAGTAATACAACGCAGTAAGTGTGGGAAAGATTAAAATGCATGTTGTGATATACCACAGGAAATCAGAGGAGAGAAGGTCATTCTAAGGGGAATGGTGGAAACGTCAGTGAAAACATGCCATCTGGGTGGTTCTTGCAAGATGATGTGGAAGAGAAAAGGTAACGATTGAGCGAAAGAGTGCATGAGCAAAAGATGCAATGTGAGATGGTCTGAACAATTTATAAGAATAACCTGGGCCGGGCACGGTGGCTCACGCCTGTAATCCCAGCACTTTGGGAGGTCGAGGTGGGCAGATCACGAAGTCAGATTGAGACCATCCTGGCCAACATGGTGAAACCCTGTCTGTACTAAAAATACAAAAAATTAGCCGGGCATGGTGGCGTGTGCCTGTAGTCCCAGCTACTCAGGAGGCTGAGGCAGGAGAATTGCTTGAACCTGTAGTCCCAGCTACTTGGGAGGCAGAGGTTAGAGTGAGCCAAGATCACACCACAGCACTCCAACCTGGGCAACAGAGAGACTCCCTCTCAAAAGAAAAAGAAAAAGCCAAGGGAATGAAAGTGCTCTCTGTGGCTGGAGCACAGGATGTCTAGACAGAAGGATTGGGAAGGAAACATAGGATACTAGATTTGGAACAGATCATTCAGGTCCTCAAGACCTTGAAAATAACGCTAGAATTGTTAATATTACACCGCAGGCCATTGATTATACTGCAGGCCATCAAAGATAATGCACTTGTTTTGTATTGTTTTTGTTTTTCGGAAGACAGGGTATTAACTTTTTTTCAGGTTGTAGGATTCATCAATTCCATAACCATTTTTGAATGAGTATTATAAGGTCAAGGACTTTTCTGAAAAGATGTTTATGGTCTCTTCTGTCATGGGTCTTACATTCTGTGGGAGGAGACAAGCAGTAACAACATACAATGAGCACAACAACTGAAGTGATTATATGAGAATTAAAGGGGTGGGCTGCTGGCAACTTCAGACACCATGGTCATCAATGGCCTTTGATTGGTAAAACGAGCTGAGATTCCTGTCTTCACAGATCCCTGAGGAGATGTCTACTAAAGGGAATATTCTGGCCACTGTTACCTTCTTCCGTACTTACCCTGCCTCATGGAGTAAGAATGACTAAATTATTGATTACATAGGGAAAATCACATCTTCGATTGATACTTTCCTGTTTTTATTCTTCATCGCAACCTGCATGATATTCACATCATCTTTTCTCTTCTCCTGCTTCCTTTGTGCAATAAGCTGCTCAGGCAGCCTTTGCTCTTAAGAGCATGTTTGTGTCCAAGAATGAGATAAGTCTTTACATTTGTAGTAAGTTTAAGTCATGCCAAAAAGGGGTAGAACGCCTAATTGTCCTAGTCCCAAGACAAGCCGTTTGTTTCTTTAAAAAGCAGAAACTTTCACTGCTCTCTCTGATATGAAACTAGATGAGGCCATCTACTCTGAGCGGTCAGGTCTTCTATAATTTGCAACTGAAATGCACGTTGCTTGCTCACTGCACGTACAGTCCAGTTAACAAGAGGGATAGCTGATCCAAAATAAGTGAATTTATTCCGAAGCTAGCTTGGGGGAAGGGGCAAAGCATCCTGCCTTTGAATGTGCAGCTTCTCTTCTGTTACAAAAAGTGGTAAGGGAGGACACCAGCAAGGGCAGGTTCCCCCTGCTCTGGTCAGTTACCTACTGTGTCCTGAATTGGTGGGTTCTTGGTCTCACTGACTTCAAGAATGAAACCACGGACCCTCACGAGTGTTACAGTTCCTAAAGATGGTGTGTTTGGAGTTTGTTCCTTCAGACGTTCAAATGTGTCTGGAGCTTCTTCCTTCTGGTGGGTTCGTGGTCTCGCTCTCAGAAGTGAAGCTGCAGAGCTTCGTGATGAGTGTCTCAGCTCTTAAAGGCAGTGTGTCTGGAGTTGTTTGTTCTTCCAGGTGGGTTAGTGGTCTCCCTAGCTTCAGGAATGAAGCTGCAGACCTTCACGGTGAGTATTACAGCTCTACAGCTCATGGCAGCGTGGACCCAAAGATTGAGCAGCAGCAACATTTATTGCAGAGAGCAAAAGAACACAGTTTCCACATTGTGGAAGGAAACCAGAGCAGATTGCCCTTGGCTGGCTCTGGCAGCCTGCTTTTATTCCCTTATCTGGCCCCACCCACATCCTGCTGATTGGTCCATTTTACAGAAAGCTGATTGGTCCACTTTACAGAGAGCTGATTGGTCCGATTTGACAGAGTGCTGGCTGGTACGTTTACAATCCTTGAGCTAGACACAGAGTTACTGAGTGCTAGTTAGCTAGATACAGAGTACCAATTGGTGTGTTTACAAACCTTGAGCTAGACACAGAGTGCTGATTGGTGTATTTACAAACCTTGAGCTAGACACAGAGTGCTGATTGGTGCATTTACAATCCTTGAGCTAGACACAAAGTCACAGAGTGCTGGTCCTTCAAGTCCCCACTAGGTTAGCTAGACACAGAGTGCTGATTGGTGTATTTACAAACCCTGAGCTGGACACAGAGTGCTGATTGGTGCATTTACAATCCTCCAGCTAGATATAAAAGTTCTCCAAGTCCCCATCCACTTCAGGAATCCAGCTGGCTTCACCCAGTGGATCCTGCACCTTGGCTGCAGGCGGAGCTGCCTGCCAGTCCCAGCCGTGCCTGCACTCCTCAGCCCTTGGGCTGTGGATGGGACTGGGCGCCACGGAGCAGGTCCCGTGGAGCTCAGGTTGCGTGGGAGCCCACCACAGGGGAGGGAGCTCAGACACTGGGCAGGCTGCAGGTCCAGAGCCCTGCCCCACAGGGAGGCAGCTAAACACCGCGAGAACTTGAGTGCAGCGCAGGCGGCAGGCACTGCTGGGGGACCCTGCCCAACCTCCCCAGCTGCTGACCTCAGTGCTAAGCCCCTTACTGTCCTGGGCCGGCAGTGCCTGAAGGCCGCTCAGTGTGCAGGGCCTGCTGAGCTTGTGCCCATGCCCGCCGGAACTCACACCTGCCTGTGAGCGCAGCCCGGGTTCCCACCCGCGCCTCTCCACACCTCCCCACAAGCAGAGGGAGGAGGGCCTCAGCCAGCTCAGAGAGGGGCTCCCACGGTGCCGTGGCGGGCTGAAGGGCTCCTCAAGCGCCGCCAGAGTGGAAGCCGAGGCCGGAGGCCCTGAGAGTGAGGGCAGCTAGCACTTTGTCACCTATCACTACCAGGCAGTTGAGCTGGCACCTTCCTGTGCAGAGTTAAGTTGTAAAACTAGCCAAGTGGGCATGCTTTCGACATGCTGTCCTGGTGGGTGTGAGTTCCTAGGTCACCACTGGAGGATGGCAGTTCCAAGGCATGCCCCTGGAGGTGAGAGTTCCATGGGGGCATGCTTTGGTCTGAAAATCCACCTTCAACTCTGGAGGAGAGATCTGTCTTGGAGCACAAAGTTAGAGGAACTTGCCGTGCAGGCAATGTCCGGTGAGGGAGAGGTGAGAGATTATATTTGCATTTCAGTAGAGCTAAGTAGAAAGCTGAGAGGGAAAAATATAATTGAAACACCCGTAGAAAAATAGGGGTACTTGGGGCTGGGTGCAGTGGCTCATGCCTGTAATCCTAGCACTTTGGGAGGCCAAGGTGGGCAGATTATGAGGTCAGGAGTTAGAGAGCAGCCTGGTTAACATGGTGAAACCCTGTCTCTACTAAAAATACAAAAATTAGCTGGGTGTGGTGGGGGGGCGCCTGTAATCCCAACTACTCAGGAGGCTGAGGCAGGAGAATCACTTGACCCCGGGAGGTGGAGGTTGCAGTGAGCTGAGATTGTGCCACTGCACTCCAGCCTGGGCAACAAGAGCAAAACTGTCTCCAAAAAAAAAAAAAAAAAAGAAAAAGAAAAAAAGAAACAAAAATTGGGGGTACTTGGTTACATTTTAAGAACCTAAAAATCTAGAATTTCATGCAAAACTCTTGATTTTCAAGTTGGTAATTAATTTTCAATTGTAAACATATTGTGTTTTGCAAAGAGCAATAAGACCAACCAACCAATAAAGGCAAAAATTGAGAATAAGAAAGAATCCACACTAAGAAGCATGAAGACTTGATTAGAGACAAATACAAATAGAACTCTATTAGTATAGAGCTGAAGAAAGGAGATGTGTTCAGTGTTTACTGCTGTGTGCCAAGCAGGGGCTGGTGACGACAATGGCATGTGAACAGCTAGGAGGAAGGCAATATCCGGTAAATTAGAGCCCATGACATGTGAGTCCAAAGGAGAAAAGAGGACGCTAAGCCCAAGCTGGATGATTGGGAGAATGGTGGTCCCGTGATTTGGCCACTGAACCCTAAGAAAGAACAGGTCTAAGGGATAGTGATCTTTGAGCAAGCTCCTTTCCCTCACACGTTCCAGGCTGTGTTTCACGCCAGGCTCTGGGACTGAATGATACCCCTGGATCGGGTTCACTGGCCCCCTGCTGGCACAGAGCAGCACAAAGACTTCGAAACTGGATACGCTGATACATTCCTGAAATCTCAAAAAACGAGACAACATGGACCCGGCCTGGTGGCTCACGCCTGTAATCCCAGCACTTTGGAAAGCGGAGGTGGGTGGATCATGAGGTCAGAAGATTGAGACCAGACTGGTCAACATAGTGAAACTCCATCTCTACTAAAAATACAAAAAATTAGCTAGATATGGTGGTGGGTGCCTGTAGTCCTGGTTACTAGGGAGGCTGAGGCAGGAGAATCGCTTCAAGCTGGGAGGCGGAGTTTGCAGTGACCAGAGATGGCGCCACTGTACTCCATCCTGGGTGACAGAGCGAGACTGTGGGAAAAAAAAAAAAAAAACAAAAAACAAAAAACTAGAGAACATGTTATTAATAGAAATAAAGAATGCCCATCTGATGAAAGGTACAAAACTGACCTTAAAATGACTTAACACTGGAAAAAAAAAAGCAGCAAAGTTTGGATTACTGAAGAGCTTTTTAAATAAGATTCTATTAAAACAGTGGGTAGATCTCTCCAAAGCAGAACAAGAAAACCACTAGCCTTCCTCCTTACTAAATGATTGTATGATTTTGTGAGTGAGGATTAAGTTCTGCTTTTAAATATAATTGCTGGGTAATATGAATATAAACCAAATACGTAAAATTTAAGATAAAAAGATCAATATTCTCAATTCTAAAAAATCTGTGTCACCTAATTGTAGATAATAAAATATTTTATGTATTTTTTAAAAGATAATTAATAGGCATAATGACTATTGTCAAATTATCCAAATTTGTACTCTCAGTTGCCAATTTTCAGTTCTTTAGAAAGTGCGGTTATTCTCAGCAGTGAGAAACATGAGTCTCACAGGATACATTTAAGTCTTCACTTTGATTTACAAGCTCCAGTGTTAATTAAACGAATGCCAAGTATGCTAATAGTCTGGAAATCCTTTGACAAATACGAATAGAAATGACAGGTCTGGCACATACACATATAGACGGAGGCTTGCCTGATTTTTAAGAGGCGTTTAACAGATTTGGCCTTATAATACTTATTCTGTAACTATTCATTTTATCCTGGAAAATGATGTCTATAACGTTTTGGAGAGAAATTGCTCTGCCGAACAAACTGATATTTCACAGTAATGAATCCAATGTTGCTAAGAAAAGTGGTACTGGGGATAGAGCCCCAAAATGGCAGAGGCAAATACAGTCCTATCAACCTCTCCCATCCCCCTATGTACATATTAGTATACACTTAGTCTGTCTTTAGGAACATTTTTGCTGACCTGCCTTCTAACTTGTTGGTCCCTCCTCTTCCCTGGGATCTACATATCAGGGTAGTTTCATAATTCTCTGTTGTCCCAGTTATGTGTTAAAAGGGAGCATGTTCACTGAGTAATGATTTTACTTTTTAAACAACCTCATCTTTTACTGTACCATCAGTTATATTCAATATGATATTTAAGGTTTTAAAAGTGGAGTTAGAACTAACTACATACTGAGGAGAAGCCAGCTGGGCTTCTGAGTCATGTGGGGACTTTGAGGATTATAAACACACCCATCAGCACTCTGTGTCTAGCTAAAGATTTGTAAATGCACCAATCAGCACTCTGTAAAAACGGACCAATCAGCACTCTGTAAAATGGACCAATCAGTGCTCTGTAAAATAGACCAATCAGCATGACATGGGTGGGGCCAAATAAGGGAATAAAAGCTGACCACTAGCCCTGCACTGCAACCCTCTGGGGTTCACTTTCACGGTGTGGAAGCTTTGTTGTTTCACTCTTCACAATAAATGTTGCTGCTGCTTACTCTTTGGGTCCGTACTACCTTCATGAGCTGTAACAGTCACTGCCAGGGTCTGCAGCTTCATTCCGGAAGTCAGTGAGATCACCAACCCGCCAGGAGGAACAGACAACTCGGGAGCTGCCAGCTTTGAGGGCTGTAAGACTCGCTGTGAGGGTCTACAGCTGCATTCTTGAAGTCAGCAAGACCAGGAACCCATGGGAAGAAATAAATTCCAGACACATATCGGGTGAACAGATCATGGTATTTAAGTTAGGAAAGCTTGTATTTTACCATGGATGTGCCATTTACTAAATGTATGATTAGTTCTATTTTTATACACACACACACACACACACATTTTCTGAGACAGAATCTCACTCTGTCATCCAGGCTGGAGTGCCATGGTGCAATCTTGGCTCACTAGAGCCTCTGCCTCCTGGGTTCAAGCAATTCTCCTGCCTCAGCCTCCTGAGTAACTGGGACTACATATCCAGCTTTTTTTTTTTTTTTTGATTTTTAGTAGAGACAGGATTTGGCCACATTGGCCAGGCTGGTCTTGAACTCAAGACCTCAGACAATCTGCCTGCCTCAGCCTCCCAGAGTGCTGGGATTACAGGCATAGGCCACTGCATCTGGCTGTATATTTTAATATACAAATGTATTTTCAAGATAATAAATTTGAATAAAAACAAAATAGTAAAGTTAAAAAAAAATTTTTTACACAAAGAATTGGTTCTTCAAAAAGGTTAACAAAATTGAGAAATTTTTTGCTAGAATGATTAAGGAAGAGAAAAGACTCAAAAAAACTGAAAATCAGAAGTGAAAGAGGAGACATTACTATCAATGTTACAGAAATAAAAAGGATTATAAAAGAGGACTATGAACAATTTTATACAAACAAACTGAACATCTTCGGTGAGATGGACAAATTCCTAGAAACACACAAGTGGCCAAGATTGAATCACGAAGAAACAGAATATCTGAACAGACTTACAGTAAGGAGATTTACTCTGTAATAACCTCCCAGCAAAGAAAAGCTAAGGGTTAGATGGCTTCACTGGATAATTCTAGCAAACATTTAAAGAACAATTAAATCCTTCTCAAACTCTTAATAAAAAGCAAAGTGGAGGGAGTACTGCCAAACTCAATCTATGAGACCAGATTTACCCTGATACCAAAATCAGACAAATACACTACAAGGAAAGAAAGTACAGACCAATATCCCTGATGAATACTGATACAGAAATCCTCAATAAAATACTAGTAATCTGAATTCACAAGACATTAAAAAGATTTTACATTATTACAAAGTGGGCTTTAGTCCTGGAATGCAAGAATGGTTTAGTATATGAAAATCAAAGTAACACCCTACTTTCACAGAATGAAGAACAAAAACCATGTGATAATCTCAACTGATGCAGAAAAAAAAATTTGACAAGATGCTCTTATTACAAAACACTCAATGAACTAGTAATGGAAGGAAACTTTGTCAACCTAGTAAAGGCCAAATATAAACAGTCCACAACTGACATCCTACTCAATGGTTAAAGACTGAACGGTCTCCCTCTAAGATTAAGAAGAGCAAGACAAGGATGCCCTCTTTCACCATTTCTGTTCTAATTAGTATTAGGACTACAAGTCCTACCTGGAGTAATTAGGTAAGAAAAAGAAATAAAAGTCATCCACAGGAGAAAGGAAGAAGTAAATTTATCTCTGTTCACAGATCACATAATCTTATGTGTAGAAAACCATAACTGTTACATAAAAAATCAATTGCATTTATATGTATTAATGATGAGTAACTCAAAGGAAATTAAGAACAATTTACAATAGCATTAAAAAGAATAAAATACTTAAGAACAAACTTAACCACTGAGGCAAAAGACTTGTACACTGAAAACTATAAAAGAAAGATATACATAAGTGGAAAGACATCAATATTCATGACTTAGAACAGTTACGTTGTTAAGATGTTGGTCTTCCCTAAAATGATCTACAGCTTCAATGCAATCCCTATCAAAATCTCAACCTGTTTTGCAGACATGGAAAAATTCATTGTTAAATTCAAATAGAAGTTAAAGGAATCTATGATAGCCAAAATCATCTTGAAATAGAAAAACAAAGTTTAGAGGTCTCATACTTCTTGATTTAAAAACTCACTGCAAAGCTACAGTAATCAAAACAGTGGCTATTCTCATAAAGACAGGAATATAGACCAATGAAATGGAATAGAGAGCCTAGAATTAAACTTTCACATACATGGTCAAATGATTTCAACAAGGGTGCCAAGAACTTTCAATAGGGAAAGGGCAGTCTTTTCAACCACTGGTCCTGAGTAAATGAGGTAATCACATGCAAGAGTTAAGTTGGACCATTACCATAGACCATATACAAAAAATTAACTAAAAATGGATCAAAGGCCTAACCCATAAGAGATAACACTATAAAACTCTTAAACAAAAATATAAGGGGAAAGCTTCGTGACACTGGATTTGGCAATGATTTTTTTTGGTATGACAATAAAAGCATAGATAACAAAGAAAAGTAAATTGGACTACACCAAAGTTAAAAACTTCTGTGCAGAACAGGAGATAATGAACGGAATGAAAAGGCAACCCACAAAATGGGAAACATTTGCACATAATATAACTGAGTAGAGTTAATATTAAGAATATATAAAGAACTCTTAAAACTCACACACACACACACACACAACCCAATTAAACAATCGACGAAAGCCTTGAATAGACATCTTTACAAAGAAGATACACACATAAGCACATGAAGAGATGCTCGATATCACTATTTGTTAGAGAAATGCAAGTCAAAACCGTGACTTGCAAACACTGAGATACCACTTTATGCCCATTAGGATTGCTACTATTAAAAAAAAAATCAGAAAATAACAAGCATTGGCAAGGATGTGCATAAACTGGAAAACTTTTGCATTTTTGGTAGGAGATAAAATGGTGCAGCCACTATGGAAAACAGTATGGTGGTTACTCAAAAAATTAAAAATAGAATTACCATATGATTCAGTGATTTCACTCCTGGGTATATATCAAAAATAATTAAAAAGAAGCATTCATGCAGATATTTTTGCACCTATGCTGATAAGCAGCATTACTAACAACAGTCAAAAGGTGGAAGTAAGCCAAGTGTTCGTTGCTGGAGGAATAAACAAAATATGACATTTACTTGCAATAAAATATTTTTCGGCCTTAAAATGGAAGGAAATTCTGACACATGTTACAACTGTAGGTCATTATGGTAAGTGAAATAAGCCAGTCATAAAAGGATAAATACTGTATGATTCTGAAACAGACTCAGTAGTCCCATGTATTTTTTTAAATTTTTCGATGAACATAGACATTGACCCCTGTTGTATTAAAGTTTGAAACTTGTATTTGTTTTTTCTGAGTTCCTTCTTCAAGAAATGAACTTCAGGCCTCTCAAAAAAAAGTATTAAAGAACTGAAACTCAGCCGGGCGTGGTGGCTCAAGCCTGTAATCCCAGCGCTTTGGGAGGCTGAGACTGGTGGATCACAAGGTCAGGAGATTGAGACCATCCTGGTTAACCCGGTGAAACCCCGTCTCTACTAAAAAATACAAAAAAAAAAAAAAAAAAAAACTAGCCGGGCGAGGTGGCCGCGCCTGTAGTCCCAGCTACTCGGGAGGCTGAGGCAGGAGAATGGCGTAAACCTGGGAGGCGGAGCTTGCAGTGAGCCCAGATGGCACCACTCACTCCAGCCTGGGCGACAGAGCGAGACTCCGTCTCAAAAAATAAAAAAATAAAAATAAAAAAAAAGAACTGAAACTCACCCAGTTACCACATCCAGACAATGAGATGCCAGACCCCTCATTCATCATGATTGCTTCCTTGCCCCTCACTAGTTCCTGTTTCCTTACACATTGTTGCTTACACATTGTTACATTCCTTCCCTGCTATATAAACTCCTAGTTTTAGTTGGTCAGAGAGGGATTTGAGACTGAGCTCTCATCTCCTTGGCTGCAGCACCTGATTGAAGCCTTCGTCCTTAGCAATACTTGTCGTCTCAGTTCTTGGCTTTCTGTGCAGCCAGTAGAAGAACCTAGACTGAACTCCTGGTGTTCCACTAATCATCCCGCTTACACAGTGTACTTAGAGTAGTCACACTCATAGAGACAGAAAATAGAATGGGGGTCGTCAGCAGCTGGTGGAGAGGCAATGGTGGGTTCTTGTTTAATGGTTAGAGTTTCAGTTTTACAAGATTGAAAGGGTTCTGGAGATGGATAATGATGATGGTTGCACAACAATGTAATATTCACTGAACTGTACTTTTAAAAATGGTTAGGATGATAACTTATATAACTATTATTATTATTATTATTTGAGATGGAGTCTCTGTCACCCAGGCTGGAGTGAAGTGGTGTCATCTTGGCTCACTACAACCGCCACCTCCTGGGTCAAGAGATTCTCCTCCCTCAGCTTCCCGAGTGGCATATGCCACCATGCCGGGCGAATTTTTGTATTTTTAGCTCAAGACGGGGTTTCACCATGTTGGCCAGGCTTGTCTTGAACTCCTGACCTCGTGATCTGCCCACCTCAGCCTCCAAAGTGCTGGGATTACAGGTGTGAGGCACTGTGCCCAGCTTGTAACTTTGTTATTTATTTATTTATTTTTTTGAAACAGAGTCTCGCTCTGTCGCCTAGACTGTAGTGCGGTGGTGCGATCTTAGCTCACTACAACCTCTGCATCCTGGGTGCAAGCGATTCTCCTGCCTCAGCCTCCCGAGTAGCTGAGACTACAGGCACCTGTCACCATGTCCGGCTAATTTTTATATTTTTAGTAGAGATGAGGTTTCATCATTTTGCCCGGGCTGTTCTCAAACTCCTGACCTCAGATAACTTATGTAACTTTTGTATAGGTATATTTTATCACACTTAAAATATTAGCACATCTTAAGAAATTCAGCCAACATAAATTGCTGAGACGGCATGGAGGTATGGAAAAGAACTTTTCAAGCTAGAAAGACCTAAGTTTGAAATGAGACCTAAGTTCTGCTATGTTTTAATGCTATGGCCTCAGAGATGTCATAGAGTCACGCTGACACTCAGCTTCCTCATATTATGCGATGACCATTTGTAGAGGTATGATGAAGAGTAATTGAGGTTGTGTATTTACAGTCTCTGGCACGGCCTGTGACTCTCCACAGGTACGCTGCAATTAATCTTCCTTGCATTTTCCTCAGGTAATAGCAAGGTGTAATTACTACAAATAGGTCTCTATGCTTTAAATATAAATATTAATTTCACTTAGATGATCAAATTTAGTTTTCACAGCATGCTGTGGTTTACACAATCCTTTATATAGTATTTTATTTTCCTAACTCTTGAGGTAAGCGTTATGAATCATATTTTAACAATGGATGATCTGAATATAAAAGATTACAGGATTTGATTAAGATCATATATTATTGTGATTCAACACCATATTTTCTTACTTCAATTTCATTGTTATTTATATGGTACAACTAGGAAATGAAAAAATAATCCAAGCCCTATATTAAACCATACATGCTGCTGAGTGTCTTCAAAATCATTTTATTTTCCTTCCCAAGATTAAAAAAAAATATGATAGAATCCTATGTGCTTGTCTGATGATTCATAACTTTAAGTCAGGGATTGTATTTCCTCTGTTTTTTAGTTTTATTCTATAGCCCATGAGTATATTAAGCATTCAACAGACATTTGTTGAATTAAAATGGTATAAACTATTGATCTGAAATACTGCATTTGAAGCTTAGTACTTCATGCATTTTGTTCATATCATTTATGTACTAAATTAAGTTTTTTTATTTTGAATCCTGATTTTGTTTTCATAAACATTTATTCTAATGCTAAAATTTAATATCAATAAATTATATCTTGGAGAAATAATTTAACAAACTCATATTTACTTGGTGTGATTATCAAAACTGCAGAAACTTTGGCAATATAACATACTGGGAAAAGAAATTGGACAGAAATCAGAACTAACCTTCATTATGGGTTCCTGGATTAGCTCCGATCTATTCAAGTACCCTTGAGCCAAATGTTTAAATGCTCCCTGCCTGGATTTCTACATTTCCCCAATGGAGATGATAATATTTATATGGCCCATATTGTGAGCTTCCTTTTTCTAGATCATGATACTCAGTATGACACAGTAGTTCAAATCACATACTGTTTTCATAACCATAGGCAAATATCTTCACACTTCCATCTGTAAAGCTGCCTAATAATAGTATCTGTGTTCTAGTTTATCATGAGGATTAAATGAGTTAATATTTATGAAGCAGGTAACATTTGGCACATATGCAAATGTCAGTTAAATTTTATGTGCGTAAGTGTGGTGTGTGCACACTGAAAAGTGTAAAAATACATTTATAATACCAGGTCAATTAGTATTTTTTCTCTCTAAATGCTACTCTAGTTATGTATATGCACTTCAAGTACTTGACTCTTAGTTTTCTCATCTGAAAACCTGCATTATCTTTTATTTAACTTATATTTTTGATCATTAAGTGCTCTTATATACCCCATGCTCAATAAGACAGATAAATAGAGAAATCTAGCATGAAGCTAGAAATTAAGATGGTACATTGTTTCTATACAAAAGAACAATTTTGACTAGGAAAGACAGAAAACAAGAAACATACCAATGAGGCCAACTGGTTTATACGGTGTTGCGACTGAGTCCCAGGTTTTAAGGTGCATGCAGTTCTCACATATGAATTTTCGTAGAGGCCCTTGAAGAAGAGAAAAACGTCTATGAAAATGCAGCCAATAGAAGATCCTCCCCTCCCTTGAACTACACCCAACCTGACTCCAGATGCAGAGGCTGCCTTTACTTGGGGACGTGTGTGGCCAAGAGGAAAGAGGGGTTTCCCTTGAGTAGAATAAAGCTTACATAGCCAACAGCAGACTCCCCAGATGCTAGTAACTTGCCACCAATAGTGTACACTGTGCCCAACACGCAGTGGCAGGTTTGAGTGGAATTCCCAGATGGCTTGTGATCAAAGACTGGTCTCCAGTGAAGAAGACTTGGGATGGGTGGATGGATGGGTGGAAGAATGGATGAATTTAACACTGAGGTATCATTTACTTAACAGTAAAATATTCAGTTTAATAAGTTTAGGCCAATTTATATTAATTTTGATTAATCTTGTTTTGTTATAGACTGTTATTTTTAAAGATAGCACTAAGTGTAAAGGAAAATCTTGAGATCATTATGCCAAAGACAAATTTACTCCATAAGATTAGTCCAAATTATCAAGTATATTCCATCATTCTGAATACTCATAAAACATACTTTGACTTTTATTATTTTAAGTGAATATTTGGTGATTTCAAATAAGCAAACCCAAATACAAGAACTTTCACCGTGCAGAAATTTCCCAAATCAAAACCAAATAGAGAGTGTGATAAGTTATACTCATTAGACAGCAATAGAGAGGCCCACTGTTATGGAATATGGGGTGACTGTGAGGATGCTGCAGAAAAAATTGCCATGATTTTTTTATCTAAAGGTGTACTTAGTAAAGTAGGGATAGAAAATAAAGACAAATATGCAATTCCAGAAGTTATAAAAATGTATTTGGGATGTATTTTGAAAAAAAACCCAACTGCTAAAATTATGTTGAGTCGACCTGGAAAAGAATGAAGCTGAGATACCTCTTAGTGATACTTTCACATCCAGAATTACGCTTAGATTCATGATCCATTACAACTAATAAAATTATTTAATTATGAGAAAGAGCAGACCAAGGGGCCATTAAAAAAATATAATTAAATGCAGATTAAAGGGGCAGGGCTTCTGGTTTGGCAGACACTTGCACTTCAAAGACTGGAACACTCTTTAATAATACTTCAGTTATCTAATAAAAATGATCATTTGGAAATCATGCTGGTCACTTCTATCTAGCTCAAGTGTCAATGTTCTGTATACACTGGGCACTTTATTCACACTGAATTGCTTTTATACATCAGGAAAGGTGTTAACTCTTACTCTTCATAAAATGGACTGTGGTAATTAATTCTGATGCCTGGAAGCAAATAAGTAAGTCTTTGAAATATTCATTTTATTTGTACAGACTTAGATATCTACTTTTTAGGAAAATCACACTTAAATACCTCTTTCACTTCTGTACATATTTGACACGATTTGGTGTCAACTATTACTCAGATTATATAGAAATGTTTTGTTGCAATGAATTTATCCAGTTTCTTTAAAGGAAGAAGCAACAATGGATTATTTCAAGAAGAATGTTATGTGATAGTCCATGTGAATGAACTTTTAAAAAAAATTAACATAGGCATGTTAATAGCAGTGTGGATTTTGGTAATCAGCTAGCATAATTAGTCCAGAATTATATGGACTTTTTAAGTTAAAAAAAAATCCTGGAAATTTAAATGTAATTAATTAAAAGTTTGGTTTAGTTATAAATATGATTAAAGCATTTTTCTCTAATTCATACTTAAATTTGCATTATTTGCAAAACATACCAAAATTTGGACATTTAAGCATCATTTATTCTGAAAAAAGCATAAGGCATAGTAAATAACATACCGATATGGGACATGGGAGATAAAAATTGATCACCCAATAGATAAAGAGAAAAGCTCTTTAAGAAAAAAAGTAAATTTAATTGGCATATAATCAGAATATTTACCAGCACTTTTGGGTTCTTGTTTTCCTATTAACTAAGGTAGAATTTTACTGGTTTGTAGACCAAGGCTTCACCTCCATGAATGTGGCCCTGTGATTAAGATGGCTTGGGGTCAGACAGACCCAGTCCTGCTATTTGTTAGTTGTGTAACATCAGACATGCTCAAAACCTCAACTTACTCATTTCGGGGAATAATAATAATAATTATTAAGACTGGTGAGGACCAGGCATGGTGGCTCACGCCTGTAATCCCAGCACTTTGGGAGGCTGAGGCGGACGGATTATGAGGTCAGGAGATCGAGACCATCCTGGCTAACATGGTGAAACCCCCTCTCTACTAAAAATACAAAATATTAGCCAGGCGTGGTGGTGGGCACCTGTAGTCCCAGCTACTGGGGAGGCTGAGGTAGGAGAATGGTGTGAACCCGGGAGGTGGAGCTTGCAGTGAGCCAAGATCGCACCACTGCACTCCAGCCTGGGTGACACAGCGAGACTCCATCTCAAAAACAAAAACAAGCAAACAAAAAAACACAAAAAACTGGTGAGGGTAATAATAGATATATGTGAACTAAATAAAAATATGTTTTAAATGTCATCGCTTGTTTTGTATTTCTTAATAAATGTAACTTTTGTCAATTTCATTATTCAGCAAATGCAGAAACTTAGACTTTCTGCTGTTTTGAATAATGTGGTATATTTCATCATATGGCAAGTGCTACCAGAGAGAAGTAGGACTATTATTTATTATGTTTTTTTTTTAAATCCAGAGGCCCATGCCAGGAGTTTTATTCAGCACGACTCCTCTTTGATTCATGTCACATCTAGTCACAATGAGGGTGGTTTACAAAAAAGTAGAAGGAATGAAAGAAAAACAAAACAAAAAACTCTTCTTGCCATGATTTCTAAAGTAATGAAGAAATAATGTCACTTGGAAAAGGGGTTTCTAAAATAACCTATCTGGAACAGAAGAAAGCAAGAGTCCGGCACCCCTGTCAAATCAATTGGTTTAACATGTTTTCCCTTTTAAAGTAAAATAAATACAAATTTTTATACAGTACCATGTTTTAATATAGTATCATTTTTCTACTGGGATTTTATAGTTTAATAGACTTTCATCATTAGTGTGCTAAGTTTCAAATCCTGGTCCTGCTCTATATTTTTTGGTTTGTTTGTTTGGATATTATTACCATAAAAACAAAAACAGGCTTGCAATGGCTGCAGATTCACAGATGATTATTAGAAATAAAAGTTTATTGTTAAATATTTTGTCATAGCAAAATATATTTTTCTTTAAGAGAAAAAAGTTTTTATCTAAATATTATCAAATTTATTACTTTCATCACTTACATAAGTTAACTAGTTCATATGCATCTATATGTCTAAGTAGAGACAACCAGCTTCAACATTAATGTGTTTTATTTTCTCAAAGTTTGACTTCAGACAAAAATTCTAAAACTGAAAGATAGTAATATTTAAGGATGTCTTCCTAAAATTATCTTAAGTACATCAAATATTTCCAAAAATATGTTTTTCTTCTGAGGGTTTTGTATGCTGGTAAGAAATATTTTTGGAACAGAATAGAGAAGGATTAAGTGAAAAACAAATGTCCCTTTTTACTCTTATTCCAGTTCTCAGAGGAAACAGTTTCTTGCCCGGACTTCCAGTTATTTTCTGTACATAGAAAGTATATTATATATGGCAATATAAAAGTTATCATAAATGAACTACTCTATACACACTCTGACAGTTACTTTTTACATTAAACAATATCTCAAATATATCTATACTTTAACAAGTATTACATATATATTACATATATACTTGCCTAATTAGTTTTTGGTGACAATATATTGTATTATACAAATGTAAAAATGTACCATAATTTTTAATAACAAATCTATTTGCAAGGGTAGCTGCAGCTTCTATTAGGAGTGAAATCCTGGATAAAAGATAACCAACTTGTCTCCAAAGTCGATTCTCCAAAACTGTTTCAGTTGCCATCCCCACATGGTAATATCAGTACAATAACAAAGTGCCCATTGTCCCACAATCTGTTTAACATGGTCATGCAGCGGGATTCTGACTTTGCCAAATGGCTCACTTCGATAAGCTTCGTGAATGTTTAAATGAATGGATCTCAATTTATGAATGAGGATTACCATCCTCTCATACACGACTACTGAAAGTATCACACTTTCTGAATGGGGATCATCTTCTCATACACTACCACCTTTTTTGTTTTTTGAAACAGGGTCTCACTCTGTTGCCCGGGTTAGAGTGCAGTGGCATGATCATAGCTCACTGCAGCCAGTCTGGAACTCCTGGGCTCAAGCTACTCTTCCACCTCAGCCTCCTGAGTAGCTGGGACTACAGGTGTGAGCCGCCACATCCAGCTACCAGCTAATCGTGTGTTTGTTTGTTTGTTTTAGAGAACACCAGACTGATCTCGAACTCTTGGGCTCAAGTGATCATCCTGCCTCAGCTTCCCAAAGTGCTGGGAATCAGGCATGATCCACTGTGCCCATCCTTACAATACATTTTTTTTTTTTTTCCTTTTTTGAGATGGAGTCTCACTCTGTTACCCAGGCTAGAGTGCAGTGGCGCAATCTCTGCTCACTGCAACCTCCATCTCCGGGGCTCAAGCGATTCTCCTGCCTCAGCCTCCCAAGTAACCTGGATTATGGGCATGCATCACCATGCCTGGCTAATTTTTGTATTTTTTTATAGTAGAGACGGGGTCTCACCATGTTGGCCAGGATAGTTTTCAACACCTGACTTCAAATGATCTGCCCGCCTCAGCTTCCCAAAGTGCTGGGATTGCAGATGTGAGCCACCGCGTCTGGCCCCCTTATACTACCTTTATATGTCTTGCCTGATTTTTCCTTCTGACCAGATTTATAATTAAATAACCTTTTTTTTTTCTTACTTTCAGGAAATTTTAATTTATCAGGAAATTAGTTCTGTTGTTAATGTATGTTGTACATATTTAATCTATCTCTTTTAAAATGTTTTGTTTCTTGACCAGATGTGGTGGCTCACGCCTGTAATCCCAGCAGTTTGGGAGCACCTGAGATCAGCAGTTCAAGACCAGCCTGGCCAACATGGCAAAACCCCATCTCTACAAAAAACAAAAATTAGCCAGGCATAACGGTGCACACCTGTAATCCCAGCTACTCAGGAGGCTGAGGCAGAGGAATCGTTTGAACCTGGGAGGTGGAGGTTGCAGTGAGCCGAGACTGCACCACTGCACTCCAGCCTGGGTGACAGAGCGAGATCCTGTCCCGAAAAAAAAAAAAAAAGTTTTATTTTTTAATATATAGATACTTTAGTGGAACGTAGGAATGATTTGGGTCTATTTTTTCTTTCTTTTATTATACTTTAAGTTCTGGGATACATGTGCAAAACGTGCAGGTTTGTTACAAAGTAGGTATACACGTACCACGGTGGTTTGCTGCACCCATCAACCCATCATCTACATTAGGTATTTCTCCTAATGCTATCCCTCCCCTACCCCCACCTTCTGACAGGCCTCAGTGTGTGATGTTCCCCTCCCTGTGTGCATGTGTTCTCTTTGTCCAGCTCCCACTTAGGAGTGAGAACATGCGGTGTGTGGTTGTCTGTTCTTGTGTTAGTTTGCTGAGAATGATCGTTTCCAGCTTCATCCATGTCCCTTCAAAGGACATGAACTCATCCTTTTTGATGGCTGCATAGTATTCCGTGGTGTACATGTGCCACATTTTCTTCATCCAGTCTGTCAGTGATGGACACAGCGACTTGGGTCTGTTTTCCAGGGACAGGTCTCTCTGCAGATTGCTGCAGCCTCCTTCGGGTTGTGCAGATCGCCCTCAGACAAAATGTCAGCATGTCTCTCACTGAAGCTCTTCAATCCACAGCCTTTTTTTTTTTTTTCTTCCAGCTCAGTTGTTTCTGGTCAATGCAAAGCTGACTGCAGTTTTTGTTCTCTTTTCAATTTTGCAATTTTTCTTCTCTGTGCTTGACCTCTGAACTGGGATTTGTGTTGAGGTAAAGAATTATAATAACCTGTGGAGTCTCCCTTAAATCCGATACCTCTTCTTTCTCTTTCTCTCTCAGAATGGAGTACTCCAGAGCAATGTTCTCCACTTCTCCCACGGCATTATCACACCCCTAAATCTCTCTTCTAATTAGGATTTCTTCTCTGGGCTCTCAGGTCCCTGGAGGACTCAGGGACATTGGTGCCATGTTCGGTGTCTAAAAGGTAAGGTTTTTGCTCTTTGTACTTCTTCAGTTTGGCCCAGATGTCCTTGTATTTGTCAGATATTTTTCACAGTGATTCCTACGTTATTTTAAAGTCAGTTCTCTCACCTGTCTTTACTTTTTGTCTACACAGGAGGTATCAGAGACAGGATATATATAATAGTATTTTATTCTTTCAGGAAGCTATAAATATAGATTATTACGATTGGTACAGACTCCAGGCAGAAATATGATCACACCAGTTATGACAGGTTATCTCCATAAATAGATGTTTGAATTGGCTTCCAAAATGACCTTAGAGATGTACTTACTTTTTTTTTTTTTTTTTGAGGCGGAGTCTCGCTCTGCCGCCCAGGCTGGAGTGAGCGGCGCCATCTTGGCTCCCTGCAAGCTCCGCCCCCCGGGTTCCCGCCATTCTCCTGCCTCCGCCTCCCGAGGAGCTGGGACCACAGGCGCCGCCACCTCGCCCGGCTCGTTTTTTGTCTTTTTAGTAGAGACGGGGTTTCACCGTGTTAGCCAGGACGGTCTCGATCTCCTGACCTCGTGATCCGCCCGCCTCGGCCTCCCACAGTGCGGGGATTCCAGGCGGGAGCCGCCGCGCCCGGCCGAGACGTGCTCACTTCACGGTGGTGGCCTTGACCCCTTCTGTGATCAGATGATAACCCAGCACGTGGCCACAGTAGCAGAAACACAGAGTACGTGCTGGTTAATTGGCTCTACTCGCTTCATGTATTATTACAGCTTATCTGCTGCTTGTGGACTGTTACATGCCGAGCTTCTCAATGATCAGAGAAGAAATCAGGTGCCGGTGGCAATGCAGACCCAAGAAGTGTCTGCTTTTCTGTTTTTCCACATGATGTCATTACTCAGCATTCTTTTCTTCCTTTTCAATGATAGAGAAGCCCATGGTATGTAAAGCATGAGTAAAGTTCAAGTAGGGTCAAATTCCAGAAGGCAGCACAGAACTCTTCCTCCTAGCCCTGTTACTCTGGCCGTACGTGCTTCTATCATCCCATGCAGCCGGGAATGGGGGGCTGCTATTTTCATTTTGATCAATCATCCCTCAAAAGGGCATTCGGAGAGTCATTAGAGTCTAGAGTTGTGAAATGAGTAGAATAACAGAAGGTAGCATGTCAGAAGACCGTGGGCAGCCCCCAGGCTGTATTTGCAGTCCCCGCTCTGCATAATGTGCTCATTTGGTATGTAAGGATGCACGCACGTAAGAGAACCAAACACTCAAATGTTTTGGCTATCATCAAAATTATACCTTGAGTTTCAATGTACTTACGTCTTTGAAAATGGTATTTTACGGACCAGAAATGTACACAGTGTTCTGTGTTTTCAGTGCACAAAAATAAACCTCATGCATGTAAATGTGGGCCTCCCTGCTGGGCTGTATTCATTCCTACCATGGACCCTGCAAATACTGTAGAGCTATCCAAGCACCATCTAAACTTCAGACGGAAAATTCCTAACTCCTAATATTACATACATTCAACTATTTTGATATAAAGAATAGGGAGAATGACAATCATTATAAGAGAAAGAAAATATATTTCTCAATAAACACAGATTCCTTAACATGGACCCTTTCCTCCAGCTTCAGAAGACGCCAGCAGTGGAAGGTTGTAGGATTCATTGATGGTTGGGGCTAGTTACAGGAAGATATTATGATGCTTTGAAGGTTGTCCTGGTCATCTTTATAAAATATATGTCAAACACACCTGCTGAGTGAGACTTACAGAACACTGACGGAGGGTGAGAGACTAGAGAAGGAAAAGCTTTGAGAAGATAGCTGAAGATATTCAGAAAAGATGGTAACTAATCAAAAAACATTCTCTTCCGTGCGCAGTGTCAAGAATGCAGCTCTGGAAACAATGCCTTTGTCATAGTGCTGTTAGCCATAGGGTGTGTGCCTTGCTCCTCTTGTGCTTTGGGTTTGGAGAATTTTTGTTTGTCTGCTTGAGACAGAGTTTTGCTCTGTCGCCCAGGCTGGAGTACAGTGGCGCAATCTTGGCTCACTGCAACCTCCACCTCCGGGTTCAAGCAATTCTCCACCTCAGCCTCCTGAGGAGCTGGGACTCCAGGCGCCCACCACCACGCCTGGCTAATTTTTTGTATTTTTAGTAGAGATGGGGTTTCACCGTCTTGGCCAGGATGGTCTTGATCTCCTGATCCCGTGATCCACCGCCTCTGCCTCCCGAAGTGCTGGAATTACAGGTGTCAGCCTCCGCACCCAGACTGAGAATTTTAAAAAGAAGTAGAAAAGTGCTATTCTTGATGAAGCAGCTGTCATATCGGACACTGAGAATGTGGGCACAAGCTCACATGGTTCATTTCTGTCCCTTTGCAATTGATACATTATTGTCACCACTCTATGGGGGATCAATGAGAATCGTGGCAGAAAAGTACTCTGCTGAATGGTGAGGCAAATATAAACCTGGCCTAAGTGAATCAAAAAACTCTCTTTTGTAATACACTTTACTGGCTCCAGGACTGGACATTTTCAGGAGTAGTGTAGGGAAGGACGAAGGATATCGAGGGTTCTCGGGTGTGCTTGGATAAAATAATACGTAGTGTGTTGGTCCTGGCTGAGTGCAGAAACAAGGGAACGCAATAGGGCTTGACAGCTTAGGAGAAAATGGAGGGAGGTAAGAGGTTGGAGGACTTAGTGGCTTCATGGAGAACAAATGGAAATACGGAAGGTAGAAGGAGATTGAGAAGAGGCAAGGCAAAGTAGGTGATGAAATTACCCAAAGTGTGACTCTGGGATTGGGTTGCTGAAGAAGAGATAATAAATTCTTTAAAGTAAGTAAGAGTGGTGAAGTGCTTATCCCATGTGACTTATTAGAGACAGAATCTGAAATATAATTTGGGTTTACATTATGAAATTTGGTGCATTATGCCATAAGAATCCTGTGTCTCTTAATCCATTATGTTCATTAAGGTGAAACTTTACATGTGTCTCAATATCTGAGTATAATCTTATGCAATAAATAACAGAAGTTGTATTCTCATCACCAGTTTGGGGTGTGCTGATTTTGTTTCCAAGTTTATAAAATGAAAGTCTTGATTGTTGTTGGTTAAATATTTGGAAAAATTGCAGTTCAAAAGCAAAGTTATGTTTTTTTACTCATCAGGATTTTTGAGTGAAAAATTATGTGAACGAGATAACTTTTGTATGAATTTTTAATTTTTAGTGAAGTTACTTATGTTTTTCTCCAAAATATTATCAGTCACATTAAGAAAACTAATAAAAACATGCTTTAAAGACTCTATTCACAAAGGCAGATTGGGGTATCTCACTTGCCTTAGAACTTAATGTCATACTTTAAACTTAAGTTTATTTAGTGCTCAAGACTACTGTCAATATTTTTTTAATTATGAAACTAGGAATCATTGTTCTATTAAAAGTATTTTTCTCTAGCTATTCACAGTAACACTGAACAATGCAGTTTACTTACATCTTTTTCTGTTTGACACAAGACAGTTATTGGTAAGTATACTTATTAGATAAAGTATAGTTATTTTCCATGTTTAAAATATGAAAATATACAATATAGGTTGGTACTAGGAGGGGAAATCTGCTTCTGATCAAAATTTTATTTTAAATATCATTTTTATTTCTTTTGTCCTAAGTTATATACTTTTTCTTCTATTACTTATTGTGAAGTTACTTTAAAACAAAACAAAATCAAAGAAAGCAATCAACCAAGATTTAAAAACTAATAATAGCAGAATCTCCTCAGTTCTTTCCTCTTCTCCACATAATAGCAGAATCTCCTCAGTTCTTTCCTCTTCTCCACTCCATCCTGCCTTCACAGCTTTTTTGGTTTCCAAGGGTAGTCGAAACATTTTAGATATTTATGCCAAAGGGCATGGATCTGTGATACCATGGGTCCTGCCAACTGAAGGTTTCCTTTAGCCAAGATAACTTACTGTGGAAGGAAAGTAACTCTTTCAATCCATGGTTCTTAAAAGTATAAAATTATACTTTTATACTTTTTAAATTTTAAATGAAATGTCCCACAGCTTTCAATGCACACCCAGTTCAGAGAACTTGAATCTCATCCGACATGCTTCCACAGTGGTCCCAGTCTGAGAGGACTATGTTATTATGGAAATGCATTGCTTGCTTTCTAGGTAATAAACGATCAAACTCTTCACAGAGGAGAATGTGGTCACTGGCGTGTTTCTCTGTGTATTGAAGGTCTGCTGTGACATCTGTCTGGAGTCTCTCCGCTGGTCTGTACCACGGCACCCTACTGGTCTTGGGCTTTGTATATTAACTTTTCAGAACTCAGGCTCGCTACAGACTTGCGTTAGGGCCTCTAGATATTTGTTTCTTTTGCATGCCAAAAGTTGTATCCTTATTTTTGGAGACAGAAGAGGATGTGAGTGTTGAATTGTATTTCAGAAAAATCAGTCAGGTTACCCTTGGGACTTCAAAATGATCCAGGCAGTAGATACAGCGAGTGTCTGCTAAGTGTTTGCTGCGACTCTGGTATGATTCGCGTAAGTCTCAGGATAGTTATCTGAACGATATCGCCATGGCAGTGGACTCCTGCACATTCACAGTCCTGGAAGGAGCCTGTCCACACTGGCATTCCGGAAGTCCATAAAAGACAAACGCATATGCAGTCCCTGAGAAAGCATTGTTGTAAACAAATCTGCGCTAGATGGAAACTCTTGTTATGCGGTGCTGGCATGCGTGGAAGGGTAAGTCCAGAACTGTATCTGGAAGTTCTTTTAGCATCACAATTCCTTTTTATTTTATTTATTTCATGTTATTTTATTATACTTTAATTTCTAGGGTACATGTGCACAACATGCAGGTTTGTTACATATGTATACATGTGCCATGTTGGTTTGCTGCACCCATCAACTCGTCATTTACATTAGGTATTTCTCCTAATGCTATCTCTCCTTCAGCTCCCCACCCCATGACAGGCCCCCATGTGTGATGTTCCTTGCCCTGTGTCCAAGTGTTCTCATTGTTCAATTCCCACCTATTAGTGAGAACATGTGGTGTTTGGTTTTTGTCCTTGTGACAGTTTGCTCAGAATGATGGTTTCCAGCTTCATCCATGTCCCTGCAAAGGACATGAACTCATCCTTTTTTATGGCTGCATAGTATTCCATGGTGTATATGTGCTACATTTTCTTAATCCAGTCTATCTTTGATGGACATTTGGGTTGGTTCCAAATCTTTGCTATTGTGAATAGTGCCAGAATAAAATACATTTGCATGTGTCTTTATAGTAGCATGATTTATAATCCTTTGGATATATACCCAGTAATGGGATCGCTGGGTCAAAAGGTATTTCTAGTTCTAGATCCTTGAAGAATCGCCACACTGTCTTCTACAATGGTTGAACTAATTTACACTCCCACTAACAGTATAAAAGCGTTCCTATTTTTCCACATCCTCTCCAGCATCTGTTGTTTCCTGACTTTTTAATGATTGTCATTCTAACTGGCGTGAGATGGTATCTCATTGTGGTTTTGATTTGCGTTTCTCTAATGACCAGTGATGATGAGCATTTTTTCATGTGTCTGTTGGCTGCATAAATTCTTCTTTTGAGAATTGTCTGTTCATATCCTTTGCCCACTTTTTGATGGAGTTGTTTGTTTTCTTCTTGTAAATTTGTTTAAGTTCTTTGTAGATTCTGGATATTACTCCTTTGTCAGATGGGTAGATTGCAAAAATTTTCTCCCATTCTGTAGGTTGCCTATTCACTCTGATGGTAGTTTCTTTTGCTGTGCAGAAGCCCTTTAGTTTAATTGATCCTGTTTGTCTATTTTGGCTTTTGTTGCCATTGCTTTTGGTGTTTCAGTCTTTGCCCATGCCTATGTCCTGAATGGTATTATCTAGGTTTTCTTCTAGGGATTTTATAGTTTTAGGTCTTACATTTAAGTCTTTAATCCATCTTGAATTAATTTTTGTATAAGGTGTAAGGAAGGGATCCAGTTTCAGCTTTCTACGTATGTTACGCAGTTTTCCCAGCACCATTTATTAAATAGGGAATCCTTTCCCCATTTCTTGTTTTTGTCAGGTTTGTCAAAGATCAGATGGTTGTAGATGTGTGGTGTTATTTCTGAGGCCTCTGTTCTGTTCCATTGGTCTATGTATTTGTTTTGGTACCAGTACCATGCTGTTTTGGTTACTGTAGCCTTGTAGTGTAGTTTGAAGTTAGGTAGCATGATAGCATCACAGTTCTACGCACATTTGCAGGAATGATTTTTTAAAAGACAACCTCAATTCTTAATGATTTTTAAATTTTTGTAAAATAATCAAATGCAACCAATGGACTGACTGAATAAATCTATTTTTCCCTTTTTGTTGATGGGCCCTAAATTTCCAAGTCTTCTGTGTATAAGGTGGGCTTAATTTTAAGAATAGTCATTTTGAAGTTAAAATAACTTGTTTTCTTTATACCCAATTTTAAAATTCAGAATGCCATATCAGCCACTTTATGGACAATATCTCACATACTTCTTTCTCTGAATATGAGAATTTTTTAAATTTAATGCAAAAATGTTTCAACTTACAATGGCATATTTTAATATAACATCTTTAATTTCCAACTTTTTTCTTTTGGATATACTTTTATAGAAAATAATGCATTTATTAAACCACTATTTTGCTTCATCTATTGGTAGCGTGTTTAAGGAATTCAGTTTATACCTTGTGGGAATCTTTTTCAGATAAACTGTATATCAAATAGTTTTGTGGTTTTTGAAAGAACTTTTTGGCATTCAGGGCCATTTCTTGTGCTGTACAAAGCAGCCCTTAGTGCTTTCTGGAGACCAGACTACTTAAAATTCATATGAACACATTCAATGTAATATGTATGTTTGGAATCACCGTTGAAATATTTCTCTATTTAATTGGGGTGGTTCATGCTAATTCACATGGTGGACATTGGCAGCTATTTTCAGTCTACTAATTTTTTCTTTGGGGGACATAGTAAAATCTCTCCTTCCGTAAATGTTTCCACTTTCTGAATGCTGCAGTTTTCCTTTCTTCTTCTAGCTCTTTCTTAGTGGGCAGAGAGACCAGAAAATGCTAGTTGTTTCAATGCAAGCCTGGCAGGCGAGCACACCTGTCCTCCCCAGGAACTGAGTAAGTCGTGATGCTCAACTCCAATGACTGCTGAATTTTAACAATTGAACGCTTTCTCTTTACCCCTCATGTCACATAGAGCATATGCCCTTGAACAGTCAGGAAATCAAGTATTGCTTCCATTCTGGTCATGGTGCTAGAAATGTAGGGTTGTATCTCTTATCTCAACCATTTCTGTCTCCTCCTCCCTCTGCTCCTAGGAAGCTGCTGACTCACCCTTTTCTTGACAAGTCCTTCTGGGTAGTCTTCCTGGGTAGCATCTAAAATGAACCCCAAACTGTCACACTTTCTATCTCTTTCTCTCTGCCACATCTAGAATCACAATAAAGAGGACGCCACTGGTAAGGACTTCAAATGCATGTCAAATGGTCAGGGTCATGGGCTCTAGGAACAGGTGCCAGCAAGTCACAACAAAGGGTTAAATGAGACCAATCTGCCCACTCCACCGTGGGCACCTCTGGACTCTGGGTGGATCTGAGGACTCTTCTTTGGTCAGAATGTGTTGGAAACTTACTTGCCAGTGCAACAGTTTTGAGACATGGGACCTTCAAGAGGGCAGAGCCCTCATAAATGGACTAATGTCATTATCGTGGAGACAGGTTCATCAAGAAAGTAGGTTTGTTATAAAAGCAAGCTCAGCCTCCTCTTGCTCTTGCTCTTGCCCTCTCTTGCCTTCCTACCTTCCATCATGAGATAATGCAGCATGAAGGCTCTTGTCAGATGCCAGCATCATGCACTGAGACTTCCAGCCTCCAGAACCATGAACCACATAAACTTCTGTTCATCATAATTTACCCAGTCTGTGGTACTCTGTTACAGCAACATAAAACAGACTAACACAGACCCATCATCTCCTGACACAAATGTAAAGTGAGTCCCTAGCAGGCACCTTTGTCCCTCAGAAAAGTCTTGGAGGCCCAGTAGTGGAACAGCAGCAAACCAATATCTTCCCCACAAAAACTTTCTAATTTCCTCTCCAATATTTCTAAAAGAATGGAGGCAAGTGGTCTTTTACGGGTCCCCAAATTATTCCCAGGCACCTCCTTGGCAAGGTCTGCTTTGATGGATTCACAGATGGTTCTGCAATATGAGTAGCATTGATGGTTCCTATCCTGGGGCCTCAGTCAAAACTGAGACAGAGAATACTCATTTAACATGCACTCCACTTAGGTATCCAAAGAAGATACAGTTTTGTTATTCTCTATCATGGGCCTGCTCTTGCCAATGTTTCAGCAGATAGCTGCATAATTTAGAATTTCCAGTTAATAATATTTCAGTTTCGACTGTCTCCTTTCAGTTTAAATACTGAGTATATTTAAAATAAATACAACTCCCTATTAGATATTAAAGGATTGTTTTGGAACAACTGAGTCTTTTCAGATAAATCTTCAATATTCTACTTTTCTCTCATTTCTCTCTCTCTCTTTTTTTTTTTTTTTTTTTTTTTTTTTTTTTTTTTGAGACAGAGTCTCACTCTGTCACCTAGGCTGGAGTTGGAGTGCAATGGTGTGACCTTGGCTCACAGCAACCTCTGCTTCTTGGGTTTAAGTGATTCTTGTGCCTCAACCTCTGGAGTAGCTGGGGTTACAGGCATGTGCCACCACACCTGGCTAATATTTTTTGGTATTTTTAATAGAGACATGGCCCGCCTTGGCCTCCCAAAGTGCTGAAATTACAGGTGTGAGCCACCGTGCCCAGCCTCACTCTCCTTTACTTCTCCAGGTTGGTGGCTGTGTCTATGAGGAGGACCCTTTCTATGTCTGTAATAGGAGGAGAGTGAGTCCTTGCATCCACACAGCAGCCTGGAGTGTCACTTGGGACACTCTCCTGCCTCAGCCTCCCGAGTAACTGGGACTACACGCATGTGCCACCACACCCAGCTAATTTTTGTATTTTTGGTAGAGATGGGGTTTCACTATGTTGGCCAGGATCGTCTCGATCTCCTGACCTCGTGATCTGCCTGCCTCGGCCTCCCAAGGTGCTAGGATTACAGGCGTGAGCCCACTGCACCCAGCTGATAGTTTCTTATATCATGAAGAAGCTCTTTAGTTTAATTAGATCACATTTGTTACTTTGTGCTTTGTTGCAATTGCTTTTGGTGTCTTTGTCATGAAATCTTTGCCACTTCCTATGTTCAGAATGATATTTCCTAGGTTATTTCCCAGGGTTTTTATAGTTTTGGGTTTTATATTTAAGACTTTAATACATTTTGAGTTGATTTTTGTGTATGCTGTACAGAAGGAATCCAGTTTCAGTCTTCTGCATATGGCTAGCCAGTCATCCCAGCACCATTTATTGAATAAGAGTTCTTTCCCCCATTGCTTGTTTCTGTCATATTTGTCAAAGGTCAGATGATTTAGGTGTCTGGTCTTATTTCTGGATTATCTATTTGGTTCTATTGGTCTATGTGTCTGTTTTTGTACCAGTATCTTGCTGTTTTAGTTACTGTAGCCTTGTAGTATAGTTTGAAGTCTGGTAATGTGATGCCTCCAGCGCTGTCATTTTTGCTTAGGATTGCCTTGGCTATTTGAGTTCTTTTTAAAGTGTGTAGTTCAGTAATGTTAAGTATATTCACGTGAATAATCTTGCCAAAGTAAAACTTTATAGTCATTGAACAACAATTCCCACTTTTCAACTTTCCCCAAACCCTGGTAACGACTATTCTAAGTTGAGTTTCAATAAATTTTACTACTTTAAATACCTTATATAAGTGGAATCATATAGTATTGGCCTTTTTGTAAGTGACTTATTTCATTTAGCACAGAGTCTTCGAGGTTCATTTATGTTATAGCATGTGAAATAATTTCCTTCATTTTTAATGTTGAATAATATCACACTGTGTGCCTTTATCACATTTTGTTTATCCACTCATCGGCTGATGAACGTTCAGGTTGCTTCTACCTTTTGGCTGTTGTAAATAGTACAGCTATGAACATAGGTGTGAAATACCTCAAGACCCTGTTTTTAATTGTTTTGGTCATATATTCAGAAGTGAGATTGCTAGTTCATATTCAGTTTTTCGAAAACCACTATAGCTTTTGAGCCAATGTTTCAACAGATAGCTGAATAATTTAGAATGTTCAATGAACAATATTACAGTTTCTTCCAGTTTCAACTATCTCCCTTCAGTTTAAATACGGAGTCTACTTAAAATACACCCTCCATTCGATTTTAAATGATTACATTGAAATAACTGAGTCTTGGCCGGGCGCGGTGGCTCCAGCCTGTAATCCCAGCACTTTGGGAGGCCGAGGCGGGCGGATCACGAGGTCAGGAGATCGACACCATCCTGGCTAAGCCGGTGAAACCCCGTCTCTACTAAAAATACAAAAAATTAGCCGGGCGCAGTGGCAGCGCCTGTAGTCCCAGCTACTCGGGAGGCTGAGGCAGGAGAATGGCGGGAACCCGGGAGGCGGAGCTTGCAGTGAGCTGAGATGGTGCCGCTCACTCCAGCCCGGGGGACAGAGGAGACTCCGTCTAAAAAAAAAAAAAAAAGAAAGAAATCACTGAATCTTTTTAGGTAAATCCTCAATACTTCACTTGCCGTAGCTATTGCACCGTTTTACAACCCCCACAGTGCACAAGAGTCCCGATTTGTCCACATTCTTGTCAATACTTGTGATTTTACTTATTTATTTTGGTAGTATTCATCTGAATGGGAGTAAGGTGATATACCATTGTGGTTTTGATTTGCATTCCTCTGATAATTAGTCACTCATTATTATTGAGCATCTTATACTTTTGTGACAACATGTGGGAATTTTTCTTCATTGTATAACAGATAGTCTACTGGCATAATTCTACACTTCACACAATTTTTTCTAACACTACACAAAAGCAAACACTAACTCTGACTTCAAATTGTCAGGATTACTGGTCCACTCCTCTGCCCACCCATAGGCTGATTATAAATCTTTGAAATTAATTACATCTAAAATTTTTTCTTTCCTGTCAAGTCATTCTTGATGAGTTTCCTCTGCTCACATTGGCAGTCCCTTTCTTTCTCGTGATTCTTTAAATCTTCATTTTGTTAGAGGCCAAGCTTTCAATCATGGACTGAAATTATATTGTGTAGTTTTTTCCTGAGTGTTTAATCCCTTACTTTACAAGCGGATGTAGGAACGCATACCCAGGAGGTAAGGTAAAGAATCCCGTTGAGGGATTCTCAAATCTGTTACCATTTTGGCTTGGGACAAATGGTCAATTGCTGTATAATTGAAAAGAGAATAATAACAATTGTCCTACATACATCATAACTCTCTTTGAATCAATGATAATTAATACATGTGAAAAGCTTTCAAAAACTTTTACAAGGGATTTTTACAAATCCCTCATAATTATATGGTGTTTTACAATTTACAACGAACTTTCACGTGCAGATTTCTCATGTGATTTTTATAATGTTTTGAGTGGGCAGAGTGAGAAATTATATTTATAAAGTATCTTTGTATATGCTGATAATGATGCATAATATCCCCCACTTTCCATATTAAAAAGACCTTTAAAATTATGGCTTTTCCTAGATTTCACAGCACATAAGAAAGCCAATAACACTACACAGGTGTGTAATTTCTGGTCTTGTGCACTGACCACTTCCTACACCATCTTTTCGTATGCTTTTTACCTTCTGTAGTTGTTATTTGAGTAGAAGAGTATTGAAAGGCCATGTAGAATATACAGCTTGGTTTGATCCTAGTGATAAAAATCTACATTTAACATATGTGTTAAAATAATTGACACTGACTAAATTATTTTTGTATTTTTTCCATTTCACCTGTTGCCAACTTTTTAATTAAGCAATGGGGCCATGGTAGGCAGGGTATTCCCTAGAATGTGTGAATATGTTACCCTACATGACAGAAGGGACTTTCAGATGTAATTAAACTTAATGACATTGAGATAGGGAGATGGTCCTGCCAGTGGAATCACAAGGGTCCTTAAAGGTATGAGAAGGAATCAGAGTACAGAGTCAGAAGGAAACGTGCTGATGTGAGAATAGTCAGAGAGATACAACGGTCCTGTCTTTGAAGATGGAGGAAAGGGGCCTTGAGCCAAGGATCGTTGTTGGCCTTCAGAAACTGAAAACGCAAGAAAATTGACTCTCCCTAAAGTCCCTCAAAGGGAACACAGTCCAACTAATTCATTTATGTTAGCCCAGGAGATCCTTGCTGGGCTTCCGACTTACAGTACTGGAAGATAACACATTTCCAGTGGTTTGTGTCACGAGGTCTGTAGTACTTTGTTCCAGTATCAGTAGAAAACCGGTAAAAGGGGAATTCACATAATATCATTACAAACAGGAATAATTACTTACTATTCTTCTGTTCTCAAATCCTACCTTGTAAACAAAATGAATTTTTGTTTTTCGGGGCTTTTGTGCTAATTCTTATGAATCCACTAATATTTTGTTTTCTTCTGTTTTCTCCCTCAGGAACCTGAAAGGAAGTAGCGTGTACGATTGGGGACACATTTCCTGGAAGCACACCCCATTAGATAAAGTGTTGCACACTCTTTGATAAAGTAAGACTCCCGGACGAGATGTTTTACAGGTACCATGAGCTCAGTGAAATGCTTTCGGAAGGACACTCAGCAGAGCGGGCACCACAAGGTTAGGAGAAGCAGGTTCTGCCCGTCATAACTTTGGCAAATGTTTACACATCAGTAATGAAAAATATTCTCTTGGCGATTTCAGGCTTGTTACTATGGAAGTTGTTTGCTAACATTGACTATTTTTCCTCACTGCTTATAGAAACTCCAGGCTGTCACCCATCTGTTCTCTCATCAGAGTAGTTTTGGGCCAGCAACTATTTCAGACATTTCTACAATTTCAGATGTCTCACTCTGCCTATGACTGTATGTTGTATTTGAGGACCGGACGCACAGAGTTCCGTGCAAATAGCAAGCATTCAGCTCCAACTCTCCTCCTTGTGGTAACAAGATGAAAGAAAGAGATAGTATCGGAATTATTTTAGTTCAATACAGCCATTATAAAATGTGTGTATATTTTAAAACATCATGTGGTACATGATAAATATATACAACTTTTATTTTTCAATAAAAAAATTATAAAAAATATGTCATCAAACATGATTTCTCATTTACTTTTTTGTTAACACTCATCACATGAAAGACTTATTATTTTAACATGTTATTTTTCATTATTAATTCTCATTAATTTTATAAGTGAGTTGTTAACTGTTATGTCTAAATAGTAGTGTCTAGTATGTGGTAGATAATCAATGTGACTTGAATAAATGAATAAGTCTGTTAATGACATGCTTCTCATCACTGTAACTTATTTTTGATTTAAGACTGATAAAACATTTTTTCTCATATTGCTGAAAATCAAATCCTTCTTCTTTAAAATGCTACCATCGTTCCATTCCTCAACGCCAAATCACTCCTCGTGCCTGAGAGGAGCTGCCATCCTTCACTTCGCCTTTGGGTCACTTCCAACCCTGTTCTCCGCATATCTCACCTGGACTTCCTGGAGAATAGCCTCTCTCCTGGTACTCACTTTCTTCCAAATCTTCAGTCTCTGCTTCATAGATAGATTATGCTACTCAATATAGAAACAACATCTTTTTTATTTTTTAACGATAAATATTTTCCCCCTCAACCTTTTAACCTACTAATGCAGGCAATCTAATCTAAAGAATAGCCTGCAATGCCTCCTTTCACATTTCTCGTTTAATCCAGCTTCCTCGCTGAGTGATTTTGCAGAAAGCCCTTTCTCCCATGTCACCGATGGAACTTTCTAGTGACCTATTCTGAGGAACACGTGGCAGTTTACATGCTGTTTGCATTTGATGCTGTTTGTCACTCCCTCCTTCTGAGGACTCTCTTCTTGGTTGGCTTTTATGATGGTAATCGCTTTCCTACTCCTGAGTTTCTGACCAGTGCTTGTCAGATACTTTATTATGCTCCTTTTCCTTTGCCCACACTTGCAGAGTTTGATTTCTATATATGGCTTTCCCCTCTTCCTATTCCATGAGCTTTATCTAAGTGAATTCATCCATTGCTATGGGTTCAACTACTGCTAACATGTTCTTTACTCCCAATTCTCTTTCTAGAGCTTCACATATTTAACTGCCTTTTAGGGAATCACCAAAAGGCAATTCAGTCTTAACATACACAAAACTGAACTTCTGATCCTTAAGTATAAGGCCAATTCTTTCTTACGCATTTTCTAAATCAGTGAGTGATACCATCTCTTATCCTGTTGTCCTGGGCAGAATTGCAGGAGGTAACTGCTTTCTCTACCCTCCCTATAAAAATTACCATTTCTCATTCACCAACCTCCTCATACCCCAATCATTAGTATCTTTTTAAGAAATGATCTCTTTTTAAAAAATGTTTATATGCTATTACCTATAAGGTTTCCCTCCTGAAATGGGATATTGGGTAAGAGGGTACTAGCTGGAGGTCGCATAGAACTACAGATTATTCAAAGGGATATCTACGGAGCAAAGGCAAGATGGAGAACCCAGTGCAGCCAAACAGCTATTCAAAGGTCTGAGCAGAGATACAGAAATGACACATGAGATAACAGAAAAAGGGAGACATATCAAGTGGGTTTTGAGTGTAGGGCAAAACCACATTTACCTGTAGCTCTGGAGAACGCACTGGCACCGTTTTAAGACTGTTGCAGCCTGCAAAGGAGGGTGGACACTGAGTTCAGACACGCACATCCTCTGACCAGCTCCTGAATGTCTGATGATGTTTACAACTTTGCTTCCTGCTTTCCTACCTGGTCTTAGCCTTTTGATACATACCGTCCCACTGCTATCAGAGAAAGATTTGAGGCAAGTTTCACACAACACTGATCATAGCAGTAGACTTTTTAAAGCCTTCAATGTCTCACTAATAAGTAGACGTTAGGGCAGAATTTCTGTGTGTGTCCAGCACGAGGGTCCATAATCTGACACTGCCTTCATTTCTAGTGTATTGGTTTGTCCTAAAATCATGCATGGAACTGTCTCTAGCAATAATAAATACCTCTCTGTGTCCCTGGTGTACTATCTTTTCTGTATATTTTTCCCATCTCTTCCCCCTCCTTCTGCAATGCTGTTACCACCCTGCTGACCTCGAAAGTCACACTGCTGAGTCAGAAAAGCCCTTATTCTAAAGAAAGCCATTGAGGATACCACCCAGCACACACCCAGCTCCTCCCATGAGCTCTCATCTCTCCTGTGTAACCTGATCTATGCTCTTGCCACTCCGTATGCCATTTGAGGACAGGAATTATATCTTATCATCTATATTCTTTCTATCTATCTATCTATCTATCTATCTATCTATCTATCTATCTATCTATCATCTATCATCTATCTATCATCTCTCTATGCATCTATCTATGTATCGATATATGATCTATGTATGTATGTATGTATGTATAATCTATCTTTCTATCTATCTATCATCTGTCATCTATCTATCATCTCTCTATGCATCTATCTATGTATTGATCTATGATCTACGTATGTATGTATGTATGTATGTATAATCTATCTATCTATCTATGTGTCTATCATCTGCCATCTATCATCTATCATCTCTCTATGCATCTATGTATCGATCTATGATCTATGTATGTATGTATGTATAATCTATCTATCTATCTATCTATCTATCTATCTATCTATCTATCTATCTATCTATCATCTGTCATCTATCTATCATCTCTCTATGCATCTATCTATGTATCGATCTATGATCTATGTATGTATGTATGTATGTATAATCTATCTATCTTTCTATCTATCTATCTTTTTTTTTTTGAGACGGAGTCTTGCTCTGTCGCCCAGGCTGGAGTGCAGTGGCCGGATCTCAGCTCACTGCAAGCTCCGCCTCCCGGGTTCACGCTATTCTCCTGCCTCAGCCTCCGGAGTAGCTGGGACCACAGGCGCCCGCCACCTCGCCCGGCTAGTTTTTTTGTATTTTTTAGTAGAGACGGGGTTTCACCGTGTTAGCCAGGATAGTCCCGATCTCCTGACCTCATGATCCGCCCATCTCGGCCTCCCAAAGTGCTGGGATTACAGGCTTGAGCCACCGCGCCCGGCCTCTATCTATCTATCTATCTATCTATCTATCTATCTATCTATCTATCTATCTATCATCTGTCATCTATCTATCATCTCTCTATGCATCTATCTATGTATCGATCTATGATCTATGTATGTATGTATGTATGTATGTATGTATAATCTATCTATCTATCTATCTATCTATCTATCTATCTATCTATCTATGTATCTATCTATCGTCTGTCATCTATCATTTTGTATTTCTACTGCCCTGCATAGTGCCTAGAACACAAGGTTCTCAAAACATGTCTGTAAAATGATAACCGAACATCCTAAACATTTTTTCTATAAAGTTCAGTCATGGCGAGTTGAGTTTTTGGAAGGCAGGATGGGTCCTTATTAGTGTCCTTTTTCATACAGTTTGACAGTATGCCATGTGTAAATATTGCTAAATAAATAAATCAATACATGTACAACTAGAATAGCATATCTATTAAGAGTACGGACTTCAGTGACAGAAGTCAGAATTCAAATACTTGTTCCAGGCCTTTGACGATGAACTGGAATCATGAACCCCCCACATAATTTTCTCCACCCATTTATTTCATCCACACTGGCCTCATCTTGCTTCCTTCCTTCTTCCTTTCCTAATTATAGTACTTTCTTCTGTTTTGCTGGTCGTTTACATCCCTTCTTTCGCCCTTCTTTCTCTTGCTCCGAGTGAGTGTGTGTGCAGGTACAGGAGTGTGCCGTGCAGGTACGGCAGTGTGCCATGCAGGTACGGCAGTGTGCCATGCAGGTACGGCAGTGTGCCATGCAGGTACGGGAGTGTGCCATGCAGGTACGGCAGTGTGCCATGCAGGTACGGCAGTGTGCCATGCAGGTACGGGAGTGTGCCATGCAGGTACGGCAGTGTGCCATGCAGGTACGGGAGTGTGCCATGCAGGTACGGCAGTGTGCCATGCAGGTACGGGAGTGTGCCACTGTGGATGCTTTGCCAACCACAAGACCCTTGAGAACATCTGAGAAAAACTAGACACCCAAGGCTGCGTGCAGTGGCTCACGCCTGCAATCCCAGCACTCTCGGAGGCCGAGGCAGGTGGATCACAAGGTCAAGAAATCGAGACCGTCCTGGCCAACATGGTGAAACACCGTCTCTACTAAAAATACAAAAATTAGCCGGGCGTGGTGGCAGTCGCCTGTAGTCCCAGCTACTGAGGAGGCTGAGGCAGGAGAATCACTTGAACCTGGGAGGCAGAGGTTGCAGTGAGCCGAGATCACGCCACTGCACTCTAGCCTGGCGACAGAGCGAGACTCCATCTCAAAAAGAAAAAAAAGGAAAACTAGACACCCAAACTAAGGAAGCAAATCCAAATACAGACCAACAATGCTAACATCAATAAAACCATGCAAAACACAAGAACAGTTAATAGCATAGCACTAGTGTTGCTATAATTTGACTTTTTCTTCTTTTAATTTTTGTAGATTCTGGCTGTCTTGCTTTATTGTCCCCCCATATCCCCTGCTCTGTCTTGTTCTTTTCCACAAATCCTATTTTCAATGCTAGCTTCATTTATCGTGAACTGTAGGAGGAGAAAGAAAATATGCAAGTAAACCTATAGTTACAGGTTCTGGAAAGTTACTGTGAAGAAAAACAGAGTGATATAATGAAGAATTACCGGGGGAATAAGTTTAATATAGGCAGGTGGCCAGGAAAGGCTTTGATAGTGAGACACTTGTAAGTTGAGACATTGGGTGAGAGAGAGTTACACCCACAGGAACTAGGGAAAGATTGACCAGGCTTAAGGTGTGGGGAGTGCACAGACCCTGCAAGAAAAGAGTCCCACAGCCCCACAGTGGGTTACTGTGTTTGGAAGCAGTAAGTGAGAAGATGATCAGTGTTGTCTGAGAATGAAGAGGTGGGCAGGGGCCATTCTTTGGGAAGAAGTTTGGAACATTTCCTAACTGCAGTGGAAAACCATGATATATTAGTCCATCTTCAAACTGCTGATAAACATACCTGAGACTGGGCAATTTACAAAAGAAAGAGGTTTATTGGACTGACAGTTCCACAGGGCTGGGGAGGCCTCACAACCATGGCAGAAGGTGAAAGGCACGTCTCACATGGCGGTGGACAAGAGAAGAGAACTTGTGCAGGGAAACTCCGCTTTTTAAAACCATCAGACCTCGTGAGATGTATTCACTACCATGAGAACGGCATGAGAAAAACCTGCCCCCATAATTCAATTACCTCCCACCGGGTCCCTCCCACAACATGTAAAAATTCAAGATGAGATTTGGGGAAGACAGTCAAACCATATCACATGACAAGACTTTAAGCAGATGACTATAATTTGTGGGAAATTTTAGGGAATAGAAAATATAAAGGGAGAATAGAAACTGTTTTTGCAATAGTAGTAAAATTATAAAATACATACAAATCTTACAAGAAATATGTTGAGACTTATATAAAAAATAGCTGATTTTAATAACAAAAATGCAACTAGTAAAACAAATGGAGAGACACACCATTAAATTATGTGACAATATTTTAAAGATGTAAATTATTTCCAAATTAATTAATATTTATGCAATTCTAATTAATATCTACACTAGATCTTTAAGATGACAAAGTAATCTCAAAATTAAGTGGAAAAAATAAATAGAGGATAACTGAGAAAAAATGTGGAAAAGATGAATAATAAAAGAAGAATTATAAACCAGTTAGTAGGCTGGGCATGGTGGCTCACACCTGTAATCCCACACTTTGGGAGATCGAGGAGGGTGGATCACTTGAAATCAGAAGTTAAGAACAGCCTGACCAACATGGTGAAACCCGGTCTCTACTAAAAATACAAAAATTAGCCAGGCAGGGTGGCGTGCACTCAGTACAGGAGGCTGAGACAAGAGAATCACCTGAAGTCAGGAGGTGGAGGTTGCAGTGAGCTGAGATTGTACCACTGCACTCCAGCCTGGGTGACAGAACGAAACTCCATCTCCAAAAACAAAAACAAAAACAAAAAGCAATTAGCAAAATATACTTTAAAACCTGCAATATTAAAAGTGACATTAGTTGGCGAATAGATAGGTCAATGGAACCTAAGATACATTTTAGAAAAATATTAATATGTATGCCATATGTATAGTGTGCAGGTGGCATTTAGACGTGTGGAAAATGATGACAAATTTAATAAACTATGAGAGGAAATTGGATAAATATTTAAGATACACACATCAGAGCCCCTTTTTTATATCACATGCAAAACTAAAATAATATTTGAATGACTTAATCAGTGAAATATTTTTCTAAATTAACTAACATACCAGAAAATATTTGACTTATCTCAAACCAAATATGTCTTTTTTATTGTATAGGGCTTTTTCTTTTTTGAAAAAATTTCAACTTGCAATTTAGATAGAGGAGGTACATGGGCAGATTTGTTGCAATGGACTATTGCATGATGCTGAGGTTTGAAGTGTGGATCCCGTCACCCTGGTGGTGAGCATAGTACCCAGTAGCTGGTCTTTTTTAACCTATTCTCGCTTCCTCTCTTCCTTCCTCCACCATCTAGTAGTCCCCAGTGTCTACTGCTTTTCATATTTATGTCCATATGTGCTCAATGCTTAGCTTCCATTTATAAGTGAGAACATGTGGTATTTGGTTTTCTGTTTCTGCATTTATTCGCTTAGATGGCCTCCAGCTCCATCTATGTTGCTGCGAAGAATATGATTTTATTCGTCTTTATGGTGTATGGTATTTCAGGGTGTGTATGTACCACATGTTCTTTGTCCAGTTTCCTACTGATGGGCACCTGTGTGGATTCCATTGTGAATACTGATGCCATGGACATGGGAGTGTACATGTGTTTTTGGCAGAATGATTTATTTTCGTTTGAGTGTATACCCAGTAATGGGATTGCTGAATCAAATGGTGGCTTTGTTTTAAGTTTTGAGAAATCTCCAGACTACTTTTCACAGTGTACTGGATTAATTTACCTTCCCACTAACAGTGTATAGCGTTCCCTTTTCTCTGCAATCTCGCCTGCATCTGTTTTTTTGACTTTTTGTAATAGACATTCTGACTGGTATGAGATGGTGTCTCATTGTGGTTTTGATTTGGATTTCTCTGCTGATTAGCGATGCTGAGCATTTTTTCACGCATTTGATATATGTCTTCTTTGAGATGTGTCTGTTCATGTCTGCCTGTATTTTAATGGGGTTAATTGGGTTTTGTTTGTTCAACTGTTTAAGTTCCTTATAGATTCTGGATATTAGGCCTTTGTCAGGTGCATACTTTGCGAATATCTCCTCTCATTCCCTAGACTGTCCATTTACTCTGCTGACTTTTACTCTCTGTTTATTTTGCTTTGTAAAAGTTCTTGAGTTTAATTAAGTACCACTTGTCCATTTTTTGTTTTTGTTGCAAGTGCTTTTGAGGACTTAGCTAAAATTTATTTGCCAAGGCTGATGTCCAGAAGAATGTTTCCTGGGTTGCCTTCCAGAATTTTTACAGTTTGAGGTCTTACATTTAAATCTTTAATGTATTTTGAGTTAATTTTTGTATGAGGTGAAAGGCAGGGGTCCAGCTTCATTCTTCTACATATGGCTAGCCAGTTATCCCAGCTATGTTTATTGAATAGGGAGTTCTTTCCCATGGCTTGTTTTTGTTGGTCTTGTCAAAGATCAGATGGTTGTAGGTATGTAGCTTTATTTGCTTGTTTTCTACTCTGTTGCATTGGTCTATGTGTCTGTTTCCACAACAGCACCATGCTGTTTTGGTTACTGTGGCTTTATAGTGTAGTATGAGGTTGGAAAGAGTGATGCCTCTGGCATTGTTCATTTTGCTTAGGCTTGCTTTGGCTGTTCAGGCTCTTTTTGGTTCAACACAAATTTTAGAATAGTTCTCTAATTTTAGTAAATGTTCTAAGTAAATGTTCTAATTCTGTGAAGAATGACGTTGGTAGTTTGATAGGTATAGCATTGAATCTGTAAAGTGCTTTAAGAAGTATGGCCATTTTGACAGTAGTGGTTTTGGTACCAAAACACCAGGTGCTCAGTCTAGGTCCTGCTGCTCTCTGCACAGAAAGCCAATGACTGAGACAACGAATATTGCCAGGGAAGAAGCTTTAATCCCGTGCTGCAGCAGAGGAGAGAAGAACTCAGTCTCAAATCCCTCTCTGACCTACTAAAACCAGGGGTTTATATAGCAGGGAAGGAATGTAATATTGTGTAAGAAAACAGGAACTAAGGAGGTGTCAGGAAGCAATTGTGATGAATGAGGGGTCCAGCATCTCATTGTCTGGATGTGATGATTTAGTGAGTTTCAGTTCTTTGATACTTTTTGTGAGAGGCCTGACAGTCATTTCCTCAGGAAGGAACGCAGATAAAACAAATATGACCTTCAAGCTTTAAGCCCAGAAGGGTCAATTACTATGCTTATTAAAAAAGAAAACAAAAAACTGTTAGGCCAGGCATGGTGGCTCACGCCTGTAATCCCAGCACTTTGGGAGGCTGAGGTGGGCAGATCACGAGGTCAAGAGATCAAGACCATCCTGGCCAACATGGTGAAACCCCGTCTCTACTAAAAATACAAAAATTAGCCTGGCCTGGTGGCGCACGCCTGTAGTCCCAGCTACTGGGGAGGCTGAGGCAGGAGAATCGCTTGAACCCGGAAAGCAGAGGTTGCAGTGAGCTGAGATCATACCAGTGCACTCCAGCCTGGGCGACAGAGTGAGACGCCATCTCAAAAAAAACAAAACAACAGCAACAAAAAAACACTGCCTGTAGGACAATTGGGTCAGTGTTAGTTTTTCCAATCTTTGAGCATGCGATATTTTTCCATTTATTTGTGTCGTCTCATCCCTTCTTTCTTTCAGCAGTGTTTGGTATTTCTCGTAGAGATCGTTCATCTCCTTGGTTAGTTGTATGCCTATAGGCATTTTATTTTCTTTGTGGCTATTGTAACTGGGGTTATGCTCTTGATTTCACTCTCAGCCTGGATGTTGGTGAAATACGTATTTTTAAAACAGAAAAGCAAAAAAAAAAAAAAAAAAAAATAGACTTGACTAAACAAACATTATTATAAACAAGACTGAGAGTGTCAATATTCTTTTCCATAAGGAGCTCTTACAAACCAGTATAAAGAACTATAATTTCTCCATAAAAAAAGGAGATAGCATTGCCAATTCACAAATTGTATATAAGTGGCCTATAAATGCAAAAATGTTAATTGCATAAGTAATAAAAAAGTCTAAATAAAAAAGCCTAAATAAAGTGATGTTATTTTCTACTGATACAATTGATGGGGAGAAAAACCAAACTGAAGTGAACAGAAGAAAATGGAGAACAAGGGAGCCTCCTAGACCTGCTAGTGGGAGGGTAACTTTGTATAAACTCCTAGACCTGCTAGTGGGAGGGCAACTTTGTATAAACTCTTAGACCTGCTAGTGGGAGGGTAACTTTGTATAAACTCTTAGACCTGCTAGTGGGAGGGTAACTTTGGATGAACTCTTAGAATACAATTTGTCAATCTGTGTTACAATCAAATTGTTCATTCACTTTGTAACAACAGTTCCATTTCTAGGAAATAGTTCTAGATGGGCAACTATTTCTATATAAAGCTTTTCATTACAATGTTGACTATGATACAATTGGGGATAGTCCTAAGTGCTCACTAACAGGAGCATGACTAAATAAACTTTGGTACTGACAGTAAATAGAATACCAGGCATCTATTAGAAATGCCTTTCAGAAAATAAAGCCAATGGCATGCAGATATAGACATAATTTGTAAAGCAGTGTAACTCAAATTTGTAGAAATAAACTACAGGACAAAGACTGGTACTGATCCAAAATGGTGCCTGGCTACCACTGGCCTGTGTCCCCAGAATTAAGCCTGGAGAATTGTCCTCTAAGTAAAGCAGGTGCTCTATGTGTAGAAAGCTCCTGGTGCGGATGTTGGACTCTGAGAGAAGGCTGAGCACAGCGTCAGGTAATACAGAACTTCCTCAAAAGGCAAGAAGGCAAAAATAAAACATGTGAAGAGCAACTCTCTTTGAAGAGGAAATGCACTCAAGCCCTTGGGCCACAGAGAAAAGTGCTCCTGAAACTGGAAACTCGGTGGACTCCCAGCCTGCAGGCTGCCGCTCTTCAGTCAGTCACCCTACAGGCGACACCCCCTGCACTCCCCACTCTCATTTTCAGAGAGCTGCTGCCTGAACCTTCATTCTGGGAATGGACTATGAGGAAAGAGACCTACACTGTCAAGGAAACCTGTACCAGTTACATATGCCATACATTTCAATCGCTTAGTTATCAATGTGACAGGTAGACAGAGAACACCAAATGCTTGAGGAAAACCAGGGGTAGGAAAGAGAAGCATTAAGATTACTTTTTAAAGGAAATGGTACATACTCACCTAGGCTACTCTTTTACCTGAGTTGAAACTGAACAGTGTGATCTAAACATACATTTCATGTGCTGAGGAGAAAAAGCAACTGACAACCCCCTTTCCCTCAGGTGTCCTCTCATTAGTTTGATCACCACTGTAACCCCATTCAGGCCCCCAAGCTAGTGCCGTTTTGTGTGCACAAGGCTGGGGTAATTGGATTCATAAGAGATTTTGTCCATGAGGAATTTTCAGTCTAATGTTAAGTAATTGACAATGAAAATGTTTCCTAGTTTCCATTCAAATATTTATTAATACAGCAATAATGTGGGATTTGTAGGATTTATATATCTTCCAACTATCTCCACTACTGCAGGACATAGACACCATCTATAAACCTCACATTGTAACCACTAACACTTATCTTTGTTATTGTCGCCTGGAATCTTCTTTAATGCCAAAATAAGAGTCTCAAAAGAATGAAGCCCTACAATTTCACTGTCCAACAACAGAGGTTTTACCTGATAAATCCTCTTCTCGTCTGACAGAGTGGACCACAGAAACCTCGCTGACAGCTGTTGCATGATGGAGTGGGAGTAAGGTCACTTCCTGCAAATGTTAGGGTTCTTAAGAATCCCACAGGCGTTAGAGGAATAATTGAACTCAACAGGCAATCAATCACATCTGAAACACGTGAAGTATACCTAAGCACCAGAGCTCAGGGTTTAGTGTCCAAATTCAACCAGTTATTCACATGGTCTGAAAATGAAAATGTTTCATTTCAGAGAAGTTTATATGGAGTCATTGACAGAATGTTGAATATGAAATAGATTTTTTTCTGTCTTCCTTTGAAAATCTTTGTGGATAAAGCTTAACATGATGCATTAGAATCTTAGGAGTAAACTATTCCTCACAAAATTTGATATCTTATCTGATTAATTAATGCAGACATATTAAATTTTCAACTAATTTTTTTTCTTAAGAAGAATTCTTTCAGAAATGGAAAAGCATGTAGTAACATACTGACTTTAAGGAACCTAATAATTAAGCTAATAATTTTAAGTAGTAAAACTTAAAAAACTAAACTTAAGTAATAAAAAGGTGATAATAGGATAATTACTATTTGATATCCTACTAAGATATTTAGTTGGCAATTTAATTTTAAATTACCTGGTTTTCTCTGATATTCACATATTATTAAATGCAATTTTGTTTAAGCTGCTGTACTAAGTGTTAGGGGAATATGAAAATTGAAAATGTGACCTTGTTGTTCAGTAAAGTCATTTTTATTGAATGTGGTAGACTCTCACTTGTCCCTAAGTATTCATTTTCCCTTTCTTTTTTTTTTAAATTATAGCTTTTCTTTTGAAATATATGTTGCCTCCCAGACATTGCAAAATGGTAGTAGTGAGTTCTGGTGTATTCTTTTTTTTTTTTTTTTTTAAGAAACTGACTTCTTCTGTCTCCCAGACTGGAGTGCAGTGGTGCGATCATGGCTCACTGTTGCCTCAACCTCCCAGGAACAAGTGATCCTCTAGCCTCCGCCTCCTGAGTAGCTAGAACTACAATCACTCATCACCACACCCAGCTAATTTTCAATTTTTTTGTAGAGATGAGGTCCGCTCTGTTGCCCAGGCTGATCTAGAACTCCTGGCCTCAAATGATCCTCCTACTTCGGTCTCCCAAAGTGCCGGGATTACAAGCATGAGCCACTGTGTCCAGACTTAATTCTGGCGTATTCTTAAGCCAATGTCCCCTAATGAAAATATCTTCCAGGACCTCAGTGCATGGTCCAAATGAGGAAGCTGTTAATAGGTACAATACTATTAACACATGTACATACAGATTTCAACAGCATTTAAGTTCAGTTTTTTCTTTCTGTCTTTTGTTTTGTGTGAATAGTTCTTTTTCTGTCTTCCATTGAAAATCTTTCTGGATAAAGATGTTTCCACAGATTTCTGTAGATTCTTTCAGCCACCACCACCTGGTCCCAGTTAGAATCAGGCCACAGAACTGCTTTATCAGTCTCAGGAGAAGGTGTGACTGAAAGGAGCAGCACAAAGATGATCCTCTGTCCTTTCAGTCACACCTCCTCCCTGACTCTGACCTTTGGCACCAGCTGCTAGGTCTTCACACTCTAATTTTACACTTTAAGAATGGTATGTAAGGGCTAGGCACAGTGGCTCACGCCTGGAATCCCAGCACTTTGGGAGGCTGACGCGGGCAGATCACAAGGTCGGGGGATCGAGACCATTCTGGCTAACACAGTGAAACCCCGTCTCTACTAAAAATACAAAAAATTAACCGGGTGTGGTGGCGGGCGCTTGTAGTCCCAGCTACTCAGGAGACTGAGGCAGGAGAATGGTGTGAACCCGGGAGGCAGAGCTTGCAGTGAGCTGAGATCACACCACTGCACTCCAGCCTGGGAGAGAGAGAGAGAGACTCTGTCTCAAAAAAAAAAAAAAAAAAAAAAAAAAAAAAAAAAGGTACATAAGTAGAATAATATAGGCAGCACCATTCTGAGATTATTTTTTTCATTCAGCATAAAGCCCTACACATCCACCTAAGTTGTTGCCTGCATTGATAGTTTTTTTTGTTTTGTATCACAATTTGTCTGTTTATTCACAGGTTGAAGGATGTTTGAGTGGTTTCAAGTTGTGGGCTGCTACACGTGAAGCAGCAATGAACATCTGTTTTCACATTCCTGTGTGATTGTGTGTTTCACTTCTGTAGCATAAATACCCAGGAGGCCTAGACTGCACTGTAAGTATGTTTTTAACTTTGTAGGAAACAGCCATACCACTTTCCAAAATGGTTATGCTGTTTTCCATTTCCATCAGCAGTGCGTGAGAAAGCCTGCTGCTCTACATGCTTGTCAGCACACGGTACTGTCAGTATTTTTATTTTAGCCACTTATTAGGTGTGCATTGATGTCCCATGGTAGCTTTAATTTGCATTTCCCTGATGGCTGAATATCTTTTTGTGTGCTTGTTTGCTATCTCTATACCTTCCTTGACAAGGTGTCAACAAATGTTTTGCCTGTTTTCTTGCTGTTGAGGTTGCAGAATTCTTTATATGGTCTGGATAAAAGTTCTTTCATTAGATATGTGATTTGTAAATATTTCTTCCAGGCAATAGCTAACTTTTTATCCTCCTAACAAAGCCCTACTTAGAACTGAAGTTTGAAAGTTTGATGAAGTCCATATTACCAATGTTTTTCTTTCAGTGCATTTGGTGTCAAGTCTAAAAACTTTTTGTCTAACTCTTGCACAGGAAGATTTTTTTTGCTGTGTTTTCTTCTAGGAATGTTGTATTTCACATTTGACATTTAGATCTATGATCTATTTTGAGTTAATTTTTATAGAAAGAGTGAAGTGTAGGTCTAGCTTTTTGTTTGTGTGTTTTCTTTTTTGGCCTACAGTGTTTAATTTTCCCAGCATCTTTCGTTGCAAATACTAATCTTCCTCTATGGGATTGCTTTGCATTTTCGTTTTAAAAAAATTCAACTGACTGCACCTGTGCAGGTCTATTTCCAGTTCCTTTATCCTGTGCTATTGATCCGTTCCTCTGCCCAAGCCACACTGTGAGGCTGTCTTCCCAAGCTCCTCCCTTTCTAGGATCTCCCCAGCCAGAGCTTCTCCTTTCCTCATTTTGATCCTCTAGCCAGAAAGCTGGGCTTCTAGTTACTCAGCTCTGCTGTACATCCTGCAACTGTGCTGCTCTGAGAAGGAGATACAGAGAAGAGGAAGCCAGGCTTTTCCTCACCACCTTAGCAGAAAGAGAGGTCCCCAGGCCTGGAGCTCAGGCTCCCTCCACCTGCTGTGTTCACTGTCCCCATGCTGTAGAGTGTGGCTTGAGAGAGGAGAGGGGCGAACTGGGGATGGTGGATGGCCCTCCCAGCTCTGAGCTTTTGGGGCTAGAGCTAGAAGGGCAGCTCCTGTCTCCAAGTTGCCTTCAATCCAAGCCGGAGAATTCTGGAGGCAAACAGGATGCTCTCCTCCACTTTGGTAGTACTTCAAAATCTTGTCTTCTTCCTTAATGCGTCAACTACCGCCCAGTTTTCAGAGCCCTCCAGCCTCTGTTCCCTGCATTTCTTCCTGGAACTGGATCCCTAAGCATTCAGTTTAATCCATACATTGCCTTTATCATTTTTCCTTCCTTCCTTCCTTCCTTCCTTCCTTCCTTCCTTCCTTCCTTCCTTCCTTCCTTCCTTCTTCCTTCTTTCCTTCTTCCTTCCTTCCTTCCTTCTTCATCTTTCTTCCTTCCTTACTTCTTCCTTTCTCTTCTTCTTCCTTCCTTCTTCTTCTTTTCTTTCTTTCTTTCTTTCTTTCTTTTCTTTCTCTTTCTTTCTTCTTTCTTTTCTTTCTTTCTTTCTTTTCTTTCTTTCTTTCTTTCTTTCTTTCTTTCTTTCTTCGACAGAGTTTTACTCTGTCTCCCAAGTTGGAATGCAATAGTGCAAACTTGCCTCACTGCAACCTCAGCTTCCCGAGTTCAAGAGGTTCTCCTGTCTCAGCCTCCTGAGTAACTGGGATTACAGGCACCTGCCACCATGCCCAGCTAACTTTTTTTGTTTTTTTTTTTTTTAGTAGAGACAGGGTTTTGCCACATGGTGGTGGAATGAAGGATTGGACAGTGCTGAACTAGGAGACAGAAGGAAAAAAAGAGGGAAAAAAGACAGAAAGACATAGAGAATGTAAAAGAAAATTTGAGGATTTATATTCAAAACATCAAAAAGCTTTCTAATTCCTAGACTCGCCCCCAGCTAGAGTGGGCTATCTGGGTGAAGAGTTTATACAGATATCCCCATATACACTATCTATTCTACTTAGATAACATTCTAGAGACACTATGTCCTGTTTTCTCGAAAGACTCATGCCAGTGCTGACATTTCAGATCTGCTAAGGAAGTTTATTTTAGCTGCAAAACAACATGGGGCAGGGCAAAGTATTTTCAGCCTCAAGGAACATTTTAGGCCGGGGACGGTCGCTCATGCCTGTAATCCCAGCACTTTGGGTGGCTGAGGCGGGTGGATCATGTGGTCAGGAGTTCAACACCAGCCTGGCCAACATACTGAAACCCTGTCTCTACCAAAATTAGCCAAGTGTGGTGGCATGCGCCTGTAGTCCCAGCTACTCAGGAGGCTGAGGCAGGAGAATCACTTGAACCCAGGAGGCGGAGGTTGCAGTGATCTGAGATGGTGCCACTGTACTCCAGCCTGGTTGACAGAGTGAGACTCGGTCAAAAAAAAAAAAAAAAAAAAAAAAAAAAAAAAAGGAAGATTTTAGTACTTCTGAAACTTCTCTGTGTAGCTCTTTGTTCAAGCAGTCCTAAGTCAGAAGTAAGAGAAGGATAATATTCTTGAGTGTGCTCTGAAGCTATTTAGTAGCATTAGAAAGGCAGAGAATAAGTAGCTTATAAAACATTGACAACTCTTAAAATTGGACTAACAGGAAATCTCCAGGCATTTTGTTCATAATTTTGGAAGAAATGCAATAACAAACATTTAATAGATCACATCCTGTGAAAAATAATTGATCTAGAAAAAATACTATTCTTATTCCTATAGACAATCACACTTAGAGATTTTGGTCAGGTATCAGTTGAATGTTAATTATTGATGCATTTGAAATGTATGAAATTTAATAGAGAGGCCATAAGTCACATTCAAGAAGCAGCAAGAGAAAGCACCACTGCAAAATCTTGGTAAATTTGGAAAATAATAACAAATCTTGTAGTGAAATAAATATTTTGTTGGGATTATAAGACCTACTAACTAAAGATCCATTAGGAACTTTACAATAACCCATTAATTTATATGGGAAATATGACAGAAAGCAATTTCTGCTCTTACTTCTTTTCTTCTTTTCCTTAGTGTGTTTTGCACGTGTGTTTGTGTTTCCTTGAATCATTGCTTAATCCAATAAGCTTTCAACTGACATCCCATGTCAGATGGGAATGCTACTGTATCACTTATTGATTTCCACAGTGTTAGTTTACTCCTGGAAACTAAAACCAATAGGTGTTTCTACAGTGTATGCACACACGCACACACACACACACACAGAGTTTGTTAAGGGTCAAGTTTTTATCTTCCTACCTATATTTTTCAGAAGAAGAAAAGAAGGATACACTTATGTACTAGGGACTACTCTTTATTAGAAAAGCACAGGAACGATTCTCAACCTGAATATTTTCAGGAAGTGCCATGGTGAAAATTACTGAAGTGGTTCTGCAAAATAGCCTTGACCTATTTTTGAGGACCTGTGGAAAGCCCTTCTACAACTTTTAAATAAATGTGGTAAATCTGAACATTCTGTACACCATCCAAACTTATTAGAGAGCTTCAAGTGTAGTAGTCAAATCGCCAGCATTGATTAGTTTGAATGAATAGTCCTTTTAAGACTTTTTAAGATGCTTCCTTCTTCATGGGTCTGAGCTCCTGAGTGTGCTGAGTGGATCACGCAAGGTAGCAGACACCTTTCAGAACCCGGGACTTGCAGACGTGAGGGTAACTCGTGCTCAGATAAGGTCCCTTAGCAGCTGGCCTTGCTCGAGGTGGCTGGATGCTCTTCTAAGATTTCCAGGTTGGGTCTGAGTTATGTCAAGTACTAGTTGGAACTGATTTTATTGCTGTCTTGCTCACAAACCAGGAACATACTTCTAAAGTTGCCAATAGTGTAAAAAAGCAGATAACCAAATTTTGAAGGTGAGTGATTTCCTTACATTAACTCAAATTGATTTTGTTCTTCCTAATGCTGGTAAGTATTATTTTGGAGTAGAATACAGTAGCCCCCTCTTATCCATGGGAATACATCCCAAGACCCTCAGTAATTGTCTGAAATCCCGGATAGTATTGAACCCTACATGTACTATCTTTTTTCTCATATATACATGTGTATGATACAGTTTAATTTATAAATTGGGCACAGGAGGAGACTAACAGTATCTAATAAATTGGATGATTATAAAAAAACTGTAATAAAATTATATGAATGTGGTCTCCCTGTCTCAAAGTATACTGTTGTACTGTCCTCACCTATTTGTGGCCCATGCTGACTTCCGGTAACTGAAACCTCAAAAAGCAAAACTTCAGATAAGGGGTTTTATTTGCTCTAATAAAATGAAAATTCTGTAAACATGTTTAGTTGAAAATATATTAAAGATATACATAATTCAGTGGAAGCTATAGTGATACATTTGACAAATTCAGATTCAAGATTTCAGAAATTCAGTTTCAAGGTTCAAGGCTCCTCTGACAATTGAATGACTTAGTTTTTCAAATATAATCAAGATTCTGCCTTGAATATATATATATATATAATATATATTAGATTATTATTATTTCTGTATATAACTTATGGAAAAGTTATAAAATTAATATAAACATTTGAAATATTATCTTTCGGCTCACTTTGAAAAGATTTCCAGTTTGCTTCTAACTGAGTAACAAATTTGAAAGACCAAGTGATTTAAAGCAGGTGCATCACTACTTAGCAATACGATTTGTGCAAACAGGCGAAAAGTATGCGAGAATCAAAATGCTCTTTGCCAAAGGAGCTTCAATTTTCATCAGCAAAACCCGACTTGTGTCAGAGGGTGAAACTTGCTTGATTAGATCTGTTCGCCGAAGCCATTAAACAACTTTCGATGTTCTTGCTCTCCCCCATTTAGGACACTCAACTTTTACAGAGACAGACTGTTTGAAGCCTTTCTTATTATCCTTTCCATTCCTACCCAAGAAGGATGACTAAAGCTCAGCCTCTACCGTAATTCTTAAAGTTCTCAAATTATTAATATATGGCAACCTAAAATGCCTTTCTCTGGCTTTAGGACCTGATTACTATTTAGCGTCTGTCTAGTAGTGAACTCGAGGATCACGCAGACGTGGTCTTTGGGAACATCACTGTGTAGCTGAATAATTTGTTTTTTAGGAAGCTAGCTCAAATTTATCATCAGTCATGAAATGTTTTATCAGTGCTCTACCATAAAGTAGACATTATTTTACTAATTTCAGTTTAGCCCTGACAGAAACCTGATAGGGAATACTATTATTAAGCCATAAATACCTGTTTTAAAATATATTGTCTTATGCTATTTCATTGTATTATATTATTCATGTAATATTACCTTTGGTTTTAGTGTCTTCTGTGTTATAATTGAAATTTAAATAGGCTGGGTGCGGTGGCTCACGCCTGTAATCCCAGCACTTTGGGAGGCCGAGGCAGGCGGATCACCTGAGGTCAGGAGTTTGAGACCAGCCTGACCAACATGGAGAAACCCCATCTCTACTAAAAATACAAAATTAGCCAGGCATGGTGGCTCATGCCTGTAATCCTAGCTACTCTGGAGGCTGAGGCAGGAGAATGGCTCCAACCCGGGAGGCGGAGGTTGCAGTAAGATGAGATCATGCGATTACACTCCAGCCTGGGCAACAAGAGCGAAACTCCATCTCAAAAAAAAAAAAAAATAATAATAATAATTTGGGAAATGTAATGTATATAACATACATCTAAAGTTGAGAGTTAGAATAAACTTACAACTATTTTATGTATTTCTATAGCTCAAATAGTAGAGTTGAACTATAATATTTGGTATACATATGAAACAAGGTATCTATACATGTATTATTTTAATTTTACCCTCCCTCATTTCCTCTCCCTCTCTCTCTCTCTCTGTCTCATAAATATGCACAAATTTAACTGCCCAGAAGTGACCTACATTCTGTACACACAATGTCCATGATGCTGAGAGCAAGTGTAATTGCTAAGGTTTTCCCAGTTCCTAACAGTGAAATACAATGTAGCTATAGACATTCATTCATTTAATCTAATATTTGTTGAATGTGTATTTGTTAGATCCCATGATATATGGATGAGCAAGTCATTGCATATTCATGAGGAGCTTATAGCCAAGTGGGTACAAAGACAAGCAAATAATCCCAATTAGTGAGATAAAGTACAAGGCAGGGAATCACTCTGTGTGTTACCAGCACACTCTACCCACGCTGTATTTCTCAGAGAAAGGTATTGTAGATTACCTGATGTCCACGTAGGAGGTGATAGCATAAGGTCCTGGAAGAGAGAGGGTTATAGATTACCTGATGTCCACGTAGGAGGTGATAGCGTAAGGTCCTGGAAGAGAGAGGGTTGTAGATTACCTGATGTCCACGTAGGAGGTGATGGCGTAAGGTCCTGGAAGAGAGAGGGTTGTAGATTACCTGATGTCCACGTAGGAGGTGATAGCGTAAGGTCCTGGAAGAGAGAGGATGCTCTAGTCAGTGGAAGCCATTGGTTCAGGATGACTGCAACACACGTTTAGTCATTCTGATGGAAAGCTGAATATGGAGTTAGGCCTGATGCTGAGATGTATAACTGAAGAAGAGTGACAGGATCACCTTTCAATTTAAAAAGGTCATCCTAGGGCCAGTATAAAAAATATTTTAGAGACAAGTAATAATGAAATTAGGGAAACCAGTTCAGGTAAAAAATGATATTATCCTAGATGTTGGAGGTGACTGAAGAGAAAAAATACATAAAATTCATTGAAAGCTCAGCTTGTCCTATTATGGGTGTCTGTTTCTAGTGGAGATGACAGGTGTAATTTTTAAAATATCTTGTGATTCTGAGGAGGCATTTCCTTATGGATCTAGTTGTACCATTAGTAACAATGTGTATTGTGTTTATCTCAAGCACACTTCTCTGCATATTATCTCAACTTCCTGGGTTGTTTGATCTGATAAAACGTTTATCTTTGTCTTCTAAAATGTGACTAAATACTATCCCCAATCAAAGTCACATAATATTCCATAGTTGTGCAAATGTTTAGATTTTTTTTTTTTGTGCTGAAAGATAAGACACAGGCTGGGATATTTGATTTTTCTTTAAAAAAATGATAAAGCAGAAGGAGAGGGAAAGAGACCAAGAAAATAAAAGTGTATACAGTGAAACACAGATGTTATCTGAAAAATGGATTGTTTAAGAGAAATATAGGTATAAGGAGCATACATGAGAAATACAAGAAGAGAGAAAGAGAAGTGAATAAATAAAATCTACACTATTTATTGCAATAGCTCAAATAGTAGATTTTAACTATAATATTTGATAGACATGTAAGGTCTCTATACATATAGTATTCGAATTCTCTCTCTCTATATATAATGAAATGCTATTCCAAAATACAGTATAACCCAGTGGAAAATTTATTCAGTCAGAAAAAAGAGAAAATAAGGTTCTAATACTGATTTTAGTGCCTCAGGCAAGACACATAACTTTTTGGGCATCAATTTCTATATCTGTAAAATGAAAACACACACCCTACTATGTATATCACATGTAAATGTCTAAAATGAGATAATAATATTGAAAATAGCTTTGAAAAAAATGTGCAAGGGAAGGATTCACTGCAAGGAATGACTTTTTTTTAGGAGTCAGGAAGGGGCGAAGGAAACAAAATTTATTCCAACTAAATGAAAAAGAAAACACTTTACTGAATGTTAGCCTTTTAAGAATACAACAGTATCTAATTATATATGAGTACAATACCTGAACACGTGAAGCTGCTGTAGAAAACATGAATCTGTACAGTTATGCATTCTAAACGCTTGTAGTCAGAACAACTTTCTTCGTATTTTGCACATTCCTGGTACACATATGTGTCACACATGTTCCCTGTTTTACAAACAAGGTCCATGTTTTCATTATATACATTCACATGGTTATTGTAACTGTTTTCCAGGTCTGTCAATAAAATTTAGCCTCACACATTGATACCACGTTCTTGCAATTACATTGTAATTCTCACATAGTAATTCTAGCCTTTTTGAATATAGAAATCATCTAAATTTATTATACCACTGCTACGACACTTCATTCACATCTTGAGACCATTTCGGCCAGAAAAGATTAGATTTAGTGTTCAAAGAGTCAAATGTCGATAATTCTGGATTGCTTGTCCAAATGGGGAACTCAGATAACTCGTATAGTTTAAATATGCAAATACTCAAAAGTAATGTTTTTGTTCCCATACCCTCCTGCTACGGAGTGTTTCCTTGAGCTGCTGTCAGAAGCAGGGTTGACAGTGTTGTGCTCTAGTTCCTGTTTAACCTGTTGCCAAGATGTTAATTCAGAGTGAAATAATAAGAACTTAGTGAGAACTGGGGGTGATAAACAAAGTGTCAGCACAGCAGAGAAACTAGAAAATGTGTTCTTGAAAGCATGTGAATCGGGTGAGTGTACAATGGGTAACATCAGTATTGGCTTTCTCTCCTCGCTACTGGGTCGGCACTGACCAGCAGAGTCTGGTGGGAGCCAGCAGGACCAGAAACATATCCTCAGTTTGGGTCAATTTAAAGAAGTTGGGAGGCTTCCTAGAGCCCGGTCGTGTCTCTCTGCACTTGCTACAATTCCTCCCTCTTTCTCACAGCCAGAGATTTCACCCAGGATGACATGTCATTCATGACAACATGAATGACATTCATATTGACATTCAGGATGACAACATGACAGCACACACTTTGCACCAGGAAGGGGTACAAACATGTTACAAGAACAGAGGAAGCTGTCAGAGTGGACCACATGTCATTTTATAGTTTGGTGCTTTGTCTTTCATGATACCAGCTTGCAGTCTAGCAGGGGATATCTAGTGTCTCCTACAAACTTACTGACTATCTGGGAGCATCATAGCACCAAAGAGGCCTCCTGCCCGCTTCTGTACCCACATTGTTAAGAAAAAATCTGGTTGCATAAATTACAGCATATTCATTTCTTACTTGGAATACAAAAGGGGGCAAAAACATTGTTAAGGCCCCTCTCTGTGTAAGGATATAGAAAGCAGGCCAAGATATATTTGCAGGTAACCAAAATGTAGATATGCACAATGCTGCCATGCCCGTAAAAAACAAGGCCAGGCACAGTGGCTCACACCTGTAATCCCAGTGCCTGTGAAAAACAAGTCCGGGCACGGTGGCTCACGCCTGCAATCCCAGCACTTTGGGAGGCCGAGGTGGGCGGATCACAGGGCCAGGAGATAGAGAAGATCTTGGCCAACATGTTGAAATCCTGTCTCTACTAAAAATACAAAAACTAGCTGGGCGTGCCTGTAGTTCTAGCTACTTAGGAGGCTGAGGCAGGAGAATCTCTTGAACCTGGAAGGCAGAGGTTATAGTGAGCTGAGATGGCACCATTGCACACTCCAGCCTGGGCAACAGAGCAAGACTCCATCTCTGAAACACACACACACACACACACACACACACACCAAGCAAGTACGCAAAAACGCTAAACACACAAAACTGTACAGAACATATGATTTTTGTAGTATTCAAGGGTAAACACATCTCAAGAGTTGATACATTCCAGAGTCTTTGAGTGAGCACACTCGGTTCCTATCCTTGATCCCCGGCCCTCCGAAAGGCCTGTTACTGCCTTCCCCCTCACACTCGCCAGCTGCTATCAGGACACTCTGCTCCCTACTATCAAGACTAGACTTGCCTCCGACACAGACTCCTCACTTCTTCTGCAGGAGTTCCCAGGGCCGAGTTATTTATTCTAGAAGGTGTCCCCGGTGGTAGTGGTGGGGAGAGCTTCTACAGGTCACCTGTGGTTCCTTCTGGTCCTGTGGGTCCCTCCAAAGACCACTTCGGATGTGGGGGGGACGGCGTCACAGAAGCATCTAGGTTAACCAGAGCCACTTAAAGCCTGTTGCTCTTTGAGAATGATGGTAAGCAGAAGACCTTTCTCTTTCTCTTGCATTTATGAGTAACTATTAAATATCTATTTTATACATACACACACATCCCAAAGATGAACATTGATCCTGGTCTTACGGATTCTCTAGACTCAAATGCTTACTGAAGTCAGGCAGCTAAAACAACAACAACAAAAAAATTCAACGACAGCAAACAAGCAAACAGAGACTCACTGAGGTAGTGACGTGTAAGCAGGAAGCTGTGTGGCCGGGTGTGAGGAACTGTGTGGAACTCCGGGAGGCATGAGAGTAGCCCCTTCAGCTTCACTGCTTGCTGCTATGTGGGAAGGAGGGCCAGGGTTTCCAGAACTTTCACTTCTTAAATAGAAGCCTGCAATCCTCACTGGAATTTCTTGTATGTTGACTCAAAAGGTTAACTATTGTGCAGATCCAACAAAAGTTTCTGTGGGGAGGATTTAGTCAATGGGTAAGGAGTTTGTGAACGTTTGTCGAAACACATGAAAAGGAAGGGGACCATTTGCCTGACTGGTCTCTACTTTGCTAGTTTTTTTCAATCCCTGAGTTAGTGCTGGTAGAAGAGTGTTTCTTCTCCTTCATCCAGCTGCTTTCAGTCATGTGTCCCCCGTGACCCACTCACTCTGGTCCAAATGCAAACACAAATTGAGAATAGGAAAATAATCCACTGCTAAGGCATAAGCATAGCACCAAAGGCCACAGTACTCTAGCTGCAAAGAACTCTGGTTGGAATTTCCCCCCACCTCGCCTGCTTTTTCCTTTTATCTTACTCGAGGCTCATCTCTCTCCAGTTCCTCTCTGGGGAAGCAGGAGGGAGACTCTTGTCACATAAATGTGTCCTGAAACGATTCTCTCCTCGTTATATCTACTCCTTTAATCCGAGTTCAGGTCATCAACACCTCTTACCTGGCCCTCTTGCCAACTTCCATACCATCTGTCTCCATCCTCTAACACAGACTTCCATGTGGGAAATGTTGTCCTTTCTCATGCCTCAGATGCCACTGAGGGCACACCAAGGCCATTTGTGGCCTGGCCGTGGACTTTCCTTATGGTCACCAACCTGCAGCCGTAAACTTTCACTCACCCTCTTGGTCTGTCCCCAGACTGAAATTCTTTCCTCATGTTGACCCTTGAAATACGTGTTTTCATAAAGACCTGTTCAATCACACTCTGGATTTTCAAAGTTGAAAATAACAGAAAGTTACTATGGCAATGATGATTTAGTGAAAAATATGAAGGAATCAGTGACTCAACAATCTTTGGGCCCCATTTACTTTTTCCTTCACCTGGAGATGATATTCACATTAAGAGGATGGTTGTCAATATTACAACTTTAGAAAGAAGAATATATGTACTTAGGTATTGTATTTATGGGAGTTACCTTCTGAAACCTTTGAACATCACCAGTATTGCAGATAACCAAATGTTTTGATAAGCTCTTGGGTTTATCTTGCAACGCAATAAAGAATTGTTTTCCCTGCATATCCTCCAACTACACATTAACTGCTTTTCAACATTCTTTACAGTCTCCTATGTGGCAAAAGATGCCATAAGCAAAACTAAAGACAAATAACAGATTGGAGAAAATGTTGTTTGTTTTGGGTATAACATGGTAAGTTACTAAGGAAATGACAGGACACTACATATGGGAAAATGAGTAAATAGACCAAGAGCAAATTCTGAAAGATCTGTGCAATGAGACACAAAAGTATGTTTAAAATTATAAAAATATGCTCAATCTCACTAATCCGAGGACTACATGTTAAAATAGCAATGGCATTTCTTTGATGACCAAATCATTGTTTGATCATGTCAAGGGCAAGTGGGCAGGGAAAAATGTGTACTCCTAAACTGCGGATAAAAAGAGAATTGATAAAACCTCTTAAAGAAAATGGATTAGATTTAGAAGAATGAAATATGTATACACTCTATGACTTGGTCCCATCTGTCAACATGAGTGTCAGAGAATAGTGCAGCACGTCTTCCAGTGGGCAGGTGCACAGGGCTGTGCATGACCGTGTGTGGGAGGATGGTGAATACATTTTAGTTAAGCATGTTATGGAAGACTTTGCAGTATTTAGAAAGATGGAAGGATCTATATGTACTGAAACGAAGTCATAACAATTATAAAAATCAAGGTGCAAAATCTGATGATTTGATGCCATGTGTGCAAAACATTTTTTATATACATTTCACACAAAACAATATTATGTATTTCTCATTGTCCCTAAAACTGTTCTAGAGGATTCATGACATGCTGTTACTTGTCTCAGGTGGACAAGGATTAGAAATGGTGAATAAAAAAGGTTATTTTGGCTTGGGGCGGTGGCTTATGCCTGCAATCCTAGCACTTTGGGAGGCTGAGGTGGGCAGATCACTGGAGGTCAGGAGTTCGAGACCAGCCTGACCAACATGGTGAAACCACATCTCTACTAAAAATACAAAAAATTAGCCAAGCATGGTGGCGTGTACCCGTAATCCCAGCTACTCGGGAGGCTGAGGCAAGAGAATTGCTTGAACCCAGGAGGCGGAGGTTGCAGTGAGCCGAGATTGCACCATTGCATCCAGCCTGGGCAACAAGAGTGAAACTCTATCTCAAAAAAAAAAAAAGGTTACTTTTGCCAGCCACGGTGGTTCACGCCCGTAATCCCAGCACTTTGGGAGGCCGAGGTGGGTGGATCACTTGAGGTCAGAAGTTTGAGACCAGCCTGGCCAACATGGTGAAACCCCATCTCTACTAAAAACACAAAAAGTAGCCAGATGTGGTGGTGTGCACCTGTAATTCCAGTTACTCGGGAGGCTGAGGCAGGAGAATTGCTTGAGTCCTAGAGGTGGAGGTTACAGTGAGCCGAGATCAAGATACTGCACTACAGGCCCTGAGACAGAGAGAGACCCTGTCTCAAAAAAAAAAAAAAAGTTATTTTTCACATGGTAGTTCATTAAAATTTTTTAAGTATTAAGCTTTATCAACTGATTATTATTTTTTCCTAATGAAAAAATTTTCCTTTTTTTAAAAAATTCTCTTTTTACTATTCATATACTGAATATACAGACATTAGCTAGTGAAGGAATGAATACTGAGCTGATAGCCAGGCTTACTTGCTAGCTAGGTGACTATCTCACAGAAGTCTAGCAGGATTCGAGATTTCAATGAGAAATATTCTGCAAAACTTTTAGGGTTGCTGAGAAAAGGTAAAAAAAAATGTGTTTATTAATAAGGCCAAGTAATGAAAAAAGTATTTATTAAATGAGGGCCAGGGAACACGGTGTGAGACTGTGTGGGTGCGAGTACTTGCTTCTGGCCTGTCATTTCTCAATTACACAGAGTGAACCAGATGTAGAGAGGGAAGAGTTATTGTCAGCAGGATCTGTAGGAATCGCAACAGTGGTGAGGAGTGGAAGGATGTTGGATCAAATAAGATGGTGCAGATAACACCATAGAATGTTAGAGCCAAAAGGATTTAACACATACTTTTCTTGATAAGAAGAAGGAGACAAATAGAAGTTCAGTGATTTGCTGGAGGTCACACTGATATTTAGTGGAAGAACAAAGACCTAGGGCCCTTCAAGAGTAGAAAATGTTATACAAATATCAACTGCTAAGCTTTGGGGATATTTATCGATCTCTATAATTTAGAGGTAATGGGCTCTGAGCATCAGACCATCTGATAACTTTAGTTCATCAGATTCTCAAAGTGTTCATCACTAGGAGAAGCTAAATAACTACTTTACTCTGAAAATAAAAAATGAATATTGAGTCTGTTACACATTCTTTGATTTTAGGACGTAAAATTCCTTTTCTACTTCTCACAGGCAGCACTGAGATCTATGTTGCAAAGTAAATGGGGATAGTATTAAAACTATTTGCCTCAGGTTTTTTTTAAAAATAAGTTTCTTGTGATAATGTATGTGAATGCCCCGAGTAGATGTGACCCGTGGGCTGGTCTGTAGGTGGGACCCATTACATTGGTGAATCATGTTAAACTCTTAGGGACTCATTGGAGGGCTCTAAAACAATGGTATGTACAAATTCAAGAAACATCTTTCATGAAGAGCAAACGCTTACCATACAACAGTAAAATACAGATAGCACCAACTTAACTCTCTATTTTCTGTTTCTGTTTAACACCAACTCAGATGTTCATCTGCCCACCTGGTTGAGAGAGGAACATTAAATAAGTAACAATGCTGGGCTGGCTGGTGGTTCTAAGGATCGCCTAGAAAATGGAATGCCAGAGATCGTTTAGAAACTGACCTGAGGTACTAGATACGATGAAAATAACAATATAAGCACAGTAGTCTTCGTAACCAAGTCTTACGTGATTCAGAAATCAATAATCTAAATTACAGAGATCAGTAACTATCACAGGAATGAGTCTATATCCTCTGGGGCAGGGTTTTACCTCTCGTGTAGCATCATATAAGTGGAAAAAAAAAAGGCTAAATGTCCTTGACCCCCAATTCCCATTCCCTTCAAAGAAAACTAGCTAAATATCTAAATTGCTACCATTAGATCACGTTAAATATTGCTCTTCTGACCTTTCTGGCCTGTTGTTGTAAAAAGCAGTTGGGTTGTGCATATAAGAATGAGGGAAAAGGAGACTGTCATTGGGACACAACATATATCGTATAACAGCATATGAAGCGGGTGGAGCGCTAACCTCAGCGTTTCTGCAAGGGAGTCTGGACTGCCCAGAGTGCATCCCTGTCGTCCTGCATTTGGACATCATCACCAGTTTCTTTCCAAGGACCCTTCTGCCTAAAACAAAACTTCCACACATCAGATAAATGCTGCCAATCCTGAAAAGTAAACATTTAAAACTTTAAAACTTAATTTGAATGTACCTGATCAATGTAATCACATTTATTCTGTTCTCAGCTCTACGATGTGTTCTGTCTACCAAAAGGAAGCTCTATTGCAGCCATTCAATGGTAATCCTGCTTGCACTCACGGAGTGGTACTCTTCTAAGAGCTTGGTAATATACTGCACATTTTCTCTTCTCCTCTCTTCTCCTCTCCTCTTCTCTCTTCTCCTTTCCTCTCCCTTCCCCTCCCCTCCCCTCCCCTCCCCTCCCCTCCTCTCCTCTCCTTTCCCCTCCCCTCCCCTCCCCTCCCCTCCCCTCCCCTCCTCTCCTCTCCTCTCTTCTTTTTTTGATGGAGTCTTGCTCTGTTGCACAGGCTGGAGTGCAGTGGCCCCCATTGAATCATGGGGGCAGGTCTTTCCTGTGCTGTTCTCATGATAGTAAGTCTCACGAGATCTGATGGTTTAAAAAGGGGGAGTTTCCCTGCACAAGCTCTCTCTTTGCCTGCTGCCATCCATGTAAGATGTGACTTGCTCCTCCTTGCCTTTGCCATGATTGTGAGGCCTCCCCAACCATGTGGAACTGTGAGTGCATTAAACCTCTTTTTCTTCCCAGTTTTGGGTATGTATTTACCAGCAGTGTGAAAATGGTCCAGTACAGTAAATTGGTACCAGTAGAGTAGGGCACTGCTCAAAAGATACCCAGAAATGTGGAAGTGACTTTGGAACTGGGTAACAGTCTGAGGTTGGAAAAATTTGGAGGGCTCAGAAGAAGACAGGAAAGTGTGGGAAAGTTTGGAACTCCCTAGAGATTTGTTTAATGGCTTTGCTCCAATTGCTGATAGCGATATAGACAATGAAGTCCAGGTCAAAGTGGTCCCAGAAGGAAATGAGGAACTTGTTGGGAACTGGAGCAAAGATTACTCTTGTTATGTTTTAGTAAAGACACTGGTGGCATTTTGCCCCTGCCCTAGAGATTTGTTGAACTTTGAACTTGAGAGAGGTGATTTAGGTTATCTGGCAGAAGAAATTTCTAAGCAGCAAAGCATTCAAGAGGTGACTTAGGTACTGTTGAGGCATTCAGTTTTAAAAGGGAAACAGAGCATAAAAGTTTAGAAAATTTGCAGTCTGACAAAAAACAGAAAAGAAGGCCCTGGCCAGGTGCAGTGGCTAACACCTGTAGTCCCAGCACTTTGGGAGGCCGAGGTGGGTGGATCACGAGGTCAGGCATTCGAGACCAGCCTGGCCAACATAATGAAACCCCATCTCTACTAAAAATACAAAAGCCAGGTCTGGTGGCAGGTGTCTGCAATCCCAGCTACTCAGGAGGCTGAGGCAGGAGAATTGCTTGAACCTGGAAAGCAGAAGTTGCAGTGAGTCGAGATCACGCCACTGCACTCCAGCCCAGGCAACAGTGTGAGATTCTGTCTCAAAAAAAAAAAAAAAAAAAAAGAAACCACCACATTTTCTGAGGAGAAATTCAAGCTGGCTGCAGAAATTTGCATAAGTAATGAGGAGCCAAATGTTAATCCCTAAGACAATGGGGAAACTGTCTCCAGGGCATATCAGAGATCTTCACGGCAACCCCTCTCATCACTGGCCAGGAGGCCTAGGAGGAAAAAGTGGGTTTCTGGGCCAGACCCAGGATCCCTGTGTTGTGTGCAGTGTAGAGACTTGGTGCCCTGCTTCCCAGATGCTCCAGCTATGAGTAAAAGGGGTCAAGGTACAGCTTGGGCCATGGCTTCAGATGGTGCAAGCCCCAAGCCTTGGCATCTTCCATGTGGTGTTGAGCCTGTGGGTGCACAGAAGTCAAGAATTGAGGTTTGGGAACCTCCACCTAGATTTCAAAGCATGTATGGAAATGCCTGGTTGTCCAGGCAGAAGTTTGCAGCAGGAGTGGGGCTCTCACGAAGAACCTTTGCTAGGGCAATGTGAAAGGGCAATGTGGGGTCACAGCCCCCACACAGAGTCCCTACTGGGGCACTGCCTAGTGGAGCTGTAAAAAGAGGGCCACTGTCCTCCAAGCCTCAGAATGGTAGATACACTGACAGCTTGCACTGTGTGCCTGGAAAAGCCACAGACACTCAACACCAGCCCATGAAAGGAGCCAGGAGGGAGGCTGTATCCTGCAGAGTTACAGGGGTGGAGCTGCCCAAGGCCATGGGAACCTACCTCTTACATCAGCGTGACCTGGATGTGAGACACAGAGCCAAAGGACGTCATTTTGGAGCTTAAAGATCTGAGTACCCTGCTGGATTTTAGACTTGCATGGGGCTTGTAGCCCCTTTATTTTGGCCAATTTCTCCCATTTGGAATGACTGTATTTACCCAATGCCTATACCTCCTTGTATCTAGGAAGTAACTAACTTGCTTTTGATTTTACAGGCTCATGGGGGGAAGGGACTTGCCTTGTCTTGGATGAGCCTTTGGACTGTGGACTTTTGAGTTAATGCTGAAATGAGTTACAACTTTGGGGGACTGTTGGGAAGGCATGATTGGTTTTGAAATGTGAGGATATGAGATTTGGGAGGGCCCAGAGGCAGAATGACATGGTGTGGCTGTGTCTCCACCTAAATCTCATTTTGAATTCCCATGTGTCGTGGGAGGGACCTGTTGGGAGGTGATGGGATCATGGGGGCAGGTCTTATCTGTGCCGTCTCACAATAGTGAATGAGGCTCTTGAGAGCTGATGGTTTCAAAAGGGGGAGTTTCCCTGCACAAGCTCTCTCTTTGCCAGCTACTGTCCACGTAAGATGTGACTTGCTCCTTCTTGTCTTCTGCCAGCTTGTGAGGCCTCCCTAGCCATGTGGCGCTGAGTCCATTAAACCTCTTTTTCTTCCCAGTTTTGGGTATGTCTTTATCAGCAGTGTGAAAACAAGCTAATACACTTTATTACATTTTCCTTCTACAAAAGTTACATTTTTCATA